>NW_027185575.1:4353414-4363173 GCF_028583685.1 Petaurus breviceps papuanus
TCTCTCTCTCTCTCTCTCTCTCTCTCTGTCTTTCTGTCTCTCTGTCTGTCTGTCTCTCTCTGTCTCTCTGTCTCTCTCTCAACATTTTTAGCACTGATATTCTTCCATGATGTCCATGATGGTCTTTTGGCTACAAGTCAAAGCACACTACAGTCTGAAGAACTGAAATTGAGAATCACCCAAAGGACAACGCAGAGCTGCATTGATGGACAGGATCAGCATTTAACACATTACAAACAAGGAACTGGCCAGGATGTCATCCAAGAATTTTGTTCAATTGTTTTCAGTCATGTCCGACTTTTGTGACCCCCATTTGGGATTTTCTTGGCAGAGATCCTGGAGAGGTTTGTCATTTCCTTCTTAGTTCATTTTACAGATGAGGAAAGTGAGGCAGATAGGGTTAAGTGACTTGCTCAGAGTCACACAGCTACTAAATGTCTGAGGCAAGAGTTGAACTCTGGAAGATGAGTCTTCCTGACTCTGGGCGCAGAACTCTATGCATTATGGCGCCACCTAGTGGTCTATCATTTAAGAAATGCATGATCAAAATAAAAAGATGACCTTGAGAGATAGATACTAGTGTTCTCCCATGGTATCCATGAAATGTCAAGAGATTTAAAGAGCCCTGGGCATATTGTCTGTACGTCATGAAGATCTGTCAGAGGAAACAGATTAAGAATTGCTCGTAATAGGCATGCATGGATAGATTGCAATTTGCATCATGGGAAGGATCGGCAAATTCTTGAAAGTTGAATTATGTATTTGCTGTATCCTCCTTTCAAACTGGAAGGTCTGTGAGGGCAGTTACCCTATCCAGGCTAACTTGGACTTCTCCCTGGCACTTGGCATAGTGACTTGCCCACATCTCCGGCTTACATTGAAGCGAAAGTAAGGAGAAGATGATAAGGGATGAGAAGATCATCCTTGGAGTGCAAGGGAACAGATCCTGTCCAGGATGAGAGCAGGGCAGGGTGACTCATTGTCTCAAGAAATTTATTACCTCCCATAGATCTCCCATCTCTGTTCTTGGAAATTCCCTGTTTGGGGAATACTGTCTTACAATATGTTGAAAATTTCAAAGACGTATCTTAGACAATGACAAAGCCCATAGTCATGCAGGTTCCTGCTCCTCCTCAATGTATTCCAGACAATGAGTGAGATAAAATATTATTATATTAATAACTAATTATTAATTTGTGATACAGGCTTTCCTCCTGTATTTTCTCATTATGGCCCACCTGCCGTAAAAAGTCAGTCTCTGAATGATTGATGAGATTACTCCTAGCCCTCAAGGAACATGCTCTTCAGTCTTGGGCAGGATCCCATCTAACCAGGAGACCTTGCCTCTGTTTGAACAGAATCCAGTCTGGGTGAGTCTTTATCCTGGGGAAAGAAGCCCTTGTCCTTGTACCACTCCATTAGAGTTTAAGCTGACTCAGTTCATGAGGGAGAAAAAGGTCTGAATGGAGATGGATTCCTCTGTCCAGACTGAGTCTCATGATCAAGCCATGCTCTAAGCAGGAGTTGCTGAAGGTTTCTAGCCCACCTCCTCAATAAATGCCCACCAGTCAGGGCTGATTTTTACTTGCCAAGGGGTATTCCTGACATTCTGAGGGTCTCCACTGGGAGTCTTTAGTTACCAAGAGAAACCACTGACCATCAATTTATGGATTGCTAGCTTGCCTAATTAATAAACTGATTATTAATTATCCTGAAACTTTTGTCTGTCTGGGATTTTCATTCATTTCATAAGTAAGTCCACAGCCATGAAAAAAACTTCTGGTTTTGGCAGTATGGGCAAGTCCCTTGAAGATCACAGCCCACATATACCCTGATGGTAGCTTAAGACTCAGAGAAATCCATTGATTTTCCCCATTGTCATATTAGTGTCAGAGGTGGAATTTATGCCCAGGTCTTCTTGACTTTGTCAAGAATTTCCTTCATAAGGGTGTAGGGAGGGAAATGGCCTTCTTTCTGACCCTAGATACTACGCCCCCACCCCTCCCTTCGAGCTGAATTCTCACTTTTGGCCACACTTCTTTGAAGAGGCAGGGCTGAGACAGAGAGAGTCAGTCTCTGGGCTCTCTGCTTTTCCTTACCTGAATGGTGGTCATTCCAAGCTCCTGCCCAATCAGAATCTGTCCTTGCAGCTTGGTGATCCGTGGCTCTTCTACCTGCATGAAATTGTTCACTAAATCCGTGATGTCCACTTGCCAGTCAGAGCCCAAGAGGTGAGCCAGCTGCCCTCCAGAATCGGAGGCCTCAGCCACAAACTGGGTAAGGACACGCACCATGGCGTGCTGGTATTGGAGAGTGCAGCCTTTGCCTCGTCTCTCATCTTCTTCCTCATCATCACTGTCCCGGACTGGCCTAGCAGAAGGGACAAGAACAGGAGTAATTATCTTCCTTTATGCCCATAGAGTCTATGCTTCTTTTTTTTTTTTTTAAAGCAATCGGGGTTAAGTAACTTGCTCAAGGTTACATGGCCAGTTATTTCTGGGTGTGGTGCTAAGTGTCTGAGCCCGGATTTGATCCAGGTCATCCCGACACTGGAGCCGGTGCTCTTACTTACTGAGCCACCTGGCCTCCCCTAAGCAATTGGGGTTAAGTAACTTGCTCGAGGTTATATGACCAGGTGTGAGTCTATGCTTCTTGAGGAAAAGGGACTGTTTGACTTTTTTTCATTCTATCTCCAGAATGCCTTAAACATTGTAAGCATGATTGCTTTTTATAACAACCAAGAAGACACTAGGCATTCTATGGTCTAAGGTGTCAGACTCATGGCCTTTTGTCACAGACCAGTCAGCAAGACTCAGATTAAAATGTAATTGAAAAATTAACAAAATAAATAAAAATACAACAAGGCAATGTTAATCTGTGACTTCTAGGTCAATCTTTGGCTCACAGGCATCCATTTCTGTTTGAGTCTGACATCATTGGTCTCAGGCAACTGAAGATCTCAAAGAATGGGGTTGGGGGTTCTGTGTGAGTGTAATGATCATGCTATCTGCAGCCAATCAATGAATGAGCATTTATTGAGTCAGGTGGCCCCATTCTGAACCCTAGGGATACAAAGACAGAAGTGAAACAATCCCTTCCCTCAAGCAGCCTACATTCTACTAGGAAGATACAAAAGACAAGTCAATACTATCTATCTATGTGTGCATAGAGAAATAAATGTATCAACTATAATGTGTACATATACTTTATATAAACACTATAATTATATAGAACATATTACACATATACATAGATATATCTGTGTATATATGTATTATATATAATGTATATTCACATATATAAAATGAATAAAAAAACAATAACACACTTTGTTACCTGTAAAGTGCCATACAAATCATTATTTCAAAATGAGAAAATAATAATAATAATAAATTGCAGATATTTACAAAGTACTCTATAAATTACAGATATATAAACACACACACATATATGTAATCTCATTTGCTCCTCACAAACAGCCCTGTAAAAGAGATGCAACTTTTTTACCCATTTTACTGTGATTCAGAGGCTGTTGCCCAGAGTCACACCAGCTAATAAGTATATGAAGCAGGATTCAAATTCAGGTCTTTCTGGCTTCAAGTCAAACTGTAGAATCAGATATCTAGAACTATTTGGGACTTTAGAGGCCATTGAGTCCAACTTCTTCATTTTTACAAAAGAGGTGAGGTACAGAGAGAATAAATCACTTGTCCAGGGTCACACAGCTGGTCAGCAGCGAGAGCAGACCCATGCCTTGTGCCATACCAAACTATTTGACTTACCTCTCCTATTTCCCTTCCTCATACCAGTCCTCACATCCCTACCAAATAGCCAGGTTAGGATCCATGCCCTGTGGAAGTCTCTGGTGCACCAGATTCTTAGGATGCTAGAACTGGAAGGTTGATAGGCTTCATTCAGGGCCAGGGCCCCTCACTCAAGAAGGTCAGGCAAATCTGTGTGCTATTGGGTTAATGTTTGCATCTTCTTTCCCCATTTCCTGTAGGGCACCTAAAAATGATGAAGCTAACTATGCCCGCTGCAACCTCTGGATCACTTCCTGTTTGGTTCCTCTTTAGTTTCTGTTTCTTTTACTAGACCCCCCTCCCCAAACCCCCAGTATAGATGCTCACATCCCCATCTCCACCACAGTGGTTACTCAGTTCCACAAACTGTCTGTGTTAACCATCTGGATTATGCAGCTGTTACAGCATCTGGGCTGGACCATAGGACTGCTTCCCACCTCAGTAACTCTGACTTACTAACACAAACTTTTGTATGGAGACAGCACTTTTTGCTCCTTTCAGTGGTAGCAACATCCTCTCCTCCATCTCCATCTCCCAATCAAAGTCACAAACCCTGTTCTTGCTGAGGCTAGTAGGACTATCCCAAGGAGAAGAGGGATTTGTTACCTTATTCTCTTACTGAGAATTCATCCTTCTTCCTTTGCTAAAGTGTACTTACCCCAAACATACATTCTTCATTGTTATATGATGACTCCCTTCTTATTTCTATCTTGCAGAATTCATCTCAGGTTAAGCCACACTCGCCAGCTTGAAAACTTTCCTGATCCCTTCTCCTGCTAGTATCCTCCCTGCCAAATTACCTTGTATTTAATTACTTTGTATATATTTGCATTTGTTCACTTTGTCCTTGATTCAAAGAGGACCAATGATATCATGGGGTGACATCTCGATTCCCCTGTGAATTGGACTTAAGTGAGGCAGAGTTGGACAAAGTCTCACTCTCTCTTCCAGAATCGTGGAAGTTCAATGACAAGACAAAAGTCAAGATGACTGGTGATGACCAGGGATGCAGTGGATGACTTTGATATCTTCAATGTCTGGCCAGGTTCTAAGTGCTCCATAACACCTGTTTCAACTAATTTAATGGTCATTGGAACAAATTGTTCTCATTCACTCATTCCATTGGAGGAAGTCTTCATGTCCTTGGGGTAGACATTTTTTTTAACTCATCAACAGGTTAGAATGTCAACTCACTGTGGGCAGGGATTGCTTCTTTCTTTGTTCTTGTTCTCCAGGACAGACAAGGAAACTGAAGCAAACAGAAGTTAACTGACTTGCCCAAGGTCACACAGTTAGGCATTGTCTGAGGCCGGATTTGAATTCATGTATTCCAGATTGTAGGCATGGGGCTCTATACACTGTGCCATCTGTCAGTCTACATGTTTTGTGTTGTCAAGGTAAAGATAATGTTCTGTCATCTGTGTCTGTCTCTGTCCTTTATGCACTAGTCCACATTAGGGAAGTAGATACAACAGATAGAACACTAACTTTAGAATCTAAAGGCATGGGTTATCATTCTTACTGTCTGTGTGACCTGGGGCAAATCATTTCCTCTCTTGGTCTTGGAAAATGTTTCCTTCTCTATGAAATGAAAGAGTTGAACTAGATGGTCCCTTTAAAGACTTAGATCTTACGGCTTCTATTTCCTTCCTTCCTTCCTTCCTTCCTTCTTTCCTTCCTTCCTTCCTTCCTTCCTTCCTTCCTTCCTCCCTCCCTCCCTCCCTCCTTTCCTTCCTCCCTCCCTTCCTCCCTCCCTTCCTCCCTTCCTTCCTCCCTTCCTTCCTCTCTTCCTTCCTCCCTTCCTTTTGAAGGGGTAGGGCAAGGCAACTGGGGTCAAGTGACTTGCCCAAGGTCACACAGCTAGTTAAGCGCTAAACATCAGTTTGAACTCAGGGCTGGTGCTCTATTCACTGTGCCACCTAGCTGCCCAAGGGTGTCTATTTTCAGTGGTAAATTCCTTAAAGGCAGAGATTGGGTTTACACAATTCTCCTTATATTGACTAGACCAAGGTATCCTTTTCCATTAGTTGCTATAGTGGAAAGTTTCTGATGGTTAAGATTGTGGTCCTCATTATATTCCATCCCTCTCTTATCAAACACCCTCAAAATAACCTAACTGGTGTGAATAGATGACAGTTTTTTGATTTTTCCATGGAATTGTTTTAAGACCAGATGACTGTACTCAGAGTTCCTAATTCAATGAGTGTTAGAGAATTTGCTCAGCTCATAGGATCAAGTAATTATTCAATTGACAAGCATTGACTAAGCACCTACTATGTGTCACATACTATTTTAGGTGATGGAAGTTCAAAATAAAAAATGCAACAGTTCCTGCCATCAGTGAGCTTACAGTCTATATACATGCACGTATATAAGTAAAATATGTATATAATAAGCACAAGGCAATTGGGGGGCACTAAGCTGGGGCAGCAGGGAGAAATGACTTCATGTAGAAAGTCACACTTGAACTGAGCTTTGGAGAAAATTAGGGATCCTAAGAGGCTGAGGTGAGGAGAGAATGCATTCCAGGCATGAGTGAAAGTCTATGCAAAGGCACAGAGATGTGAGATTAAGGGCCATGTGTAAAGATACAGATTTAGAGCTGGGAGGGACATGAGCTGCCATCTAGTCAAGTCCCTTTATTTTATACATGAGGAAGCTGAAGCAAGGAGATGTTAAGCTAGGAGACTGAACCAATGTGACCTAGGTGATTATAATAACTGATATTTAGATGGTGATTTAAAGTTTACAAAGACCTTTAAAACTATCTCAATAAAACCTCCAAATAAACCTGTGGTGTAGACACTATAGGTATTATTATTCCCATTTTGAAGATGAGACTGAGGTTCAGAGAGGTAGTCTCATAACCAGGTCTTAGTTTTTTTGTATTTTGCTTTTTGGAGGGGGGAGTGCAGGGCAATTGGGGTTAAGTGATTTGCTCAAGGTCACGTGGCTAGTAAGTGTTAAGTGTCTGAGGCTGGATTTGAACTTAGGTCCTCCTGACTCCAGGACTGGTACTCTATCCACTGTGCCACCTAGCTACCCCAAACCAGGTCTTCTTAACTTTAAATCTAGGACTCTCTCCACTATATCATGATTCCTGTCCAGAAGGAGCAGTAAATTCTCAAGTCTGGGTCTAAAATCAACACTCTCTCCACTGTACCATAGCAAAAAGTGTGTGTGTGTGTGTGTGTGTGTGTGTGTGTGTGTGTGTGTGTGTAGGGGCTAAGGTCTGATTAAACCTACCTCTTATTTGAGACAATGGGTACTCTCCAGCCCTTGATCTGGTTGAGTTCTGTATCGGAGACCTCAATCTGGAGTGGGAGCCGGGGCACCCACACACTCATCTCCAGGGGGCTGCTCAGGTGCTGGTAGGTGAACTTCACTACAACATTCACTTTGCCCTTCATTTCCTTTCCATTGACAAAGACGTAGTCACATCTGTCGGACACCTGAAACAAAGGGAAGGAAAAGAAAGGAATGAGACTTGATGGAAACACAGAATGTAAACCCTTTGAAGTCAAGGCTGTTTTATTTTCACCTTTCTGTCTTCATCGCCTGGCACGCTTCTTGACACATATTAGGTGCTTCATAAATGTTTATTTATTGATGGATCCATTTCCCAGGGGAATTGGAGGAAGAAAAGGGGGAGGGAGTAGAAGGAAGTATAATGTCTGTGGCTAATATTGTACTATCACTTTGAAGTGGAACTTAATTGAAAAAAAATTCAACATATATTTGTGAATAACCTACTAAATGTAGAGCACTATGCTAAATCCTAGGAATTCAAAGACAGGAATGAAACTGTATCGTCCTCAAGGAGCTTACTGCATTATCTCAGCAGATACAATATGTACATAGATACACACGTTTTATGCAAAATCAATACCAGTTATTTGAGGGGGAGGGTATACATGGTTCAATAAAAGTTTATAAATACTTACTATTGTAAAGCCAAGCACAAGCAGCTTTCCAGAGGACTGCTGCTGTGTGTGAACAGCTTCAAGGTTTTGATTATGTAGTATAGTGAACTCTCTATTTATTCAGTAGTACACTAAGACAAAACATTGACAGAAATCAAAGTACAGCATTCACAATGTTATGACATAACGGGTTATCACTAAAGCAGCTACATGGTTTTCAACAAAGTGGCCACATAGTTTTAAACCAAAGTTATCATTCAGTAAGTCCTTAACTCAATCATCCTTAAGAAGCAAGCCTCCTTAAGGGAAACAAAATACAAAGGTCAACATTCTCCACCCTTAGATCACATTGTCTTAATCTCTCAGTCAAAAAGTCTTCTTTTCTTAATTGGAGATTAGTTTCCAATCATCCTTAATTCAATCATCCGGAAGAGGTACAGAATACAGAATACAAAGTCCTACCCCTAGGCCACAATAAATCATGATCTTTCTCAGTTTGTATTAAATACCCAAGGAGAGGTCTTTTCATCTTGACTACAGGTTGGCTCTCAGATTCCATGGTTCCTCTTCCATGGCCCCAGCTCCTGCCTGAATCTACCCAACTGTCATCTGGATTAAAGGGAAGGCAGCTCTCACTTCCTTGTCCAGTTCCTTGTCCAGTTCCTGTTCCATATTGAAGCTTACAGTGTCTAGTCCATCTCAAGTCCTTTACAGTTCCTTTTTCTGGGAAGACAAAGATCAACAGAACCAAAATAACATTCATAAACATTTCCAGCACCATCATCAATTCCCTATCTGCCTGTGAAATCAACAGAGACCCACAAACAAGGTCTGAGAGGTAAACACAAATCAGCAGTAAAGTCCCAGAACCTTCAAAACCCTCCTCAAGGACTTCTGTAAACAGACAATCAGAAAATCCTCTTTCAGGGCTTCCAGAAAGGTCCCAGGGATTCTGTACAAATTATCACAAACAAACACCAACACAGACAGAGCAGACAAACAGAGTGCCAGGATACCACAAGTTTTCTTCTTCTTGACTCTGCCATCACAAGAGTTCTCTTCTCAATTCTGCTCAGTTCTTCTCAATTCTCTTCTCAGTTCTGCTTAATTCTCAGTTGTTCTCTTTTCTCAGTTCTGCTCTCTCCAGCCTGGGCTTCTCCTTATATATGTTCATTAGCGCCTCCTCTTGCAACAGGAATTCACAAGTTCTAGGGTTCACAAGTTGTGGGGTTCACAAGTTTTGCTTCTCAACAAAGACTTTATACAATCATGGACAAGAACTGAAACAAGGTGTTAGTTAAATAGCTGAAACAAGGTGTTAATTCCTTCTTTGTTTGCCATTACAACTATGTACAAGTGAGAAACAGTGTGCCACAGTTAATAGGGAGACAACTGTGGAATCAGAAAAAGCTGGGTTCAAATCTTACCTCTGACCCATTCCAGCTGTGTGACCATTGGAAAAATCATCTAATCTCATATTGTCCCAGGAAATTCTTTCAATTTATTATAACTATTAGTTATAAATGAATTGATGGAGTGTTAGGTATTTCTGACACTGAAAAAAAATCACAGGTTAAAACCAACTTCTCTTCATGACTCCCTCCCCAGTGGTGTGTTTGAAGCTAACTTAAGGAGTAGGTGATTGTTAAATTTACAGTGTGAGCATTATGTCTTGGAAATCAGCAAATCCTATAAATCTTGGTTTGGTTTATGTTTTTGTTAATTTGTGGACTTAAGAAAGTGATGGAAACATGTCAATAATGCAGATCAAACTTAAAAGTGAGTAATGAAAACCTTCTTTTGAGAGATAACTATTGACACACCACTGTCCATCCCTCAGTGAGCTGGTTGTTGAGGATATAAAACCAAAGTGAAAATCATTCTCTGCCCTCAAGGAGCTTATATTCTACTGGGATATCTCCTTCAGGATTCTTTCACCAAAATAACCTTATCTGTCTGTCTGTCTATCTATCTATCTATCTATCTATCCATCCATCCATCCATCCATCCATCCATCCATCCATCCATCCATC
>NW_027185575.1:4363183-4401025 GCF_028583685.1 Petaurus breviceps papuanus
ATCTATCTATCTATCTATCTATCTATCTATCTATCTATCTATCTATCTATCTATCTATCTATCTATCTATCTATATCTATCTATCCTACCCTTAGCCCTTAGACTCAGTTTACACAGAATTATTTTGGACCTGCTCATCTGTTGTCTCTACATGATTATTTCATATGGCACCAGCAGTGACACCTCATTGTGTCAATTTCCATCTATATCTGTCATCCAGTGATAACAGTTTAAATTAATTCCAAAAGTACATTCTTGATAGACCTAGTATCTGTTTAGAACCTGCAATGCAAGGATAAAAATTATATAGCCCCTCCCTTCAAGGAGCTTATGTTCTATTTGAGGTTGTGGCAGTATATAAAACATGCTATAATAAAGGGAGGTAGTGCAGGTAGCTGGCACAGTGGATAGAGAGAGCCTGGCCTGTAGTCAGGAAGACCTGAGTTCAAATCTGGCCTCAGACACTTACTGGCTATGTATCCCTTACGAAGTCACTTGACCTTGTTTGCCTCCGTTTCCTCATCTGTACAATGACCTGGAGAAGGAAATGGCAAACCACTCCTATCTCTGCAAAGAAAACCCTAAATGGGGCCACAGAGAATTGAATGTGACTGAAACAACTGAACAACAAGAACAAATGACACAGGGTCAACAATTCAACGAGCATTTATGAAACACTTACTATGTACCAAGCCCTGTAATAAATGCTAGAAATAGAAACACCACCAGAAATAAAGACAGTGGAGTATGATGGGGACAAGGGAAAGACCTAGAGAGATATATCAGAGCACTAAGTGTCTCAAGGGAAGGGAATTATTTTTCATTGTATCCTTAGTTCCCAGTACATGTGTGAATGAATCTGATCTCATGAATATGAACTTTCAGTCCAACATGCAGATTGCAAAATTTATCTCTCAAACCATTCAATGCTGCCTATCATGTTGGACTCTTGTTCATGTCTTCTTATAAATTTGATACAGTCAATGGACAATGTGACAAGGGCTAATCTTTTTTTGTTTTCAAATCATGAGGATACTGGTAGACCAAAATGACCAGCCATGGGTTTCATCTTACATAAGGTCAACTCATGTTCTTTTGATGGATTTGACTTTCTGGTGTTGGGATTTGATTTTCTGGTTAACAAAATAAATGTTTTGCTTCTGTCTTATATATGGAGAGTCTGTTATACTTTACAATTGAGAACTATGACAGCATGTTCATAGTCACTGTTGGTGCTGTAAATATTGCATTGGTGCTACATACCACTAGGTCAGGGAGATCAGCTTCAAATAGAAATAGATCCCAGCCATGTATTTGGCCTTAGAAATCAGAAATTAGCATTATCTGTGTTCTACCCTGTTTTTATGTTGTTATCATTTCCCAATTACATTTAAATCTGGTTTTTGTACTGGGGGCTGCAAATTTGACATCTTTGATCTATGAGATGTTGTTCGTAGGTTTCAATCATATCTGATTCATTGTGATTCCCTTTAGGATTTTCTTGGCAAAGATATTGGAGTGATTTCTCGTTTCCTTCTCCAGTTCATTTTACATATGAGGAAACTGAGACAAACAGGGTTGCTCATGGTCATCCAGTTAGTAAGTATTCGAGGTCAGATTTGAACTCAGGTTTTCCTGATTCCAGACCTAGTGCTCTATCCACTGTACCACCTAGCTGCTCTATGAGAGACTCATTTTCAGTTCCTCAGAGGTGGTGGCATTCCATATCTCACATTTAGGACTGACCATAGGCATATTTCATCCATTTAGTCTTTCCTATGTGAAGAGTTAGTTACTTTTTTGTTCAAGGAGCCTCAATGGCTCCTTATCACCTTTAGATAAAAAAACCAAAACCCCAAAAACAAACCAACCAAACTTCTGTTTGGTATTTAAAGTCAAGGACTACCATCACCACTACCATCATCATCATCATCATCATCAATAGCTAATATCTATATAGCACCTACTATGTGCTAAGCACTGTGTTAAACACTCCAAAAAATATCTCATTTTATCCTAAGAACAACCCTACAAGGTAAATGTTGTTATTATACCCATTTTACAGTTGAGGAAACTGAAGCAAAAAGTAAAGCTAATTACTTAAAAAGAAAATAGCAAAGAGGGGATTTGAACCCAGGTCCCCTGACTCTACATCCATCATACTTTTCAAAAACACCACACTGCTTTAGTGTCATTGTGTTTTCTTTTAGGTCGTACACACATGAATGATCATTTAGCAAGGCCAAGTGACAAGGAGGGCTGCTGGGCTTTCCCTGTTGCCCCTCTAGTTTTCAACTAGAAGATAGGTGTATTTTTGATTTTCTGATGTCAAAAAAGAGTCTTTTCTCTCCCACTCACTCTGGCCTTGGACCTCTAAGTATCAGACTATGTCATCACCTTTTGCTGGTGGCCATTTCCAAGAACAAAATTGCTACGCAGACTTTGGGAGAGCTTAAAGAAAAAACAAGGTAGAAATAAGTAGGTTCAGATGTTATAGGAAGCAATTCCATGGAAGGCTGCTTTCTCAAGCTGAGGCAGTGCCAGTAAAAAAAAGAAACAGGAGGCAATGTTTTGTAGCTTAATATATAGAGGAAAAAAAATCAATGATAAAAAAACAGAAATAATTATAATATTTCAGACATAGATTCATTTATCAGTTTGAGATGTTCATGGTCTTAAAATACCTGCCAAAAGAAAAAGTACTTAAGCCTGACTGAAAAACTTAATGAAACAAGTTCAGGAGGATTGGCTCCAAGTCAGAGTATGGCTAGATGTCCCCAGGCTACAGATTCTGAAGCATTACTTGGGTGCCACCAACAACATACAACATGAGGTCTTTCTTCAGATACTCTTGCAATTTTTTTCCTATTTATTTTGTGTTTTCTTATGTACCTATAGCTTCCATATTTGAAAATCTCTAAGAGAATGTAAGCTCCTTGAGGGCAGAGATTGTCTCATTTTTGTCTTTGAATCCTTAGTAACTAGCACAGTGACTGGGAGCATTTTTGTATTTTAGTCATTTTTCCAATTGGTTCTGACTCTCTGTGACCCCTTTTGGGGTTTTCTTGGTAAAGATACTGGAATGGTTTGCAATTTCCTTCTCCAACTCATTTGACAGATGAGGAAACTGAGGCAAACAGTTTTAAGTGACTTGCCTGAGGTCACACAGCTAGTATGTGTCTGAGGTTGCATTTAAACTCTCGTCTTCCTGTCTAAAGGCCTAGGATTCTTTCCACTGGACCACCTAGGCATCCCTGGAATAGAGCAAATGCTTAAGAAATGTATAGTTGAATTTACTTAATTCTTTCTCTTCCTTTGAATTCAGGTTGTGTCTACCCAAACCTACTTCAAACTAACAAGTCAGTTAGTCAAGCTGGAATCTGAACAAGCAAGCCACTAGATAATTACCAGTGTCCAGGAAAACTGGCTGCTTCACTCAATTCATTTCTTCACATCCTTCCTCCTCAAAGTTCCATGTGTGTGGATCTTGACCAGATAATCTCTCTTTTTTTTTTGAGGGTGGAAGGCAAGGCAATCGGGGTTAAGTGACTTGCCCAGGGTCACACAGCTAGTAAATGTGTCAATTGTCTGAGTTCACATTTGAACTCAGGTCCTCCTGACTCCAGGCAGTGCTCTATTCACTGCACCACCTGGCTGCCCCCAGATAATCTCTTAATTTTTGTTTTGTGCCTGAAGGATAGGATGGGGATTGGAGGTCTCTATTTCAGCACCCTAGGGAATGCCTAGTTAAACAAACACATAAACAAACAAAAAACAAAACAAAAAACTCCCACTGCTACTGTAGGTCCACACCTTAGAGTCTTATAGAGTTGCCTAGAGCAATGAGAGGTTAAGTGATTTGCCCAAGGTCACAAAGCCAGTGTATGTGGATTTAGGCCTATGTTGAGGCCCTAGATCTTTAGTCACAATGGCCTGCTTCCTGTCATGGTTAGTACTGGAGAGTTCACAAAATATATATACCTATATGTTCTCTTATGAGATATAGGCAGGGTAGGAGTTATTCTCCCCCATTTGATAACTGAGGAAACTGAGGCTCATTGAGGAAAAGTGACTTATCCAAAGCCATGATGCTAGCATGTGAGAGAGGAGGGATTCAAATCCCCATCTCTTTCTTACTCCAAATTCAGTGATCTTTTCATCACAAAATTTTGCCTTTCAACAAATAAGAGTGCATGACTACTTAGGTAAGGAATAAGAAAACTCCATTATTGAATAAAAATGGTGAAGAGTCATAAAGTCATTAGCTTAATGTGATTTTAAAACTCCCTGGTTTTTAAAATTTGATGTTTTTTTGATGATGGTGATGAAGAGAAAGATGATGGTGGGAATGAGGATAGCATTCTGATACCCCTTTAAAACATCTTGTACTTTTAACTGGGGTTTGAAAAGGTCATGTTGGAAAGCTGTTCTAATTCTGGCCAGGTGGGCTGGCTCAGAACCTGGGTGCTTTTAGAATGAAAAATTTCTTGCTTGGCTGCTTCCTGTCAGCCATGTGTAACTAAGTGCTCATCTGCCTTAGAGATGACAAAATAACCCTCTTACTGGCCACTGAGCAGGAAGGGCTGATGATACAGTGGCATTTAAAAGGGGGAATAGTAACACTTTCCCCAGAAGACTGAAAAGTGGGGAGTGGGGAGGAAAGATAAGATACCCATATCAACGCTTGGTGGGAAAAGTCCAGAGAGTCAGGAGTAAAGTCTTCAGGAGAATGAGAACGTGACTAGCTTGGGCACTTTCCTGAAGAATCTGACCAATCCAGGATAAAGGAGGGATCTCTAGAGGGGAGGGGAGGGTCAAAGGAGGTATAAAAAGGTGTTTAGATTTATTGGAATGGGAGGATAAAGGAGGGATGCTTGGAGGATAAGGTGAGGGAATAGAGGTACAGAAGAGGGGTATAGAAAGGTGTTTAGATTTATAGGAATGGGAGGATAAGGGAGGTTCCTTGAGGGGGTAGGTTAAATAATAGGAGGGCAAAGTGGCGGCTAGAAATAAAATAGAGGGGTCAGGAGTGATAGGCAATAAGAGATATACACAAACATAAAAAAAAAGATCAAGAGTGGAATTTGTTAGGGAAAGTATATGTCTATATCTGTATCTATGTATGTATATATATATGTAAATATCTATATAAATAAATATATTCACACTTAATTGTAGCCTTTGGGGATAGGGCAGGGGAGGAAGGGGGGAAAAAACAAAGTAAAAAGTCCATAACTAAGAACAAAATAAAACTTAAAAGGAAGCAAAGAAAAGATAAACAGCTCTGAACATGATATTTATTATACAGGTTTTCTTGAAATGGAAATTTATTACTATATATTTTGAATCCTCTCTTACATTGTCATGCACATGACATATTTTTTCTCCATTTCTTATTTTGTATTTGAGTTTCAATACTGAAGTCAATAATATTTTTTTCTTTTTTATTATGTATTTAGGTTTTAGTATTTAAGTCTAAAATAAATGATTTTTTTCAAAAAAATCTGGCCAATCAGAGAATGGGGCCACAGGGGCAGAGTGAACCTCTAGGGTGAGGAGATTGCAGGTGACTTGTCCAAGGTCCCACAGATAGTAAGAGTCTAAGGCCAGAATTGAATTCATATCTTCCTCACTCCAGGTCTAATGCTCAATCCATTTGAATACCCAGGACAACTTGGACTTTGCCCTATAGTAAAAATATCCTAGGTGACGAGGCATTTCTTCCCCATGGCAGTCTGGACACTACCTTCCTTCCATTACTCCATGATTCCTGGTGTGAATACACTTTTACCTGGATCTGGGCTACCACACCCAGGAACGTATTGCTTGTGCCCTTATATGGGGTCCATTTCTCTCTCCAGATCCCCATGGAAGCAAAGGACTGCTCCCCTTTCCCAAATGGACTGAATATACCATAAGATTGTTGTCTATGATGGTTTTGCCCTGCTCAACTCCCCACCATTCTCAATTAATTGACTCTGCCTCTGGTGGGGGTCATCTCCAGTTGTCCTGATTCATATCTAGCCACTGGACCCAGATGACTCCAAAGGAGAAAGTGAGGCTGCTGACTTTGCATAGCCCTGCTCACTTAAATCCAATCCACTTGAAAGTCATGACATCACTGTTTTGATGTCATGATCCTCTTCCAGAATGAAGGATAAACAGCAGCAGCAACAATGACTCTGTCCCGGGTGCAAAAATTCCTACTTATGTTTCTGAAATAGAGAAAGAACATAAACATACACACACACACACACATACATACACACGTGGTGCCTATCATCCAAGACCTCTAACAGAGCAATAAAGGCAAATGGATGGCTTATTCAATACAAATTGAGTCCAAGAGCGTTGCGGGGTTGCTTTTAAAGGAGTAACCAAAAGTGAATACAGCTATTGTAGAAAGACTTCTTTAGAGACTGGGGAGCAGTAGAAAGAACAAATAGAATCAGACTCAGAAGGGCTGAGGTTGAATTCCTGTTCTGAAAGTTCCTAGCTGCCTGACTATTGCCAAATCTTTTTTATCTCTTTCTGCCTTGATGTTCTCATCTGTAAAATGGAGAGAAAAAGACAGATGCTATCAATCTCACAAAGGGCTTATGAGTTGCATAGAAATATAAGCATTTATTAGTATTTTAGGACATGAGCCTTGAAGATTAGCTCCTGGACTCAAGCACCACTCGTGGTACTTACTTGGATCACAGGTAAGTTATTCAACCCTGACAGCTTCTGTTTCCTTTATTAAGTGTGAATAAGAGTAGTGACAGGTAGTGTGGTTTATTGAACAGAATATACCTTGAAGCCAGGAAGTCGTTCACAAGTCAGCAAACATTTGTACTATGCCTCGGCCCCATGCAAAGAATTTGTTTTTCAGTAATTTTCAGTTATATCTGATTCTCCATGACTCTATTTAGCAAAGATACCGGAGTGGCTTGCTACATCCTTCTTCAACTCATTTTATAGATGAGGAAACTGAGGCAAACAAGGTTAAATGACTTGCCCAGAGTCACACAGAATAGTAAGTGTCTGAGGCCAGACTTGGACTAAAGAAGATGTTTTCCTGACTCCAGACCAGACTCTCTATGCACTATAGAGCCACCTAGCTGCCCTCAGCTAAGAGTAGGGAATAGACATATAAACAAAAAGATAGCTTGCCCTCAAGGAGCTTATCTTCTAAAGTGAGACGATAACATAAAAAGGAAGCAAGGGCAGGTGGGAGGGCAGGGGAGAGGATCAGATAGGAGAGAAAAGAGTTCCGAGAGTAAGGAGCAAAGTCTGGAGAGGAATGAAAGTGGGGACATATATGACCTGGGCAATTCTAGGAATTCTGGAAGGAAAGGACTCATTAGTGGAAGGGGCTTCAGGGTGAGAAGGCTGTTGTGAAGAAAGAAGACTAGAGAATCAGGAGCTGAGTACAGAGAGAATGAAGGAGAAGAGTCCTGGGTTTAAGACCTACTTCTGACACATACTGTGTAACTCTGGTCAAGTCACTGATGATGATGATGATGATGATGATGATGGTGATGATGATGATGGTAGCACTAGAAAGTGCCTTAAAGTTTGCAAAGCACTGAAAAAGATCTTATTCGATCCTCACAAAAACCCTGGGAAGCAGGGTCTATGATTACCTCCATTTTATAGATGGTGAAACTGAGGCAAATAGAAGTTAAATAACTTGCCCAGACTGACACAACTAGTAAGTGCCTGAGGTGGGATTTGAACTCATCTTCCTCAGGGCCCTCATAGTTCTCTTAAGACTATAATTTGCAGAGAAGCTGCTGATCTGCATTCTCTTACCAGGGGAGATCCCTGGGCCAAAGAAATCCTAGGTTCAGTCCCTAACCCTAGTAATAATTGTGCTCCTCTAAGGATTTTTGTGAGGCTCAGTCAGGCAGGCATCATGTATTTATTATCTACCAGCCCTGTACTATTTTTTTTGGGGGGGATACAGAGACAAAATTAGAATACTCCTTGCCTTCAAGGGACTTTCCTTCTACTGGGGGAGGCAACATGGACACCCAAAAGCAGGAGTATGCTGGAGCCAACTTTTACTCCCCAAAGTTGGTTTCTAAATTTTCAATGTATTTACACTTTGGAAACTGGCAAAGCTTGATTTATTGTCTTATTGATTGCATGGACTTAAAGAAGTCATGGAGAAAATGTTAATAATGCAGATTAATCTTAAAAGTGGGTCATGCTGGGGCGGCCAGGTAGCACAGTGAGTAAGAGCACCGGCTCCAGTGTTGGGATGACCTGGGGATAGAATCTGGGCTCAGACACTTAGCACCCACCCAGAAATAACTGGCTGTGTAACCTTGAGCAAGTTACTTAACCCCCATTGCTTAGGGGCGGCCAGGTGGCTCAGCAAGTAAGAGCACTGGCCCCAGTGTTGGGATGACGTAGGGATCAAATCTGGGCTCAGATACTTAGCACCACACCCAGAAATAACTGGCTGTGTAACCTTGAGCAAGTTACTTAACCCCGATTGCTTAAAAAAAAAAAAAGTGGGTCATGCTTACATTTTTTTTGCTTTTGGAGAGCCAATTAAACATTTACTAGTATATCACTACATACAAATATATACATGTATATATGTAAAAAATTTAATATATAGTATATGTAAATATATAATTTATAAATATAATTAAAATAAAATATATTATACATTTAAATAATTATAGAAATAGATAATTTATATGTAAATTATATTATCTATATGAATAGACATATATAATTATATCTAATAATATAAATATATAATTTATATTTATAATATATAATCTATAAATAGATTTTATATTTGAAATATCTTTCTTTTTCTCAACAAGTAACTTCATGGGAGTTAGCACTAGTAGGCAATGAATATAAGCTTTCTACAAACCTTAAGGCACTCTGCTCACCTATACCCACACCCACTTATATGTATGTATATGTATGTTTATATAGGTACATACACATATATATGTATAGATAGACATATACATACATATACACGTATACATATACACATATATGGTACAGTGGGTAGAATGCTGGGTTTGGAGTCAGCAAGATTCATCCTCCTGAGTTCAAATCTGTCTCAGAGGCTCACTAGCTGTGTGACCCTGGGCAAGTCACTTAATCCTATTTGCCTCGGGTTCCTCATCTGTCAAGTGAGCTCGAGAAGTGAATAGCAAACTGCTCCAGTATCTCTGCCAAGAAAGCCCCAAATGGGGTCATGGAGAGTCAGAAATGGCTGAAATAACTGAATAACAACTCACACATATGACGGCAATATGAGCCCATCAGCTTGGAGAACTCTCAGGACAGGAAATACTCCATCAACATAGATGGCAGTCCACCTTCCACCCATTAGATATGCTCTAGGGAGTTTCCTGTGGTACACAGAGGTTAAGTCACCTGCCCAAGGTTGGCCAACTAGCGTCACCAGTTGGATTTGAACCCAGCTCTTACTGACATCAAAGACAGTTGTCAATAAGCATTACATATATGGGATCAATCATGATCGAGACCGGGTGCATTACTGTCCTTGAAGACTTGTGGGGGAGAGGGAGAGACTTCGAGGATGGGTTATTGTCTTCTTAGTCTGTCCTTGGCGGTCTCCCATAGCTTTACAATAGGGCACCACATTTCTGATCTGTTGAAATCCTTAGGAGTTAATCATCCATATTACCCAAAGCAGATCTGTTCTACTGCTTTACAAAAGCTATATATACACCTTAACTTTTTAAGAAAACACTTTGTTTTGCCTCGTGCAGTCTAGTGCTCATCCTACTTTCTCATCAGCTCCTACCATACTGACTCATGAAGCCATAGCTGCAGATTCTGAAACCAAGAGCAGACTGGAAAAATTTTAAGTTACAGAAATCATTGTCTATGGCTTGATTTACTACAAATGTGGGCATGCTTGAGATTGGGCAATGGAGGAGATTCTCATGACCCTGTTTATATTACAGCAGTAATGGTGATAGTATCGCATCCGACAAAGATGCGGGGGTATAAGTGGGCTGCAGGTTCAACAGTAGTTGGCAGTGAGCCATGGCAGCCCAAAAGGCCAGTTATTTCAGGCTACATTAAGAGAGGATTAGGTCAAGATGCTGAAGCACTTAGCTCTTCAATTCTTCAATCAGGGCTTGGTTGGCGACTTTTCAGGGATGGTTACAAAGCACATGACTGATTTTGATAGAGGTGGGACTGGATACTTTCTAGACATAGTCAGGGCATGTGGCATGAGACCATATTGACTCACAAGTCTTAGATCACCAAAAATGAGGAAAACACTTGATGCCCACAAAAGAGTGGCTACGTTAATGCTCCAAAGCCCAATTTTTCAGTATTCTAGAACTGCAGACTTAGAGTTGGAATGGACATTTGAGGTCAGCTAGCTCAATTCCTTCATTTTACTAGGGAGAAAACTGAGGCCCAGAGAAATTAGTTTACCAAAGGTCATACCAAAGGGAAATGACAGAGTGGGGATTCTAAATGAGGTTTCCTTCTGTCACATCTAACATTCCTTTTACGGTCCCATATTGCCTGTACAGGAAAGATAGGAAAACTAAAATGTTTACACATGGCAGTGATAAAAAAGGCAATCTCTCCAGTTCAGCAGCCAGTTCTTTTTTTTAAGTTATTTTATTATTTTTTAGTTTTCAACATTCACTTCCATAAGTTTTAAATTTTCTCCTCCTCCCTCCCATTCTCCCTCCCCAAGATGGCATGTAATCTGATATAGGCTCCACATATACATTCCTATTTTTACCTTAGGCATGTTGTATAGAAGAATTATAATGAATGAGAGAAACCATGAAAAAGAAAAAACAAAACAAAACAAAAAAGAAAATTCCTTCACTTCTCCAGAATGCAGGGGCTATAATGGAATCAGCTAGTAAGAGCCAATTGTTATATGTTCATTCTGAGCACTGATGCCTTGGAAATCAGCAAATGCTACAAATCAGAACTTCACATAGTTTTGTTGATCATCTAGGCCTAATAATGGGATGGAAAAATGTTAATAATAATGCGGATTAAACTTTAAAGTTTGTCATGTGTACATCCCCCCCCCATGAGATGATAGCTCATTTATCTGGGTACCCCATGTTATTCAGAACCTCTTACTTCAAAGATATTTGAGTGCTCACTCATGACCTCCTGGAATCTGGAGAACCATCCCAGGCCCAAAGTTGTATAAACACAGTAGACCTACAGAGAAATTCTTTCCATTCTCCAGAAGGCAGAATTGGATTATGTGGGGAATGCAAGAATGATTAAGAAATGGTCCTCCACTTCATGGAATTTACAGTCTAATGACTAAGAGAAGACACAATAGAAGAGCTTGACAGCCCTTTTAAGGTTTACAAAATACTTTCTTCACTACATTCCTATTAGTTAAGTGGAGTATATACGACTATCCTCAATTCATAGATGAATAGACTGGAAAGCTATGGCAAATCTGGACAGCATACTAAAAAGCCGAGACATCACCTTGTTGACATAGGTCTGTATAGTCACAGCTATGGTTTTTCCAAGAATCAATGTATGACTGAGCACTGCAGAATCGATTCTTTCGAGTTGTTGTGCTAGAGAAGACTTTTGAGAGTCCCTTGGACAGTAAGGAGATCAAATTTGTCAATACTTATAGGTTATTCATTGGAAGGTCAAATATCAAAGCTGAAGCTTAAATACTTTGGCCACATAATGAGAAGATGGGACTCATTGGAAAAGACCCTGATGATGGGAAAGACTGAAGGCAAAAGGAGAATGGAATGGCAAGAGGATGAGATAGATAGAGAGTGTCATGGAAACAATGAACATGAGTTTAGACAGACTTTAGGAAATGGTGGTGGATAGAAGGATCATGGTTTCCATGGGGTCACAAAGAGTCAAATACAACTGCATGACTGAACCACAATAACAGAGTTAAGAAAAGTAAAGGGATTTGCCTAGGCACACCCACTTAGGAAATGTGAGACCCAGGTGAGTCCCCAGGCAAGATCACCTGGTTCCAAATTTAGGGCTATTCCTATTTCTCACATGCTTTAGATATACAATTAAACCTTAGGCAATATCACAAAATATTTTCTATTGATATCTACATGGTGCAATGGAAAAAATGCTGGACCTGGAATTAGAGAGAGCTGAGTACAAATCTGGTCTCAGAAATTTACTGGTGGTTTGAACTTGGGCAAGTCTATTAACTTCTATCTGCCCCAGTTTTTTCATCTGTTAAATGGGGATAATAATAGCACGCAACTCTTGGCACTGTGAGGATTAAACGAGATTGTTTGTAAAATTGTTTGCAAATCTTAAAGAAAATATAAATGATAGATATTAAGAAGCAGAGTCACTGGAGTGCAAAAATTTGCCTCCACTCCCCCATCCTCATGCTTACTCCCTGTGTGACTTTGGGTTAATCACTTCTCCTCCCTCAGCCTCAGTATCCCCACCTGTAAAGTGAAAGTATTACTTGGCTTCTGAGTTCCTTTCCAGTTTTTTATCCATCCTCTAAAACCTATGAATTGAATGAAATCCCCTCCTGTGTGACCTTTGGAAAATCCCTTCTGGAACTCACTTTACTCTTCTAAATTGAGAGTTGGACTAGAGAGCCTCTGAGATCTAGATCTAGGTCTAGATCTATGATCTCACTCTGTGCCAAACACTGGGCTAAATTCTAGAGATACAAAAGGAAAAGCAAAAAAAAAAAAAGTCCCTGCCCTCAAGGAGTTTACATTCTACTGTGGAAAGTGAATATTGGGCAGTTAGGTGGCACAGTGGATAGAGTACTGACCCTGAAGTCAGGAGAAGCTGAGTTCAAATCTGACCTCAGACAGTTACTAGTAGTGTGACTCTGGGCAAGTCATTCAACCTCGATTGCTTTAAAAAAAGTGGGAAAAAGAGATGCTAATAAAATCACGTGGGACGCCAGAGGCCAAAAGAAGGTGATCTGGGGTGGCTAGGTGGCACAGTGAGTAGAGCACCAGCCCTGTAGTCAGGAGGACCTGAGTTCAAATCTAGCCTCAGACAAAACAAAAGCTAGTCGTGTGACCTTGGGCAAGTCACTTAACCCCAATTTTCTTAAAAAAAAAAAAAGAAAAGAAGGTGATCCCTGCTTCCCATGTTCCCTAATGCCTTTTTCATCTCTGTCTAATTCCTAGGTAATCATGCAGTAACCCACTCCTTCATGTTCCAGCTCTGGGAGCTGGTTTTGGAGCACTGGCTCCCTAGGCAAGCTGACAAAGCTGGTTCATTACTTTTAGTTAAAATATGAGTAAATGGACGTGTCAAATAATTTATTAAGCACCGCTTTACAATGCCCATGGTTTGGCGGAACTATCTATTAAGACTCAGAGCCCTCTCATGAACCCACTACCTGCCATCTTCTCTTCTGTTATGTGGGCACACTTAATATTTCTGACTCTGATCGGCATAATCCTGCATTTATGTGAATTTAATACCACTTCCCATTTTTCTGTTTAAATGCGGAATGAATTTAAATCTTATTTAAATATCACCAGATTTTGTGGTACATTTTATGTTGCTGGTATTTTCTTTTTCTTTCTCCTTTTAAAAGACAGATCGGCCAAATTTGAAATTCTGTTCTTTCTTCTTGCCTCCTACCTGGCAGAAGGCGTTATTTGAAAGAAGCCATTGGCCCCATTCTGTGGTGATATATTGTACTGTTTGGAATCGACTTTCACTCTGGACAAGCAAATAAACATTTATGGAATTGGAGAGAAGAAAAGTGCAAAATTAAGCCACTCAAAAGGGAGTGAACCCTTCAAGTCAGCTGGGATCTCATCAAGAAGAGTTGAATTTAAATGTTGGCTCAAACAATTAGCTGTGTGACCCTGGGAAAGTCACATAACTGTTCTGAGTCTTAGTTTTTCCATCTGTACAATGATAATAATAACACTTACCTCACACTGTTGTGAGGATTGAATGAGATGTGTAAAAGTCTTTGCCAACCTTAAAAGCACTCTATAAATTTCTCTTCTTCCTCCTCCTCCTCTCCTTCCTTCTCCCCTTCCTTCTTCTTTTCTCCTCTTCCTCCTACTCCTTCTTCATCTTCATCTTTGTCTTCTTCACCAGTATCCTAGATTCTCAGAGTTATGAGGGACCTCAGAGGCCATCTAGTCCACCCTGAACTTGACCAAGAATACTCTCTACAGCGTTACTACTACTGGTACTACAATAACTACTACTATTGTCACCACTGTCACCACCTCTATTACAACTACTACTACTACCACTACTGTTGCATTGTTTCAATGTTGTCTGACTCTGTGTGACCCCATTTAGGATTTTCTTCACAAAGATAGTGGAGTCATTTATCATTCTTCTCCAACTCATTTTACAGATGAAGAAACTGAGGCAAAGTGTTAAGTGACTTGCCCCCATGGTCACACAGCTAGTAAGTGTCTGAGTCAAGATTTGAATTCAGGTCCTCCTGACTCCAGGGCCAGATCTCTACCCATTGTGCCACGTAGTTGCCCTACTATTACTATTAGGTAACATTTATATAGTGCTTACTATGTGCCATGCACTTTGCTAAGTTTATTTTCTCCTTTGATCCTCAACACTCCTATGGGATAAGTGCTATTATTATTCCCACTTTACAGTTGGGGAAACTGAGGCAGACAGCAGTAAAGTGACTTGCCCTGGGTCGCACAGCTAGTAAATGTCTAAGGCTACATTTGAACTTAGTTCTTCCTGAGTCCAGACTCAGTTCTTAACCCACTGTGCTCCCTAGTTGCCTCAGTGAAAGGGGAGCACACTACCTTCTGAGGAGCTCATTTCACTTCCCTAATTCTGGGAAAGTTTTTCCTTATTTGACTCTAAATATGCCCTCACTGAACTTCTGCTCCTTGCAGCTACTTCTTTCCTCTGTGGTCGAAAGCTAGTCTGATTCTTTTTTTTTTTGTTTCATAGCCCTTCACATATTTCAAAATCCTCTAAGTCTTCTTTTTTTTCCAGCTTAAACAAGCTCCAGTTCCGTCAGCCAATTCTCATGTGGTATATGACTATTATTCCCCTCACTATTCTAGTTCATCTCCTTTCCATGTTCTCGGACTTACCAGGGTCCTTCCCTACATGTGGCATCCAGACCTAGTTCAATGACTCTAGTTGTAGTTTGTCTGAGGCAGACAAGGTACAGAGAAGCCATCATACTAGTCTCCTTGGTTTCCTTTATATCCCAGCTAAAATTCCACCTTCTATAGGAAGCCTTTCTTCTTGCCTCTTAATTACAGTGTTTTCTCTCTGCTAATTTCCTATTTATCCTGTACACAGCTTGCTTCCTGTAGGTGTCTTTCCCATTAGATTGTAAGCTCCTTGAGGGCAGGGACTATCTTTTGCCTCTTTTTGTATCCCTAGCACTTAGCACAGTTCACAGCACATAGTAAGTGCTTAATAAATATTTACTGAACTGAATTGCCTGTTCTGTCATCTATCTACCTATATACACACATCTGTATTTGAACACATTGTTTCATGTGCTAAGAGTGTAAGCTTTCTGATGGCAGGGACAAGTGAATTTCATTTTTGCCTTTGTATCCCCAGTACAATGCCTGGGAAAAAATGCCTAATAAATGCTTGGTGATTGATTAACTTAGCAAGCAAAGTGAAGTAGATGGTGAACTGTTATACTCTCTCTTTTATCAAGGAAGAAACTGAGGCTGACAGGGTCGATTAACTGTCTAGATTCGACTGGCTAATACTTGAGGGCAGTTCAAGTGCAGGTCTTTCCTGCAGCTCTCTGAATTCAAGTTTCTAGAAGGGTCCCTGGATATCAATAAAGATATCTGCTTTTCTATTTTACTCACACAATCTCTCTTCCCAACCTTGTTTTTTTGCCCTTTCTCAGTTTGGGAGAATTGCAGTTACAATAGCCTCAGGCAGTGATTTTTCTTCCCCTTTATTTTTTTTTCTAGAAATTTCATTGTGGGAGATGACATTTTATTTCCTAAGATCACTGCTCCTGTGTCACAGCTCCCAACTCCCTCGCCATCTGGAAAGGACCAGGAGCCTCCCCCTCAGATCAGGGCTTCTGCCTTCAGTACATCCTCTCCATGGCTTATTTCAAAATCTTCCACGGAAATGCTCGGAACAGTCCATGTGTACAGATTTTAAGAGGTTCCATTTACTTCCCTATATCTGTTTTTAATCTGAAAATCACTCAGAAGAAAGAAGAAGCCCAAAGCTTTTGTACTTTTAGCCAGATGCCGTATTTCAAAGTTCAAACTGAGGAGGTTGGGGTTTGAGTAAAAATCACTTGAGCAGAAGGGATATTGGCTGCATACTTTTCCAAAATGACCTGTGTGCAGCCCAGAACTGTCTCTGAGGGCTCAAGGCTAAATAGCAACCCAATCTTTGAACAGCCATAAATAGTTGGGGAAATGAGAACTTTGGCCCAGAGTGGTGATTTTAGGGTGCCATGACTGAATTTATAATCCTGCTTCAGTGCAGAAACAATGGGTTTTAATATCCACTTAGCAAGGTATATATTTTTTGTACTAGGTCTGATTTGATCTCTTTTTCCTTTGAAACCCCAAGAATTCTGTGTCTCTTTAAATCAAGAATAGCCATGGAGGGGCGGCCAGGTAGCATAGAGAGTAAGAGCACCGGACCCAGTGTCGGGATGACCTGGGGATCGAATCCAGGCTCAAACACTTAGCACCCACCCAGAAACACCTTGAGCAAGTTACTTAACCCCAATTGCTTAGGGGCGGCCAGGTGGCTCAGTGAGTAAGAGCACCAGCCCCAGTGCCCCAGTGTTGGGGATCGAATCTGGGCTCAGATACTTAGCATCACACCCAGAAATAACTGGCTGTGTAACCTTGAGCAAGTTACTTAACCCCAATTGCTTAAAAAATAAACCAAACAAAGAATAGCCATGGAAGGGAGGGAGGGAGAAAACAGAGAAGGAAGGAAGGAAAGAAGAAAGGAAGGAAATAAGGAAGGAAGAAAGAGAAGGACAGAAGGAAGAATGGAAGAGATGAAAAAGGGAAAGAGGAAAGGAAAGAAAAAAATGAAGGGTGGGAGGGAAGGAAGGGAGAAAAGGAGGAAGAGAGAGTGGAAGGAAGAAAAGAATAGAGGGAAACAGGGAAGGAAAGAAAAAATGAAGGGAGGGAATGAAAGAAGGGAGAGGGAAGGAAGACAGGAAGAGAGAAAAGAGGGAAACAGGGAAGGAAAGAAGAAAGGAAAGATAGGATGAAGGGAGGGAGGAAAGAAGGAAAGAAAGGCAAGCAGAAAGGGAAGTATGGAAGATGGGCTGAAAGGAAAAGAGAGAGAGAGGGAAGAGAGATGAATCTGAGGGAAAGAGGAATGAAGGGAAGAATGAAAGAATGTGAGACAGGAAAGAAGGGAGGGATAAATGAAAGGGAGGAATAGGAAGAAGAGAGAAAGAAAGGAAATACTGAAAGAAACAGTGAAGGAAGGTAAAATATTTTACTTCTGGAAAGGGATGGAACTGGATCAGACAGCCACTTTAAATTCCTCCCTTCACCCTCTCCCTCTCTCTGACCCCTCTCTTTCTTTCTTTTAATGAAATATTTATTTTTAAAAAAGATTTTATAATATTTTAAAGTCCCTAGCTATAAAGAAACCAGACTTCTTGGTCTTATTTCACTAGTACCTTTTACCATCAAGTAATGAGATTTCAGAATTCATGAACCCAAATGAAGGCACATGAAAATTCTAAAGGTCAAATTCTAGGTCTTCCCCACTTAGCAGGATTCCCTAGCTCTCTGGTGGGGGGCGGGGAGGAAGTTAGCCAATCAAGAGAGACAAGACTTAGGTTTTATTTGGGCAATGGGGAGGCGGATGCCAAGAATGACACAGACTTAAGAACTGCATTTAGCTCATGGAGGTGGTTTCTTACATTTGATAACCATTTTAACCTGCATTTTTTGGGGGGGATCACCAACTTGGTGGACTTCACTTTTCCATTTCTAAGAAGTTGTTTCTGCTCTTTAACCTACTGGATGCTATGGAGCCAGTCTACTAATCCTTCCTAAAGTGCTTTGTAATCCTCAGGTCTGAGAGAAACCAGAAGAGAAGTCTCATTATGAGTGGAAGCAAAAGGACATAAACCAAGTATCTATGCCAGGATTATAAAGGATAGGGTAACCTCACTGTCTCCCATTGCATATGATAAGAGGTTAAAAAAGCATCACCTCAAGATTACAAATGATAAGAAATAAAAATGCATCCTCCACTTCCCCCAGAAAATGCTTCAGGGGGGAAAAACCCTAAATGACAAAAAAAAAAATGTGGTACAATAGAAAGAACTCCCTGGATAGTTGTTTTGTTGATTCAGTTGACTTAAAGCCATGTTTTTTTTTTTTTTTTTTTTTGTTGTTGTTTGTTTGTTTTAGAATCAGGAGACTTGGGTTCTTATCCTTCCTATGATGCTTACTACCTGGGCCACCTTGTACAAGTCACCTCATTCCCCTCAGTCTTGTTTTACTCCTCTGTAAAATGAGGGGGCTAGCTGATCCTCCACGTCCCTTGTTCTCACTATCCTATGACCGATCTTAGCTGTCCTTCTGAAGTCATTTAGAGGACCCAAGTCTTCACCTTGGTGGGCTCACAAGGTAAAATGTTTATCCGCATTACAGAAAAATTTGATTTGCTTCTAGAAAATGAATTCATTTCCTTTCTATGAGCCTTTATTAAAGGCTTCCTATGTGGGAGACCTTGTACTGATAAATATTGTCAAGCCTGTGACATATGAAGTTGAGAGAACTTGAGGTATTTAGCATATGGAAGAGAAGATTACGGGTGGGGAGGTGAAGGGATGGTAGTTGTCTCCACCTGGAAGGTAGGGTTAGCCTTGCTTGACTTGGTCCCAGAGAGCAGAGCTAGGAGCAAGGGATGGAAATTGGAATGGAGAAAACTTATTACAGTTATGTAAATGTGGAATGGGAGCATAGATGGGTTGAACTCAACTGGAATGGTGAGAACTGATTGTTAAATTTTCAGTGTGAGCATTTACTCCTCAGAAACTGACAAATGCTATACATCAGGGCTTGATGATTTGTTTCATTGGTGATCTGGACCTAAGAAAGTGATGCAGAATATGGTAACAATGAGAGCAAACAATCTATTATGGGAGCATTTTTCCCACCCTAGAGAGTGGGTTATTATTGGGGATAATAATAGTTCTTAGCTATATATGTATGTATAGCCAATACATGTATAAGCGTATGAATATACATATATATACATATCCTCATTTATATGCATACATACACACACATATAAATATTTAGGTAGATAATAGATAGCAGCTAAGTTGAACAATAGATAGAGCACTGGGCTTGGAGTCAGGAAGACCTGAGTTCAAATCTGGCCTCAGACACTTAGCTGTGTGACCCTGGGTAAAGTCACTTCACCCTGTTTGCCTTGGTTTCCTCAGCTGTAAAATGAGCTGGAGGAGGAAATGGCCAACCACTCCAGTATCTTTGCCAAGGAAACTCCAAATGGGGTCACGAAGGATCAAACACAACTGAAGAATGACTAAACAACAACATATATATGTTTGTGTGCATATGTATATATATATATATGCATATGTGATCAAATGAATAAATATATAATCAAATGAATATATATCTAAATGAATCAAATGAATGAACACATTCAAATGTTTTTGTTCAAATACATAAATAAATGTATAAGTAAATATATGCACATATACATGCAGATGAATTTGTGTTTATACATATATAGGTATACATATACATATATTTGCAAATCTTAAAATGACAAATAAATGCTAGCTACTATCATTAGTGTTAGGCTGTAACTTGAATAGCTCAGGGAAGAGGAGGGGGAGCAAGGAAGGGGTGACCACAGATGCACCAGAGCTTTTAGAACCAGGTACACGTTTTTCTCTCGTCTCAACAGTCTGGCACGAAGTGAAGTAAACAGACTACATTTTCATAAATCAGGCCATGTGTCCAGAAGGATGCCATCCATATAAAAAGCTGTTTATCTTTATCCTCTGTTGCATTAGCAATACCTTTGCTATTAATCTCAAATATAAAAAGGAAAAGTAAATACCGCTGAGGAGGAAAAAATTGGAAATTTAAAAAAAAAACCTCCTGAAATCGACCCATTTTTCTTTTACTGTCAGGCTCTCGGAGTTTTCCCCTCCTCTTCCATACTTTTTTTTTTTTTAAACCAATGCCTCTTCTATAGTCCTTGGACGACTTAAGCAAACTTTTAAAAATGTTGAGCCCAGGGATTTTATTTTACTTTATGCTTTTCACTAAACTTTCTTGAATCTGAATCAGCAATTTAAAAAAAAAAGTGAAGTAGTTGTTTGTATCTTCTATTAGTCCAGGCCTTTCCAAAAAAGAAGGAAACCAAATGCAATTTTCTATTATGTTCAGGTACTGGTCCTTAAGACAGAATGTCTACTAGCTGGGGAATGTCTAGGCCCCTTTTCAAAGGGAGCCACTGATCTATTCCACATATGGTCAGCCTAAAAACTTCATTTCAGGTTAATTTTATTAATATTATTAAGAGAATATGCAGATCAGTTTTTATTTCATCAGCATAGGGAACTCCCAGCACTTGGGAACTCCTAACAGCAATGCAAATTTCAGTCCATTTTCAATTTAGCAGCTAAGTCTTAGCAGTTTAATCACATCATCACTCAATCAAACATTTATTAAGCACTTACTATATTCTAGATTTGCAGATTTAAAGACATCTTTACCCCAAATATTCACACGGACTGTTTGTGCCAAACCTGTGGTAGAGCATTCCGAGCTTGTATTGGTCTGATCTGCCACAGAGCACACATTGTACATTGACCCCAATATACAGGTTCCATTTTGGTCCTTTTTGAGAACACAGGACAACAACCAACCAACCATTATTCCAGGCATTGTGATAAGTGCTGGAGATACAAAGACAAAAGCAGGGGAAAGCCCGTGCCCCTCAGGGAGCTTACATTTTGTTGATGGAGATATCCATTCATTATTCCTAGTGATGGTCTCTGGGAGCAAAGCAAAATTAATTCAACCCCTCTTCCACATACATGACAGCTCTTCAATTTCTTGAAGACAGCTATCATGTATCCTACAAGGCTTCTCTTCCTGAGGCTAATAAATCTCCCTTTTCTTCAAGTCAACCTCTTAGGGCATAGGTTTGAGAGTTCCCTTAGCCTCTCGGTCACCCTCCTCTGTATGCTCTCCATTTTGTCAATGTCCTCCCTAAAATATAGTGCCCAGAACTGAATACATTACTTCAGATATCATCTACTTAGGACAGGTTACAGCAAGGCTTTCCTTTCTATAGCCCTGGACACTATGCCTTTTTTTTTCAAATGCTTTATTAACTTCTGGTTTACATCATTCATTTCTGCCAGATTTTGAGCTACAAATTTTCTCCCCGTTTTTCCCCTACCCACCACCCCAAAATAGCAGTCCCACAGGATATCCCCTCCTCCAATCTGCTCTCTCCCATATCCTCTCCCATACCCCCTTTGACTCCTCCAGTGGATCTCTATGCCCCAGTGCCTGTACACCTCACCTCCCAATTACATGTAAAATAGTATTAATAATAGTATATATATATATATATGTATGTATATATATATATTTGAATATTTTATTTTAAAACTTTGAATTGCAGATTCATTCCCTTCCTCCCTTGTCTCCCACCCTTACTGGGAAGATAAGCAGTTCAGTATAGCTTGTAAATGTGTGACTAATGCAAAACAATAACATAGTAGATATATTGTAAAAGACTGACTATATTTCCCTCCCTCCTATCCCACATCCCACTTGTTCTGTTCTCTACTTTGATCCCGTCCCTTTTCAAAAGTGGGTGCTTCCAACTTCCCTCCCTCCCAGCCTGCCCTCTCTTCCATCATCTTCCCTCTCATCTCCTCCTCCCCCTACTCTCCTGGAGGGTGAGATGCCCTATTTAGTGTGTATTTCATTCCCTCCCCAAGCCAAATTCAATGGGAATAAGGTTGACCCATTCCCTTTTGCCTTCCTATTCTTCCCCTCCATTGTAGACATTTTCCCTTGCCTCTTCTGTATGAGATAGTTTACCCCATTCTGTCTCTCCCCATCTCCTCTCATTATATTCCTCTCTTACCTCTTAATTTCACCTTTTAAGCATCATCCCTTCCTGTTAAATTGGTCATGTGCCCTCTATCTATGTATACCTGTAAGTATATATATATATATATATATATATACATACACACATTCACATATGTATTCATATGCCCATATACCCTCATATATAGACAAATATCTATATATTTCTAATCCCTTCAACTACTGAGAAAAGTTTCATAAGTTACAATTATTGTTTTTCCATTTAGGAATGTTAATAGTTCAACTTTGATAAGTTCCTTATGATTTCTTTTCCCTGTTTACCTTCTCATGCATCTCTTGCTTCTTGTATCTGAATATCAAATTTTCTGTTCAATTCTGTTTTTTTAGCAAGAATGCTTGAAAGTCCTCTATTCCACTGAATGACCATATTTTCCCCTGAAACATGATACACAGTTTTGCTGGATAGGTGACTCTTGGTTTTAATCCCAGCTCCTTTGACCTCTGGAATATCATATTCCAAGCCCTTAGATCCTTCAGTGTAGAAGCTGCCAGATCCTGGGTTATCCTGATTGTGTTTCCACGATATTCAAATTGTTTCTTCCTGGCTGCTTGTAATATTCTCTCCTTAATCTGGGAATTCTGGAACCTGGCTATAATATTCCTAGGAGTTTTCTTTTTGGGATCTTTTTTCAGGAGGTGATTGGTGGATTCTTTCAAGCTCTATTTTCCCCTCTGGTTCTAAAACATCAGGGCAGTTTTCTTTGAGAACTTCCTGGGGGATGATTTCTAGGTTCTTACTTTGATCATGGCTTTCAGGTAGTCCAATAATTTTTAAATTATCTCTCCTGGATCTATTTTTCAGGTCAGTGGTTTTTCCCATGAGATATTTCACATTGCCGTCTATTCTTTCATTTGTTTGGATCTGTTTAACAGCATCTTGATTTCTCATAAAGTCATTAGCTTCCATTTGCTGCAATCTAATTCTGAAGCAATGATTCTCCTCATTGAGCTTTTGAGATTCTTTTTTGATCTGGCAAATTCAGCTTTTTAAGGCATTCTTCTCCTCATTGCCTTTTTGAGCCTTTTTTGCCATTTGAGTAAGTCTGCTTTTTAAGTGTTATTTTCCTCAGTCAGGCTTTTGACTCTCATTTCATAATTTTCTTGCATTGTTCTCATTTCTCTTCCCAATTTTTCCTCCACTTCTCTTATCTGCTTCTCAAGGTCCTCTATGGCCTGTAACCAGCTTGTATTTTCCTTTGAAGCTTTTGGTGTAGGTGTTCTGACTTCACTGTCTTCCTCCTGTTCCATGCTTTGCTCCTTTTTGTCCCCAATATAGGAGTGTAATGTTGGAATCTTCTGTCTGCTTTGTTTCCTTTGCCTGGTCATGTTGCCCCTCAGTCACTTGACCCCTGGGCTTTTTGCCACAGTAGGCCTTTGCCACCAGACAGGGGAGCTTTCTTCCCAAACACTGGGGTTTTCTCAGTTGCTGGAGGTATTAGATGGGTGCCCTCTCTGAAGCCTCCACACATTCTGGCAAGCTGGACCTACACCCCAAGACCTCCACCCTAGACTTCAATCCCGATCGAAGCAGGTTAAAGCAAGAGCAATTACCCCTCAGACTGGTGCTTGGTTCCCCTATACTCTGCAGGCCAGGAGCTGAAGCTGCCTCCTGGAGCTGGCTGGCTGTGCCTGTGACTCAGCGGCTTCTCGCCCTGGGTGCAAAAGCCAAAGCACTCCCACTTACTGGGTCCCAAAGTCCAGACTGCACTGACCTCTCACTTTGTCCTTAGCATCTATGTGTTGATAATTCTGGAAATGGCCACAGCTGCTGCTGATCAGGAGTCCCTCTGGCTGGCGGCTGGGCAGGCCTGCCCTGGAGCTAAAGCCTCAGTGTGGGGCTGGGCTTGGCTCCCAGAGCACTGTGCTGGCCGATTCCTTCTGGCCTGCCGGGCTGTCCTCAGCAGGAGGTTAGCTTCTCTGTGTCATTTTGTGGGTTCTGCAGCTTCAAAGTTTATTTAGAGTCCCCTTTTTACATGGATTGGGGAAGGTGGAAGCTGGAGCAGTGGGGAGGTCCTGCTTCTACTCCGCCATCTTGGCTCCACCTTCCCCCCCACACACACACACTATGCCTTTTTTTTTTTAAGCAATTGGGTTAAGTAACTTGTTCAAGTTTACACGGCCAGGTGTTTTGATGAGCCTGGATTCGATTCTCAGATCATCCCGACACTGGAGCCGGTGCTCTTACTTGTTGTGCTACCTGGCCGCCCCTACACTATGTCTTTTTTAAAAAATATAACTTAAGATTTCATTTGCTTCAGGGATGACCTTAACATATTATCAACTTACATGGAGTTTGGAGGCCTCTAAAATGCCTAGAACATTTTCATAAAACTGCTTTTTAGTCATGACTTTATAATCTTGTACACGGGAAATTGATTTTTTAAACTCAAACATAATAGTTTATGTTTATTCTTATTACATTTCATTAAATTATATGTAAACCAACATTCTACCTTGTTGCACTCTGTTTTGAATATGACTCATTCACTGTTAGATCTTTTTCCCTGCGTGAGGATATCTGTCAATTTAATAAACATGTCCCTTCCACCAATGTTTGGCAAATCATGGATAAAAATGTTAAATAGCAGAGGTTCAAGAAGTGATCCTTAAACTGCAGTGTACAAGTTCATTTCTCTAGAGGACTCTAAGACATGAAGAATTGGATCTATGTCTCACATATATTACAAGATGTCCCTTATGCATTTATCAGTTAATATTCTATTACTTATGTGTAATGGACTAATAGAACCTTCTTCTCATGGATTGTGAACTTCATGAGGGCAGGTACTGTGTCTTATCTAAATATTATATCTCCCCCTAGCATATTGAATTTTTCTGATTTTCTAGCTTTCTAGCACTTTCTTGGCTTTCTAGTTATATCAAAAGAGAAAATTAGGTTAGGTTATTATAGACTCTTCTTAATGACACCCTTTTGGCTTTTTTGATCACCCCTTCTTTTCTAGATATATATTAACCATCTTTTTTAATAATAGGCTCTAAATTTTTATCAGAAATTGAAATCAAGTTCATTGTCTTATAGTTGATGAAATCCATTATCTTCCTTTTCTTGAAAATTGGGGTAGAATTTTTAGTCTTTTCATGCCTTTTCCGTTCTCTATGATTTTTCAAAAACGCTAGCTCAGCAGAATCATCTACTTCTTTAGACCTTGTACCCACCAAGGTCCCTGATCTTGTACCCACCAGGCCCTATCTGCACTGAATCTGAATCTTCCTCTAAGTTTTTCTGCAGAATATGAGTTATATGAGATCAGAGTCTGTCTAGCTTTTTAAATTTGTATTCCCAGTGCTTGGTATATGGTAAACACTTAATAAATGCCTTCCCTTCCCTTCCCTTCCCTTTCTCTTCCCTTTTATCCTTCCCTTCTTTTTCTGCCCTAGGATGCAGTAGAGCTGCTCCTGGTGATTTGAACTCACAAAGGACAGCTAGTTGCTTTCTTACTATTTTTCACTTATTTGGGCATCAACTCCCTCTTAGTCATTTTTGTTCTGTCCTTTTCAGTCCAAAGGTCATCTTCTTTGGTAGAGAAAACAAGCTGATGAAGAGTAAAGCAGCTCTACCTTCTCTCTGTTATCTTTTTTTCATTGTTTCATATTTCCTAAGCAGCTATCTTATCCCATTTTTGAAATCCTCTTCTATTCACCAAGATAGCCTGAAGAGGCCTTTTTGTTGTCTGTAACTTGCCTTGCCAGCTTCAGCTCATTTAGAACCTTAGGCTTTCTGATACTATTCTTACAAGATCATGCCGCAATCTTATATTAATTTGCTTACCTTCCCTTGCTTCCATCTTTGGTCCATACTTTTTATTTCTATTTCTTTATAATTAATATAATCAGTGAATTCTCTATGGTCTGTTTAGAAAACATAGCCTTTTCCTCTTAGTTGGACTGTTTCTCTTTCTTTAGTATGTGATTTTTTCAGAGCTGAAAGGTAACCATTTATTGAAACCAATAAAAGAGTAAGAAAAGAAGGAAAAAAGGAAGAAGGTGATAGAAAGGGAAGAACATGAGGTCTGCATTGGATTTCAGTCATGGAAACACATATATGCCTATTTTTAAACATTGGCATTTAAAAGGTGCAACATACATAATTTTCCTTTAAAAAATAGCCAGACTTGGCTAAAGTCAAACCAAGGAAGCATACCCCAAACTCCCCCACAAAACAAAGTCCATTGAAAATTCAGTCTCTCATTTTCCATCCAGACATCTGGCTCTAAATTGTTATCTTAATTGTTTGGATGGTACAGAAAGCCACCCTGAAGCGTGGCACTGAGAAATGCTTCAGCCTTTTGGACCAGCCTGGCTCTTAATCTTGGGGGGGTGGGACTCTGGGAGTGACTATAGTGCCAGTATTGAAGTTCTGATTCTTGGTCTATGGCAGCTGAGAATTCCCTATTGTCCAGATTTCCCATGATCTGTGCTTGGCATTTCTGATACCATGTTATTTTAAATATATATATATAATACACAGACACACACACACACATATATTCAGCATCTTATTCTTGAAAGCCTCCTGGAATGACTTCCTCTTCAGAATTTTAGGCTATCACATCCTACCTATCTTTTCTATAAACATTTTGAAATCTGCTCTCCCCATATCAAGGGTAAGTGGCAGACTCCCCGACTCTTCTCTCCTTTCTAATATATTCTAGGGGAGAATTTTCCCCAAGGTTCTTATTATTTCCACCCATAGCAACTGGTTTTTCCTTGCAAGTGAGAATCAGATTCAGAATAACAGTCCCCCTCAGTGATAACTCCATCTTTTCTTTTCAGAAGAAATTATTATCAAGGAAAGTCAAGAGTGTTCACCATTCTGCTTTGGGCAGAGCGAGAGATATAAGATAGATATGAAGCAGAAAAAGCATTAGATCTGGAATGAAAGAACATGGATTAAAATCCTACTTCTGCTTCTCACAAGCTGTGCGAATTTAGTCAAGTTATACAACCTGCCTGGGCCTCCATTTTCCTCAGCTATATAATCAAGGGAATGAATTAGATGACCTTTAAATTTTCTCCTAGCTCCCAGTCTGAAATCCAGTTAAATGAGATCTCTCATCGCTACTCCCTCATACCTCTCTGCCATGTTTTGCAACCTGTTCCCTGCACATTTCATCTATTTCTTCTTTCCGTTCAGGTGGTCTCTACTTTTTTTCTGATGACAGTGCTGACTGTTTTTGCCTCTGCTGATCTTCACCTGGATACTCTCTGCCATGTTTGCTCTATGATAGTGCCTTGCATGCATCAAACATTGCAAAGACATTACCAAATTCATGTATGAATAGAAAAGGAGGCAATCTGGTCATGTCACGACCTTGATTGACAACACCTCCTTTAACTTCCTCTCCCTTCTGATTGGAGGGCTGAGTATCAAACTCCTCCCAATGCCTTCTATAAACGGCAGAAACTGGACTTGTCCACTCACACCTGCTGTTCTGTTTGGTTTTAGCTCCACAGAACAAGATGCCCCTGGTCCCTCTCCCCACTTTCCAGCCTCATTTTGTGTGTTGTCTTCCCCCATTAGATTATAAGTCTCTTGGGGGTAAGGACTATTTTTCTTTTTGTTATTTGTATCCCTATAGCCTAGCACAGTGCCAGGAACATAATAAATGCTTAATAAGTGTTTACTGGATATTATTTTACTGGATTGGATGAGAATGAGGGATAAGTGATGAAGTCTCTCTTGATAGAGCCCTCCCTGCAAAAAAAATTAAGTTGTATTTATTTTGTATATACCTAAGGATTGAGATTTATCTTCTCCTTTTAGAATGAAGGCTTCTTGAGGGAGAGGACTGTTTCATTTTGGTCTTTACATTCCCAGGGCCTAGCACTGGGCACCGCACACAGTAGGTGCCTAAGAAATATTTGATTTGTTAATTTTTGTCTTTGTGTTCCACAGTAACACTGGTTTCCTTGCTATTTCTTACACAAGGCATTTTCTCTGGCTACTCCCTTGCCTGGAACACTCTCCCTCCTTGTCTCTGCCTCCTGGCTTTCCTGACTTCCTTCAAAATACCCCCTTCTCCTGGAAGCCTTTCCCAATTCCCCTTAATTCTAGTGCCTTCCTTTTATTGATTATCTACAATTTATCTTAGATAAGACACAATTTTATCTGAGAAAACTGGGATAAGCCACTGTCCTAACTCTCATAAATATAGCTTGCTTACATACAACTGATTTTATGTTGTCTCCCCCATTAGACTCTTTTTGCTACTCTCTGTATCTATCCCCAATGCTTAGCACGGTGCTTCATATATAGTAAGTACTTAAAAGTTTCCTGCTGATTTGACTGGGCCTAGAACAGTGTCTGGCACATAGTAGGTGCTTAATACAAGCTTAGTGATGGAATGATGTTTAATTGCTTGTCTGGGGGTTACCTGGGTCAGTTACCTCAAAATCAGGAGGCTTCCAAATGGTCAAATGAACCCTCTATTGTAGAGAAGAATATGAGCAAGAATGCTATGGGATAAGGAGGCATATAAGGGTTGCGATCAGCACCTTTGGAGGCATTAGTCACACTGAGATCATGGATCCATGAGGCAGTATGGAAGGGGTGGAAGAACTACTGACTTTGGAATGAGAGGCTCTGAGTTCACTTACTACTTGGTTGACCTGAATCTCTCTGGTCCTTAGTTTTCTCGTCAATAAAATAAGGACAGGGATGGGGAATGGAATGGATTAGACTCTTATACAACTATGGATCTATGATCCAACTGGAGCAATCATCCTTAAAGAGTGGCCTGTGATCCTTGAAGGTCCTGCAGATCTTTCAGGGGGTTTGAAAGCTCAAAACTATTTTCACAACATAACTACAGTGTTATCTGCTCATTTAAAAATACTATATTTTTCTTCTACATATCTGTGGGAGGCCAGATTTTCTTCATATCCTTCAACCAAAACAATATATCACAACAGATTGAATGCAGAAGCAGATATGAGAATCCAGCTGTCTTCTATAAAGTCAAACATTAAAGAGATTTGCAAAAATATGTAAAACAATGCCGCTCTTCACACTAATTTCTTTTGGAAACAATAGTTTTTTCTTCTAAAAATGTTATTTATGTTACCATGAAATGGGTTTATTATTGTTATTTTAAATTAGTAAATAAATATTGTAAACATTATATCAGTTTTAAATTCAAATATGATGAATATCAATAAATATAACCCACACAAAAGAAAGACCCTTGAGGTCCTCAATAATTTTTAAGAGTGTAAAAGGGTGCTGAGACAAAAAACAGTGAGAGCTGCTACCCCAGAATATGGAAACACATCACTGTTTCTATGGAACTGTGGTCTCCCCTCTCCTAGGCCCTTCTCTGAACAAGCATCATTTTGCTTCAAGATATGTTTTCTTAGACCCAATCAGAGTTAGATGGGGGTGCTGGTCCCTATTCACAACTCACTGAAAGGATTGGGCCTACTACATCCAAAAGACAAAAATTAATTTGGACAAGCACAAAACCCTCATAACTCACAAGTGGCATTACTTGATTCTGTGAGAGAGAATCAAAAGAAAAATCCACAAAACCCCAGCTCTCCAGGACAATGCAATTTGTCAGCAATTTTCCACATAGAGAATAATGAAAATAATAATACTTCTATTTCTGTAGCATAGTTGAGGTGTTTAAGGCACCTTCACCATAACAGTTTTGTGAAGTAGGGAGAGTAGGCATTTTTCCTTCCCCAAACTGGGTTTGGGTGGGGGCAGATAGACACTGTGGTCCACTTTGAAATTCTATGATTCTGTACTGATCACACACACTTTAGTAGTGTTGAAACTGAGGCTCAGGTCATTCTTTTAAAGAAAGAAAGCATAATGGGTTTGATTCAGGGATGGATGGAAGCATCTGGGTCACTTTCTGGCCAGAATAAGTGAGTACTGCACAATGGGACCTAGTATTTATATACTAGACCAATTTTAACAGAATCATAGAATTTTAGAATTGGAATGCAATTATGTAAACACCTAGTCTAGTCTGAAGAAGGGAAAAGGAAAGATCTACCCAACTGAATATGCAGAATTTCAGAGAGCAGCAAGGAAAGATAACAAGGTTTTCTTAAATCAGTAATGCAAAGAAACAGAAGAAAACAATAGAATGGGCAAGACAAGAGATCACTTCAAGAAAATTAGAGATATCAAGGGAATGTTTCATACAAAAAGAGTCATGATAAAAGATGAAAATGGTAGGGACTTAACAGAAGTCAAAGAGATTAAAAAGAGGTGGGAAGGATATAAAGAAAAATTATACAAGAAAGATCTTAACATAACCAATAATCATGATGGTATAGATAGTAATCTAGAGCCAGACATCTTGGAGAATGAAGTCAAGTAATCTCTAGGAAGCACTACTAACAGTTATAAGGCTAGTGGAGGTGATGGTATTTAAAACCCTAAAAGATAATGCTATTAAAGTGGTACACTCAATATGCCAGGAAATTTGGAAAATTCAATAGTGGCTAATGGATTGGAAAAAAATCATTTAATATCCTGATCCTAAAGAAGGGCAATGCCAAAGAATGTTCAAATTACTGAACAATTGTACTCACTTCACACACTGGTAAGTTTATGCTTAAGATTCTGTAAGCTAGACTTTAGCAATATGTGAACGAAGAATTACCAGAACAGACTGGTTTTGAAAGAGGCAGAGGAATTAGAGACCAAATTGCCAACTTTTGCTGGATTATGGAGAAACTGAGGGAGTTACAGAGAAAAAAATCTACTTGTTTAATTAACTACACTGAAGCCTTTGATTGTATGGATTACAACTCCTCAAAGAGATGGGAGTACCAGATCACCTTACCTGCCTCCTGAGGAACCTGTATGTGGGTCAAGAAGCAGAAATTAGAATCAAACACAACTGCTCTTGGTGTAAGACTGGAAAAGGAGTATGATAAAGCTGTTTATTGTCATCTTATTTATTTAACTTATATGTAGAGTAAATCATGAGGAATGCCAGGCTGGATGAATCAAAAGACAGAATTAAGGTTGTTGAGAGAAATATCAATAATCTTAAAGATGCAGATGATACCACCCTCAAGGTAGAAAGTGGGGAAAAATTCAAAAGCCTTTTGATGAGAGTGAAAGAAGAGAGTGTAAAAGCTGACTTGAAGCTTAACATAAAAAAATTAAATCATGGCAATTGGTCCCATCATTTCCTGCAAAATAGAGGAAGAAAAATGGAAGCAACATAAGATTTTATATTTTTGGACTCAAAGATCACTGCAGATGGCGACTGCTGCCATGAAATTGAAAGATGCTTGCTCTTTGGAAAGAAAGCTATGACAAATCTGGATAGCAACTAAAAAGCAGAGACATCAACTTGCTGACAAATGTCCGTATGGTCAAATCTATGGTTTTTCCAGGAGCAATGGAGGACGGTGAGAGTTGGGCTATAAAGAAGGCTGGGTTCTACAGAATAAACACTTTCAAATTATGGGGCTGGAGAAGACTTTTGAGAGTCCCTTGGACAGTAAGGAGGTCAAGCCAGTCAATTCTTAAAGAAAAGGTCAGATACTAAAATTGAAATTTAAATACTTCAGCTACATAATGAGAAGCTGGGGCTCATTGGTAAAGACCCTGATGTCAGGAAAGATTGAAGGAAAAAGGAAAGGAAATGACAGAGGATAAGAAGGATAGATAATATGATGGAAGCAACAAGCATGACTTTGGGAAATGGTGGAGGATAGAAGAGCCTGGAATACTATGGCCCATGGGGTCACAAAGATTTAGACACAATTGAATGACTGAACAATAGTTCAATCTTAAAAAATCCTTTTCTTGAGAAAGTATGAAACACTCAACAACCACAGCAAGGAATTTCATCTATATGTCTACTTCTTCCTTCTTCCTGTTGTCTCTTTACTAAGACTAGATTATAATATACACTTCCAGTGTTGCCCACTGTCTGCCATCCACCTATATTGGCTCCAATGATCATATCCAGGCCAGAAGGAGGATCACTCTGCCCTCTTTGGGAAACTGAGGAAGGGCAAAAAGAAGCAGTGTAATACAATGGGAATAGCAATAGCTTTGGAATCAAAGAATATGTGTTGAAGTCCCACCTCCATTGCTTACTATTTGTGTGACTGGGTGAATCACTTAACCTTTCTGGGTCTCAGTTTCCTTATTTGTAAAATGAGAAAGCAGGCCTAGATGGCCTCTAAGATCCTTCCCAGCTCTAAATTTATGATTCTATTAGCCATTAATAGAATTAATTAGCAAGCTAGCAAGGAGTTAGTCATTCATATAACAATGATAATATCTAATATTTATATGTTTGTAATAATGATAATATTATAAATATAAATATGTGTCATATTAAGGTTAACAAAGTTCTTTGCAAGGACATTATGATGATCTTATTTGGTCCTCACTATAACCTGTAGTTATTATTTCCCCCATTTTGCAGATGAGGAAACAACCTCACAGAGGGAAGATGACTTGCATAGGGTCCTAAAACCATTACATCGATATTGGAAGATGGAATCAATGCCCTCTTGACTCCAGGTCCAGTCTCCTTGTCTTCTGCCTCTCTAATCATCCATGGACACACAGTTGGTAGAGAAAAATGGAAGCATTTCCTAACATCTTTAGAACCAGGAAATACTTCATTTTGTCACTAAAGCTTATTTTCTTTGAAACTAATCTCAGAGTTTTTATACAGTTTCCACTGATGATGTTCCTTCCTTTAATCCACTTCTGATTTCCTGAATCTAGGGGTTTGATGGGCACATAACAACAATAACAAATCCTGTGTCAATTTGCATTTCTATGATGCCTTTTTTTCCCCAAGGAAATGAAAGCACAACTCAGTTCTTTTCCCCTCCTTCTCTCTCTCTTCCCTCATCTTTCTTTATCTCTCTCTTCCCTCCTTCTCTCTCTGTGATCCCATATTGGTTGTGTGACCCTGGGGTAAGCAGATAGTGATCAGCCTTGGTAGAGGAGTTCCCTACATCAAGTACTTTATAAATCTTAAAGCATAATTTAAATTGCAGTTGCTATTTGTCTCATTGCTTATAATTAGTGCAATTAGCTAGGAATTCTAGCACCTGAGGCAAATTCTTTTGGGGGTGATAAGGAGATATATCCTGATGTGGGTCAACATGGTCACTGCCCCTGAGTGTCACATGTGAAATAGGCCTGGGCAGTATGGGCACTCTGCACTGGTTGATTGTATTTGGGCAGTGTGGAGGTCATAGGATCCTAAAACTGTAGCTAGAAAGAACCTCAGACATCATCTGGACCAATCCCTTCGTTTTACAGATAAGAAAACTGTGGTTCAGGAAAGGAAATGACTTTCCCAAGGTCACAGCAATAAGTAAGCATCAAAAGGCAAATTTGAACCTGTGACCTCAGAAATAGTGTTTTTTTCTTTCTCCTGTGCCACTACGGTATGGAAGAAGGTAACTTGGCAAAGAGGCATGACGTTGATGGGATCTAGGTGAGGACATGTGCAACCCAAGGCTGGGAGTCCTTCTGCTCCACAGGGACCTGATAGGGAGGGAGGAATCTGATTATCCACCTACCCAGTTACTAGCTATTGGTAGCTAAACAGAAGAGTGGAGACAGCGATAGACTTGGATTCAGGAAGACCTCAGCTCTAATTCTATCTTACAAGTTTTCTCACTATATGAACCTGGGCAGGTCATTTAAAAGCCTTGGGCCTCAGTTTCTTAATCTGTAAAAAGGGGTATTAATAATACCTAAGGGTAGCTAGGTGGCACAGTGGATATAATGTGTGGCCTGTAGTTAGGAAGACTCATCTTTTTGAGTTCAAATCTGGCTTCAGACACTTATTAGCCATGTGACCCTGGGCAAGTCATTTTACCCTGCTTCCTCATTAACCTTCCTTATCTGTAAAATGAGCTGGAGAAGGAAATGGCAAACCACTCAAGTATCTTTGCCAAGAAAACCCCAAAGGGGTCACCAAGAGTCGAATATGACTGACACGACTGAACAACAGCACTAATATCTCACATGGTATAGTGTTGAGAATCAAATGAAATATAAGTGAGATACTTTGCAAACCTCAAGGCTATAATGCCACCTGTCTCCCATCAAACATGTCCCTCTTGAAGGGGAGAAGGGAGGATAAAACTAAACATTCATTCATGTTAGCACCCTGGGATAAAGCCTCAGTGGCCCCTTGCTAGTTACGGCTCTAACAACAATAATGATACTGTCATATTTCTATACTATTTTAAGGTTTGCACACCACTTCCCACTGCTTGCCACAAAAGTTTCCCTTCAAGAATGGTCACTGCCAATGCAATATAGAGTAACATCATTAAGCCATCCCACCCCTGCATCTTTCGCCAGATGTTTTATGGACTCATTTCTCAGTTGTTTTTCTGGAAACACACCTTCCCAGCACTAAACCTCCTGCACTGTCCCTGGTGTTTCTACAGCCAGACTCATTGGTTCACAGACCTGGAACGTTTATCTAAAAGTCTTCTCTTGGATAGATAGCAGCAACTCTTTGGGCCCACCTAAGGAATCTGGCCCAATTTGATCCCTTCTCTGAAAGATGCTGACCAAAGAACTGTACAATTCAATTCAATTAGTTAAGCACCTATTGAGTTTGTATTTAAGGAAGGACATTAATAATTGGAGAGCACCCACAGAAGAGAACAACCTGGATGGTGGAACGCCTTGAGATCATGCCCTATGGGGAATGGTGAAAGGAACTTGAGATATTTAGCTTGGAGAAGAGAACACAGAATGGACATGAGGGAAGTCTTCAAGAGTCTGGAGGGCTGGCCTGCAGAACAGAGATTAGACTTATTTGGTTCCCCTCAGGACAGAACTAGGAGCAATGATTGGGAATTCCTAAGAAGCAATTTTAGGTTTTGTGTTGGAAAAATCGTTCTTAACAATGAGAGCTGTCCCAAAGCTGTCACAGGAGGCAGTGAATTCTCTATCACTAGAGGTCTTCAATAAAGACTGAACACCTCCTTGTTGGGTAGGTGTAGCAAAGATTCGCTTTCAGCACTAAGTTTAGTGAGGTGACCTCTGAGTTCCCTTTTGTATTAGAGAATTCCTGGTTCTGAGATGTGACTGGTTCAAGGTCACATGGTCTATATCAGAGGGTGAATTTGGATCCAGGTCTTCAAAGCCCATCTCTCTCTTCTATCATGGTAAGCCCAAAGTGCTTTAAAACAGGGTAGGAGAGGGGCTGTTAGGTGGCACAGTGAATAGAGTACTGGCCCTGGAGTCAGGACGACCTGAGTTCAAATCCAACCTCAGACATGTGACACTTACTAGCTGTGTGACCTTTGGCAAGTCACTTGACCTCAATTGCCCTACCTTCCCCCCTCCAAAAAAATAAAAAGACAAAAATAACCAAACCATAGTAGGAGGGATAATGGACTCCACAGGAGTCAGTAGAATGGGATTCCAGCCTTGGGCCTATTGCAGTTTCCTTCTCTGTAGAACTGAAAGGTGTTAGAGATGTGATGAGATACTGAGAACGGAGCAATGTATTTGGTTGGAATTAGAAGTGAGTTCAAATTCTGGCTCACCCAGTCACTCATAACGCATTTGTGAGGCACCTACTCTGTGTCAGGCTCTGTGCTAAGTGCTGGGGACACAAAGAAAGGTAAAAACCGTCCCTGCTCCAGAGGAGCTCACGATCTAACGGGGGAGACAACCTGTAAACAGCTACGTGCCAGCGAGATGGAGACAGGATAAATTGGAGATAATCTCAGAGAAAGGGCAGTGAGGGGGGTTAGGAAAGGCTTCCTGTGGGTAATGGGATTTTAGCTGGGACTTGAAGGAAGCCACAGAAGCCAGGAGGCAGAGGTGAGGAATCCAAAGTACAGCCAGGAGGTCGGTGCCACTGGATCGTAGGGTACACAGAGGGGGGTGAAGAATACTTATCCTGGAAAGGCAGGAAGAAGTCAGGTGGTGAAGGATTTTACAAGCTCAATAAAGGATTTTCTATTTGATCCTGGAGGTGATAGGATGCCACTGGAGTTAGTGAGCAGGGTGGGAGGGATGACATGGTCAGAACTGGACTTAAAGAAGGTCACTTTGGGAGCTGAGTAGAGGACAGACTGAATGGGGAAAGACATGGAGCAGAAACCAGTGGATTATTGCAATATTCCAAGTGTGAAGGGCTAAAGGCTCTTATCAGGATGGTAGCAGTGTCAGAAGAGAAGGGGGTATACACACACACATATGCACAAACACACGTGTCTGCATATATTCACACAACCGTACACACATACACAGATATGTACATATACATGCATAAATATGTATATATACATACATGCACATATAAACCTATGCACACATATATAATGTTGCAAAAATAGGACAGACAGAATTTGGCAACTAATTGGTTATAAGGGATAGGAGAAAGTGAGGACTCAGGATGACACCTGTGTTGAGGTCTGGGTGGATGTCATGATGGTGGTTCTCTTCAGAGTAATAAGGAGATTTGGAAGAGGAGAAAGGGCTTTAGGGAAAAAATCATGGGTTCCGTTCTGGACATGATGACTGTAAAATGTCTACAGGACATCCAACTCAAAATGTCCAACAGGCATTTAGAGGTCAGGAAGGAGGTTAGGCAGCCTAGTAAATTGATTTGTGAGTCATTTGCATAGAGATGATAGCTGGGAACTGATGAGGTCCCAAATGTGCTACTGTAGAGTGGGGGGAGAAGAGGGCCCAGCACAGAACCTTGGGTGACTCTCAGTTTGGGAGAATGACCCTGGAAGAGGATCTCACAAAGGAGAACCATGAGAGAGGAATGTTATCGACAGTGTCAAAGGGCTGTAGAGAGGGCAAGAAGGATAAGGACTGAGAAAAGGCCACTGGACTTGGTGATCAAGAAATTGTCAGTCACTTTGGCGAGGGTGATTTCAGTAGAAAGTTCGTGTTGGTAGCCAGGATGTAAAGAGTTAAGAACAGAATGAGAGAGAAGGGACAGATTGTTGATGACTTTCTCAAGGAGTTTAGTCATGGAAGGGAGAATAGACATTGAACCGGTGATAATAATAGCTAACATTTATGCGTCACTCACTATGTGCTGTGTTGAGCCCTTTCTAATTACGATCTCACTTGATCTTCACAATGACCCTGAGAGGTAGGGACTATTATCCATTTTCCAAGTGAGGAAACTGAGGCAAACAGAGGTTAAGTGACCTGCCCAGGGTCACACAGCCAGTAAGTGTCTGAGACCACAGCTGTGGTACCACCCAGCTTCCTCTAGTACAGAAGGATAAGCGATGGGTATGTGTACAGTCATCAGGAAAGTGGCTAGTAGACAGGGAGAGATTGGAGATTAGAGTTGTGAGGATGGAATGAGATAATATTTGTGAAACACTTAGCTCAGGGCCTGACTCACAGTAGGTGCTTAGCAAACACGTGCTTCTTTCCTTCTCTCTTTCCCCTTTTCTCCAGCTTCATTTTCTCCTGTGTCTGCTTCATTCATTCTAATTTTAGAAGGCTACATTCCACCTTACACATGCCAGTCAAGTGGATATTCTTAAAGAATGAGCTGGGCCATGCCATTTTTCCTCCTCAAAAAGCTCCCTATTACCTCTAGAATAAACATGGAGAGGGAGAGGAGACTCGAGGCAGGGGAGGAAATTAGGAGGCCAGTGCCATCATCAAGGAAGAAGGTAATGAAGGCCTGAATTAGGCATGGTGTGGGAGAAGGGAATAATAGTAAAT
>NW_027185575.1:4406025-4415673 GCF_028583685.1 Petaurus breviceps papuanus
GAGAGAGAGAGAGAGAGAGAGAGAGAGAAGAGAGGGAGGGAGGGAGGGAGGCTTGACAAAAGGGAAAAACAAAGCAGCTTCCTAGCAATGAGGCACGCCCACAGCGGTATGCGCTACTTTTGAGAGGCAGACTTGACGCTCCATCTCAGGGTCTTGGCCTTAGTTGTCTCTCACGCCTAGAATACTCATTTTCATCATCTCTATTTCTTGTTTTTCCTTTAAGACCTTTGTCTTCAAAGAGACCTTTTCCAGTTTCCTACTTCTAATCCCTTCTTTGTTGTTTAGTCATAGCTGACTTTTTGTGACCCCATTTGGGATTTTCTTGGCCAAGATACTGGAGTCATTTGCCATTTCCTTCTCCAACTCATTTTACAGATGAGGAAACTGAGGCAAACAGGGTTAAGTGACTTGCCCAGGGTCACACAGCTAGGAAGTTTCTAAAGGTGTCTGAGTAAGAGGCCAAATTTGAACTCAGGTAATCCTGCCTTCAGGCCAGGCACTCTGTCCACTTGACACCTAGCTGCTCAACGTAGTCCCTTATCCTCTGAAATGACATCCCATTTACACTGTATATATCTTAGATGTACATAAATGTTTGTTTTTTGTCTCTTCTATTATATCATTTGTAAAATGGGGATAATAATAGCTCCCATCTCCCAGAGCTGTTGTGAGAATCAAATGGGAACATACATATATACATACACACATACGTACATACATACATTTACACACATATACATATTCACATGTATTTATATCTTTCGTTTTTTCCCAGAGAAATAGGGGTTCCTTGAAAACATGGCCTGTTTTCACTTTTGTCTTGCTGTCTCTGTGTCTGTTCCATATTAGATAGCTAATAAAGGCTTGCTGAATTAAAAAGCGGATAGGGATTATCTTTGGGCACAGGAGCAATTATTTAGGAACACACATAGACGACTTTAGACTTTTGGCAATTTCACTCATAACTCAGAACCGAGACCTAGATTAAGGGGAACAGGTTCATCACGGGGACACCTCTCGAATCACTCTCTTTGCCTCATGCCCCTAACCAGGGTTTCCCCTGAGGCCATCAGGATATTGTTCATGTTAAGTTCTCTACAGAAATGATTGTAGAAGATAAAAGGAGATAAAGATGATGAAAGATAGGAATAGTCAATGTGAAAAGACAGGCACACCAATACTAATATCCTGTTTGTAAAGCTGTGAGTTGATCCAGACATTTGGAAAAACAATTTCAAGTTATACTAAGAAAATAACTAAAATGTCCATATAGTTTGGCCCAGAGACTGTACTATGAGGCATACATCCCTAGGAGATTAAAGCCCAACAAAAAGATCCCAAACATAATGAAAATATTCATAGCAGCCCTTTTAGTGACAATAAAGTATTGGATGCAAAGAAGATGACCATTAATGGGAAAATGGTCATAAGTTGTAGTATATGAATATAATGCAATATTTCTGCACCATAAGAAATGATGAATATGAAGAATCTGGAGAAGCATGGGAAGATATTTCAGCTGATACAGAGTGATGTAAGCAAAAACAGAAAAACAACATCTGCAATGGCATGGCGAAATGCAACACTATTTCATTATAATTATCAAGTATGGCCTGGAATAAGAGTTGAGAAAATGTTCTCTCCCTTCCTCACCTTCCTATAGAAATGTAGAATTATGAGCATAGAATATTGAATATATTGTCTGACAACATGGATATATTAATTTGATTTGATGAACTGCTTTTTCTTTAAAAATGATTATAGCAAGGAATGATTTTTTGGGAAGAGGAAGATAGGCAGTAAGTATAGAAATAAGGGAGATTCAAAATCAAAGGATATAAGGACACATTTCTAAAAGAAGAGAGGATAAAAACATTCTCCTCCCATGAAAACGCTCAGTTAACAATATATTGAATACAGGACAGGGTTTATTTAACTTCACAAAAATATGAAACAGAAAGAACACATTCATGAGCCTGTGTACCCCAAACAACAACAACGACAACAATAACAGCAACAACAAACCCTCTGTCCCTTTTTATAAGGCCCCAACCTTCTTCAGACCCCTGTGCTGTTCTCTTATGTAAAATTTAGAGGGCCCAATGAACAGAGAAAAAACTTGTGGTCACTAGAGAGTGAACTCTTTTCTCCCGTGTGAGCCCCATTTTGCTTAAGGGACCTGAAAAGTCCTCCAGAATTATGGGACGACGCTAAGGTAGAGACTCTGCTTCAGGGGGAAAACCATTGGAATTGCTAGGGGGATGCCTTCTCTCCAGACCTGCACAGCCTACATAGCTCACAGTACTAGTGAAGGGCAAGGTCATGGATTATTCTCCACAATCAGGCTCTGCCCCATCCTGCTTCTCAGCTTTGGCTGCTGTTTGGTCTTAGGACTCTTCCACTTGGTCCAAAAACTTGTCATTGACCGGTAATTTCCACTTTTCTCACTAGGAAACTGGGTCTAGGAACTTGGGATTATAGAATAACTTCTCTTCTTTCCAGGAGGTCTGGTCCAGGCTTTAGGGACCCAAGGACTCTTCTTCTCTGTCTAGGAGGCTTGGTTCCTGATTATCCTGCTTGTCTGGGAATCCCTTATTGCTCTGTCTTCTGATGTCTCTGGAGGCACATGATTCCCTCTGCTTGTGCAGACAAGTTTTTTATCTTTCCTAGAATCATAGTGTCCTGGAGGGGTCTTGCCTATGTGCAGGATCTAACCTCCATGTAACTGATCCTAACTCTGTATGTAGCCCTTCTTCTATGTGCCTCTGCCCAGAAGGCTTATAGCTTCTCTTTTTAAAGTCCAAGAATGTCTCCCAGGTGCTCCAAAATGGCTATGTTTAATCATGCTTAATGTGACATCCGTGGGCCAATGCTGCCTTGGTACTTGTCTGAGCTTGGGCTGCATCCCCACAGAGTCTGGGGTTAACACTGAGGTACTGGGTGAGGGTCTTTCTAATTCTATAGCTCACAACAGGCCACTAGTGTGCTTCCCACCCTGTTCATCAGTTGATATCAATTAGTGAGACAGATTTAATGAGCTTTCAGAATGGGTGTTTACTCAGGCATATAATTAGTCAGTCAGCAAATAAATATTTATTAAATACTTAGTGGGGGCCAAGCAGCCCATGCTCTCAAGGAGCTCACAGTGTAATAGGTTAATGTTTAACCTATAAACAACTGTGCACAAATTAGCTATATACAGAAATAAATGGAAAATAATCAACAGAGGTTGAGATGATAGAATTAAGGGGGCTTGAGAAAGGCTTCCTGGGGAAGGTGAGATTTTAGCTGGAGAAAGGAAGCCAGGGGAATCAGGAGGCAGAAATGAGGGGAGAGAACATTCCAGGCATGGAAGACAGTCAATGAAAATATCAAGAATTGGGAGATGGAATTTATCATTTAAGGAATAGCAAGAAGTCCAATGTCCCTGGATTCCAGAATGCCTTAGGTGGGTAAGGTACAAGAAGACGGGAAGGTGGGGTTGGGGCAATTTCTGGCTTTAAACAGCAAACAGGATTTTGTATTCAATCCTAGAGGGGATAGGGAGCTTCTAGTGTTTATTGAGTTGTTGGTGACATGCAATTTAAGAAGATTCCTTTTGTGGCTGAATGGAGGATGGATTGGAGCAGGGAGATAATTGAGGCAGGCAGACCCACCAACCAATAGGCCTTAATCCAGGTGTGAGGTGATGAGAGCCTATGCCAAGATGGTGGCAGTGTCAGAGAAGAGAAGAGAAGAGGGTTAGAAATGTGTGCCCTACCTGATAAATGCATCAGGGTTACATGGTGTGGGAGGACTCACTAAATGACCTCTGAGGTTCCTTTGGGCTTTGCCTCTGTGATCCCATAAAGATTTGAGGAAGGAGAGAAAGACCATACTAGCAATGGGGGAGCACAGGGTGGGTTGGATCTTCCTGTAGGAGGTGGAACTTATCTGAGCCTTGAAGCAAGTCCAGGGATTCTAAGAGGTGAGATACAAGAGCCACATTGTTCAAAGGCCCAAGAGTCAGGGAATGGAATGTCAAGGTCAGGGAATAGCAAGTAACTCAATTTATCTCAATGGAAGACTACATGAAGGGCAGTAATAAGCAATATATCTGAAAAGGTAAGACAAAAGACCAGTAGTTATTTAATCAATATTTATTTGCTGATTGACTAATTATATCCTTGAGTAAACACCCATTCTAAAAGTGAATTAAATTTGTCTAATTGTTATCAACAGATAAACAGGGTGGGAAGCACACTAGTGGGTACTTATGAGGTATTAGAAAGTCCAACACCCACCAAACACTTCGATGGTAACCCCAGCGGATATAGTCTGTCCAGCAAGATATCATCTATTCCCTCCCAGATGTGTAAAAAATGTGCATTTCAAGCAGGATTCCTCCACAGCTGGAGAAGCTGTCTGGCTGCCTGACACCATTCTCACTCAGCCAAGTTCTAATCCTAATGCCATCCATGAGACCAGAAGGTTTCTTTGGCATTTCCAAACTGTAAACACTTCCGACGGGGAAATGCTATTCAGCTGTTCTAGGATATAGACCCAGAAACAATGAGAACTTGTTTGTTGTTCAGTTGTTTTCAGTTGTGAAAACAAACAAACAAAAAAACTACCCTTCATGACCCCATCTGGGGGGTTCTTGGCAAAGATACTAGTCTGGTGTCCTGCTCTGGCTCATTTTACAGACGAAGAAACTGAGGTCAACAGGGTTAAGTGACTTGCCAGGTTCACACAGCTAGTAAGTTTCTAAGACCTGATTTGAATTCAGGAAGACGAATCTTCATGACATCAGGCCTGGAACTCTATCCACCATGGCACCTGGCTCCCCTCACTTCCAAATCACTGTCCTTGTCCTCAAGTCAGAAGACCTCAGTTTGAGTCCTTTTGACAACTCCAGCTGGCTAGTCACATGACCTCCCCTCAAATCAAGCTTCTCGTTTTTAAATGGACATAAATAATGGAGCTTCATCTGGGAAATGAGATCAAACTAGGTCCCCTTTAGATTCTGGTAAAGCTTATGGGCCCCTTCTCAGAAAATATTTTTAATGCATAAAACAAAATATGGGGGTGTGTTAAGGAAACTAATTGTATTGAAATAGTTATTAATATACATATATAATATACTTATACATGTGCACATATATACATATACACACATCTCTATCAATCCATCATCTATCTATCTATCTATCTATCTATCTATCTATCTATCTATCTATCTATCTATCTATCTATCTATCTATCATCTATTCATCCATCATCTTTCTATCTAGCTAGCTACCATAGATCCCAGGTTAAGAACCCTTGGGATAAGTTTCCTTCTACTTCCAATCCAATCATCTTATTACTTTTATTACCTACCTCACAGAGTGGGATGAGAAAAGCATCTGAAAAATCTGAAAGTGTTATATAAAGATAGGCCTCTTGAGAGGGGCCATGGAACTCATGGCTCCAGAGATAAGGAGACCTGGCTTCAAATCCTCTCTCTGACACCTCCAGTTGAATGACCTAGGGTAAGGTCCCTAACCTCTCAGGACTCCTGACTACTCTCTGAGAATATAACTAGCAGAGTAGGGGGCTTATTGGTCTTGGTAGAGGGAATATCCTCATAGAGACTTGTCAGAGATATAGGATTCCTGAAAGTACTTAGACAGATGTGATCTCAGCAATGCAGGAGCCCCTTCCAGCCTGGCAGACTATAGCTCATCCATGCCTGCCATCCCTTACCTCTCCAACTTTCGCTATGGCAGTCTATCTAATATGCTGGAGTCCTTCCTTGATTTTTCCCTACATTAGAAGGATACCAGGTTAAGTGTTCTGCAGTGAAGTGATAGCTCTGATCTCCAAACCCAAATGAGCAGCATGACATAGACAAGAGAGTGTTGGGCTTGGTGACTATGTGGTCTAGGTTCAAATCCTACCTGTAACACTTACTGCTGTGTGACCTTGGGCAAATCCGTTAACCTCTCGTTGCTCTGGCCATCTAGTGAAGACTCTAAGTTGCAGAATAATGAAAAAAATGCATGGGCAGAGGGAGTTTTCTCATCTGGAACTCCTTATGTCTATGAAATCATAGAAATGGACAAGGAAAAATACCCATTTCATATGGTTGTTGTGAGGATCAAGTAAGATGCAGCATCTCTCACATATACTTCCTTCTCTCCTCTGACACTGACCCCACCCTGGTACAGACCTTCATCATCTCACGGCTGGTCTACTGCAATAGCTGCTGGTGGGTCTGCCTGCCTCAAGCCTCTCCCACTCCAATTCATCCTCTATTCAGCCACTAAAGTTATCTTCCTAAAGCCCAGGTCAAATCACGTCACTCCCCCATCCCCTACTCCATAAACTCCTGTGACTCCCTATTGTTTCCAGGAGCAAATACAAACTGCTCTGTTTGGCATTCAGACATATCCCAGGCCCCTCCCATCTTTCCAGTCTTCTTACATTTTATTCCCTAACACATACATTTCAACCCAGGGACACTGGATCCTCCTGATTGTCCTATGAACAAGACACTCTATTTCTTGGTTCTGGGTATTTTCTCTAGCTCTACCACACGCCTTAAATGCTTTCCCTCTTCTGTTCCAACTACTGACCTGGTTTTAAGGCCCCAAGTAAACCTCACTTTCTACAGGAAACCTTACTCCACCCTTATTAATTCCAGTGAGTTCCCTCTGTTAATTATTTTCTATTTATCTTACATATTATTTGCTTTGTTATTATGTTTCCTTGTTGTCTTCCCTATTAGATTGTAAGCTCCTTGAGGGTAAGGACTTATCTTTTGCCTCTTTTTGTATTCACAGTGCTTAGCACAGTACCTGGTATATAGTAGGTGCTTAATAAATGTATGGAAATAAATGTTAATAAATCATATAGAATAGCAGAAGGGACAGTCTCTACTCTTGAGGGATTCACATTTTAATGGGGAATAGACAATGCAAATAAAAGGTCTCAAATGAAAGTAAGATATTAAGGACCCGTGGTTCTTAGGGTGCTCAAGCAAAGTAGATGATAATGCCCCCTCCTTTCCTGTCGTTTCCACTGATAAAACCATATATTTTTCTGAAGTTGAACCATTTGATAGTGCCATGAACATTAGTGAGTGAACTTTCTTCTCTAGTTATTTAGTAGCTGTGGTACTGAAGATTTGGGGGCTCTAAGACTCACAGGAACAGTTGTCATGTTCTATTTACCCAAGGTTTGCTTCTGGAGGTGTGAGAGGAGAGATTGGCTTATTTCACATTTCTAACATACCCTAGCTGTGTGACCCTGGGTAAATATCCCAGCCAATGGACAACTGCAACTCCCTAAGGCTTTAAATGGTAGAAAAAGAGCTTGTCTGCATTTGGAGAGATGACCTTACAAGTCACTGAATCCAGCCCCTTCATTTTATAGACAAGGTACCTGACACTTGGGGAAGAAAAATGACTTGGCCAGGATCTTTCAGCTAGGCAGGATTTGAATCAGGCTTTTTCTAACTCGAAACCCACTATTTTTACATAATTCATCATGCCGTCTCTTCATTCTTGCTAGGTTAATTATGTAGCTGGTCATCCTGAACAAGTGCTGATGAATGAATGAACAGAGCCAGCTAAGGATCCAGTGGGAGAACCTTACATGGCCTTTCATTTGCTACCTATGTAATTCTGGGAAAGTCCCAACCTCTCTGAGCCCCAGCATTCTCAGCTATAAAGTGTTGGCCTTGATGATCTTGAAAGCTCCTCCCAGACCTAGACCTATGATCCAACATTGACAGTCAACCAGCATTTATTAAGCATTACTATATTTCAGGCCTTGTGGTAAATGCTTTGGATACATGGAGAGGAAAAAGAATCATCCCCCACCCCTTTCAAAAAGCTCACAGTGTGAAGTTGTATGAGAAATGGGACATTGAAAAATGCTGTGCTTCCCAAGAAACAGGCTAGGCATGCTCCAGCCTACTTGAATTGTTAGACTGGTGTTTGTTTCCTGATGAAGGTTCAACTTTCTCATTTAAATGTCAATGAGTATATTTTGTCCTTAAAAATGACCAAATATGTGGAAGACAAATGTGTCCATTTTCCTTTTCTTTAAACCCAAGGAAAAGGAAGGAGAGAAAGAGGACCATAACATGTATCTGAGAGTAAATGAGATCATTGGATCAATCAATGACTATATAAGCATTTCTTATGTTCTAGACACTGTTTTAAATGCTGGAGATATAAAAACAAAAGGGAAAACAATTCCTGCCCTCAAGGAATTAAAATATGAATGGGGAAGACAACATATACATATAAAGTACAGTTATCCCTTCCACATTGTGGGAGTTAGGGATGCAGAATACCCAGGAACCAGGAAATCTGCATAAAAATTTTGATCCTCCTTTCATCCTAGAGAAGTATGAATTATTGTGGTATTAAAAGATAAAATATGTTGATATTATACAATACTATACATCGTGTATGAAGGATCACAAGTTACCCTGTGTGGATCATAGAAAACATGGAGGGTAGTAATACAAAGGAAGACCAGTAAGGTAGGAATCAGTCAGGTTGTTAAGGGCTTTAAATGGTAAACAGAGGAGTTTATATTGGATCCTAGAAATAATAAGCAACTACTGGAGTTTGTCGAGTAGGGAGGTAACATGGTCAGGCTTATGTTTTAGGAAAATCATTTTGACAGCTGTGTGGAGGATGGATTTGAGTGGGAAAACACTTGAGGAAGCAAGACCAATTAGGAGACTATTGAAATAGTCCAGGATGACGTGGTTATTTGCATGGGAAGAAAGGGATATGTGAAAGAATTGTGGTAGAGATGGAAATGCCACAATTTGGTAGATGACAGGTGGAGTTAGTGAGAATGAGGAATTGAGTGTGACACTAGGGTTGGGAACGTGGGTGACTGTAAGGATGGTGCTATCTGCACCTTTGACAAGCAATAGGAAAATTAGGAAGAAGTATAAATTTTGGGGAAACAAAAGGAATTCTGTTTGGGATATTTTGAGTTTCAGGACTACAAGACTTTCAGTATGAAATGATGAATAGGCAGTTGGTAATGTGGCACAGGAACTCAGGGAAGACAGGTTAGATGTAAAGATGCAGAGGTCATCTGCATGGAGTTGGTAAATCAACTCATGAGAATTGAATTAATGAGGAAGGGGGAGAGGGAGAAAGAGAAAGAGAGAGACAGACAGAAACAGAGCAGCAGAGAGACATAGACAGAGACAGTAAGACAGAGAGAGAGACACAGAGAGAGAGAGACAGAGAGAGAGAGAGAGAGACAGAGAGAGAGACAGAGAGAGAGAGACAGAGAGACAAAGAGACAGAGACACACAGAGAGAGAGACAGAGACAGAGACAGAGATAGGAATGGGGTCACTGGCTCTCTGGCTTCCCAGAGTCCTCAGAAGATCAAAGCTCCCACTTCCTAGCACTCAGAGACCTTGGGCTTACTCTCATTGGCCATGCCTTCAAGGATACTCAAAGCTCATAACCAACCTATCAGGATTACAGATGCCTTTCTAATGCATCTTCAGATACACTAAGAGAGAAAGAGAGTGAGAGACACACACACAGAGGAGAGAGAGAGAGAAAGAGAGAGAGAGAGAGAGAGAGAGAGAGAGAGAGAGAGAGAGAGAGAGAGAGAGAGAGAGAGAGAGAGAGAGAGA
>NW_027185575.1:4415683-4421080 GCF_028583685.1 Petaurus breviceps papuanus
AGAGAGAGAGAGAGAGAGAGAGAGAGAGAGAGAGAGAGAGAGAGAGAAAGCAGGTGATAAGGAAGAGAGAATGGCTAAGGACATTACCTTGGAAAACACCTTACAGTTAGTTAGAGGGTATATCATGGGTAATATTCCAGCAGAGAAGACACAGGAAGAGCTATCAGACATATAGCAGGAAAACCAGGAAGAGGCAGTGTCCTCCAAACCCAGAAGAAAAACTATTCAGGAGGAGATGATCAACAATGTTAAAAGCTTCAGAGAGGTCAGGAAGGATAATGATTGAGGAAAAGCCATTAGATTTGCCCACTAAGAAATAATTGGCTACTTTGGAGAAATTTTTAGTTGAGGGGTTGGAAGCTAGAGGGTTTAAAAAATAGTGGGAAGAGAAAAATGGAGCTAATGAATGTAGATGGCTTTTTCAAGTTTATTAGTTGGGAAAGAGAGAAGAGCTATTGGATGATACCTAGAAGGGCTGGTGGGATCTAGTGAAAAGTTGTGTGTGTGTGTGTGTGTGTGTGTGATGCATACTAGGATATTTTGGTAGGTAACATGCATTAGATAGGAAACAATGAAGACTGAGGGGATGAAAATTGAGAATAATCTGCTAAAAAGAGGGGACGAAGTAAGATCAGGGAGAAATTTAGCTTCAGTAAGCATGGTCATCTCTTTATCAGAGACCAGGGTAAAGAGAGAAATGGTGAGGAGAGGGTGGTGTGAAAGGGTTGTGAGATGAGGAGGAAAGGAGAAGAGGGAGTTTTTGGGAAATGATTTCAGATTTGTTTTCTTTCTTTTTCTTTTTGGTGAAGTATGAGTTGAGGTCCTCAGCTTAGCTTCTGGTAGAAGGAATGTTATTGGAGGTTTGTGGAAAATAGAGAAAATTTGGAACAGTTGTGTAGTGAATGGTATAGAGAACCAATTAGAGAAGAGTAAAAGGATTGGATTGATGAAGCAGGAGCTAAGTTGAGATTAGATCACATAAATCTGTAGTGGACCCAGTCAGTCAGTGCCATAGTATGACTTCTCCCAGCTCTGATTTGGAACACAAAGGGGACTCACATGGCATCTATTCCAACATCTTCATTTTACGTATGAGAAAATTGAAGCGCAGGGAGGTTTAATTTTTCAAGGATTTCTGAATTCAATTTGAATAGACAGTCTTTGAGAAATACTCTTGAAAAAAAATCATTGCCCCATAGCCAAGTTAGTAATGAGGCTTCATCAACTCAGCTAGGCTGGTCCTTAGATAACAAGCATAGAATACATCCGGGGGCTTCCAAACTTGATAGGGATGGTTCTTAGGCATCTTAGGATGGCAAAGGACCTTAGAAACCACCCACTCCAATGCTCTCATTTTATGGATGAGGAAATTGACCCTTGGGGAAATTAGGGGAATTGCCCAAGATAATTCAAATAGTAAGCACCAGAGATGGGATTGGGATTCAGATCCTCAAGACCACAGACCCAGTATTCTTTTTACTGCACTGTACACACCTCTCAGGATTGGTCAATCAATCAATTAATCAACATTTATTAAGCACTGATTATCTGTCAGACATTGTGCTACAATCTGTTGATAGGTATACAAAGGTGATACTGTTCCACACCTCTAACCCTATGAAGTAGGTAGGGAACACATAATTCCATTTTACATATGGGGAAACAGAGACCTAGAGAGGAAAAGTTATTTGCCTAAATGTTATACAATTAGTAAATGGCACAGCCAGCATTTAAACCTAGGTCTCTTTCCACTAATTTGTCTCCCTCAGAGTCATCAAATTATTTTTGTCATTAACAACAAATCTTCAAATCAACACTACATAGAGAGTGTTTGTAAAGTGGGGTTTCTCATACCTGCCAATCCATGACTCTGCCTGCCACTCACACCCATGCCAACTCTGGTATTGGGCACTAGGAATGGGGTCACTGACTCTCTGGCTTTCCAGAGTCCTCAGCACATCAAAGCTCCCACTTTCTAGCACTCAGAGACCCTGGGCTTGTTCTCATAGGCCAGGCCTCCAAGGATACTCAAAAGCTCATCACCAACCCATCAGGATTACAGATGCCTTTCAGGGCTTCACACTTGAACAATGTTGCTTTCAATTAATTTCAGGAATAAAATTTACTTGGTGCTCTGTCTTTGTGGCAAACATCAATAGACACTCTATGGTGAAATATACTTAAGTAAAATATTCAATGGAACTTATTAAAAGGACTTACTGCTCTGGGCAAGAGGCCAGTTCCATTGGGAAGTGAGATGCTTCCCATGTGAGTGTTACTGATCTAACAATGTTTGCAATGCGCAGGTGAGACCCAGCTCCAAGGGTAGCAAAGTCTTAGTACTTTATTTTTTTTAGTAAAAAAAAAATTTTGGAGGGGGGAGGGCAGAGCAATTGTGATTAAGTGACTTGCCCAAGGTCACACGGCTAGTAAGTGTTAAGTATCTGAGGCTGGATTTGAACTCAGGTCCTCCTGACTCCAGGGCCAGTGCTGTATTCACTGAGCCACTTAGCCACCATAAGCCTTAATACTTTATGAGTTGCAACTTTTTAATGTAACTCTAGAGGACCTAATTTCCACCCATAGTTCCTGCTCTCAATTTCCTTCTTTCTTTTCCTTGATCAACCCTGGCTGATTTTGTATTAAGGGAAAATGAACACCCAATTCATCTACTGTCTTGGCTCCTTGTCTTCTTGACCTAGAGTTACAGGGTCTCAAACTTGGAAAGGATGCTCAGAGGCCATCTGACCCACCATGTGTCTCAACCAGAGTCTTTTACTCAGCATCCTCTTCAAGTAGTCATCCAGCCTTGGGAAGGGGAGCATGTTATTTACCAGGAACTGTTAGGTGGTAAAGTAGCTTAGAGCCCTGGGCCTAGATTCATGAAGATCTGAGTTCAAATGCAGCCTCAGACACTTACTATCTGTATGATCCTGGGCAAGTCACGAGTTTATCTGTTTCCTCATCTCTAAAATTGGAATAATAATGTTAGTTATAGTTAATAATAACTACCTCATGGGTTGTTGCAAGAATCAAATGAGATTATATTTGTAAAGCACTTGGCACCGTTCCAGGCACTCTATAAATGTTATTTAATTATCATTACCAAGGAGGCCCCACTCCACTGTGAGGCAGCTCTGATTATTAGGAAGCTTTTTTCCATCAAGATTAAATTTTTTCTTTGCATTTTCTCTCCCCAATCCATTTCACTGCTCCTAGTTAGATGCTTTGGGGCCAACTGACAAGCATTTATTAGACATCTGCTATAAGCCAGGCACTAGGCTAGGCCCTGGCATACCAAGCCATAAATCCAACAGTCCCTGCCTTCAAGGTGTTAACATTATACTGGAACCAAGCAAAAATAATGTAATCTCTTTTCCTCATCAGAGATCTCTAAATTCTTGAAGAAAGCTATCGTGTTGCTGCTAAAGTCATTTTTCTTTTCCTCTAGGCTATGCATTCCCAGCCCCTTCCACTGGTAATCATATGGTACCACTAGGAAGCCCCTTCATCATCCTGGATGCCTTCCTGAGGGTATCCTTCAACTTAGCAATGTCCTTCCTAAGATGTGGGGCCCAGAGCTGAACTCAAAATTCTGCCCCAATCGGGGCTGAGTGCAATGGAATGATTCCTGTCCTTCTGAAGGCAAATTAGGTTTCTGATAGTTGAATGTGAGGAATGAGTCCTTGGTCTTTTATCCCCCCCCCATCCCAGTCTTTCTTCTGTTTATCAATGGCCTTCTTGAAATGTGATACTGAGAAATAAATAAAATCCAGCCTATTTGGAGACTTCCGATGAGGAAAACCCATTATCTTCTATGGAAGCCAATCCTACTTTGGCAAAGTTTTAAATCATTGGTAAGGTTTTCCTCATATGAATCCTGAATTTGTCTCTTTGTACCTTCTAATCCATTTCTCTCAGTTCTGTCCTCTGAGGTCAAGAAGAATGTTTAATACCACATGATTGCTTTTCAAATAAAGACAGCTGCCATGTTCTACAACCCCCTACCACCGAGTCTTTTGCCCAGGTTACATATCCCTGTTCTCTCAGACAGTCATCATATGCTATGAACTCCAGGCTATTCACCATCCTGCTTGTCTTTCTCTGGCTGATCTCCAGCCTCCCAGCACCTTTTCTGAAATGTAGCACCCCAAACTCAATGCTATCTGGACATTCTTAAGATTTTGTTGTTGTTAGGTAATTTTTCAGTTGTATATAACCCTTTGTGGCCCCGTTTAGGATTTTCTTGGTTAAGATGCTGGAGTGGTTTGTCATTGCCTTCTGTAGCTCTTTTTACAGATGAGGAAACTGAGGCCCAGAAAGGTGAAGTCGTTTATCCAGGGTCACATAGGGAGTAAGTGTTTAGAGCTGGGATTTGAACTTATTTCCTTTGACTCCAGGATCAGTGTACTTTTCCCTTATGCCCATTTACACTTATTCTTTCTTGGGATCCAGCATTGGTACCTTTGATGTGAACATTTACAAGTTGAAGAATGGATTACAGCTTTCATCATTACCACAACACTAGTTTTATTTTTCAGGCACCAGGCCACTGTACGGGCCTTTGCTAAACTGCATGGCAGAACTTTTCACCATGAGTTCTGTAAAGGTTGATGCTGATAATCTGCTCTCTGTATGAAACAGAGAATGAGCCTATTGTCTAACTTTAAAGCCCAAAATGGCAGATAATTCTCCTGGTTTGAAAGCAAGAAAAGAAGATCATTCCATGCCTGAGCTATCATGAAATCTTTATACTAAGCTTGGGCTTATGCTCCATAAGCTTAAAGTGGCAACTTTGGAGGAAAATATGATAACAGAGTCTCAGTGATCAGTTACAAACAGAAGAAGGATATGCAGACATCCCTGAAGCTAGTCCTGAAACCATCAGTCAACCAGATCTAGATCTGACATGGCCTCAAAGGTTTATGAACCACTGAGTTTCATATAGAGAACATTAAAAAAACTACTGAAGGGGCAGTTAGGTGATGCAGTGAATAGAGCACTGACCCTGCAGTCAGGAGGACCTGAGTTCAAATCTGGCTTCAGACAGTTAATACAAAAACTAGCCATGTGACCTTGGGCAAGTCACTTAACCCCAACTGCCCTCCAAAAAGCAAAAAACAAACAAAAAACAACTGAAAAAATTATCTTGCTAATATATAGTAATCAGGTGTTCTGATAACAAGGACAATGGACACCATCTTGGCCTCCTTGTATGTTAATAATAAAAGCAATAATTTATGATGCCTCAACGGGATATAAAATTATATATAAAATATATTTCCTTCTATCCATCTACATATTTTTTATCTGCCCACCTACCATCCTATATACCTACCTACTATCCTCTTCTATCTATCTATCTATCTATCTATCTATCTATCTATCTATCTATCT
>NW_027185575.1:4421090-4421391 GCF_028583685.1 Petaurus breviceps papuanus
TCTATCTATCTATCTATCTATCTATCTATCTATCTATCTATCTATCTGTCATCTGTCTGTCTGTCTGTCTGTCTGTCTATCCATCCATCCATCCACTGATCTCTCTATTCATCTATCATCTATCTATTATCCATCCATCCATCCATCTATCCACCCATCCATCCATCCATCCATATATCTGTCTGTCTATCTATCTATCTATCTATCTATCTATCTATCTATCTATCTATCATCTATCTATCTATCTATCTATCATCTATCTATCTATCTATCTATCTATCTATCTATCTATCTATCTATC
>NW_027185575.1:4421401-4472287 GCF_028583685.1 Petaurus breviceps papuanus
ATCTATCTATCTATCTATCTATCTATCTATCTATCTATCTATCTATCCATCCATCCATTGATCTCCATGTCCCTCTCTCTATCTGTCTATCTATCCATCCATCTGTCTGTCTATCTATCTACCTATCTCCATTCTGTTATTTGAACAACCTAGCCATTGTGTGAAGCAGGTACTCGGGCTATTGAATGTCTAGGGCCCTTGTCTCCTATTATTTCCACTATACTATCCTGCCTACAAAAGAAAATAATGGCGGGTGGAGATCTAGTCTGTGTTTCATTGGTATAGGGATCTCTCAGTAAGGAAGCTCCATCTACCAGTGCTGATCATCACCTCATCTGTAACTTGTAGTCTTGAAGAGTGCTAGAGACCACAAGAGTAATTTGCTCACGGTCAGATGGTCATAGAAATAATGATCAATAATGATAATGATGACAACAACAACAGTTTTTATATAACTCTTATCATGTACCAGGCACTTCAAAAATATCCCATTTGATCTTCCCAACAACCCTTGGAGGCAGGTGCTTCTATTATTCCTATTTTACATATGAGGAAACTGAGGCGATCAGGGTTAAGTGACTTTCTCGGGGTCACATGGCTAGTAAGTATCTGAGACCGCATTTGAACTCAGGTTTTCCTGATTCCTCGCCTGATGCTCTGCCCACTATGCCATCTAACTTCCCCTCTTTGCATTATACTTATCTTCATACATTCTATTGCCTCCTAAAGAGTACATAAGCTCCTTGAGGGCAGGAATGGTGCCATTTTAATTTTTGTATCCCTAGCAGGGGGCACAGTTCCTTGTACATTTGCTCTTCAAGCATTTTAAGTCATGCCCAGCTCTTCATGACCCCACTTGGGGTTTTCTTGGCAAAGATACTGGAGTGGTTGGCCATTTCCTTCTTTAGCTCATTTTATGATAAGGAAACTGAGGCAGACAGGGTTAAGTGACTTGCTCAGGTTCACACAGCTAGTAAATGTCTGAGGCCAGATTTGAAGTCATGTTTTTCTGATGCCAGGGTTGGCACTCTATCCACTGTGCCACCTAGTTATCAGCCTTACACATATCAGGCATTTAATAAATATTTATTGGATAAATTTATGAAGGAACCAGACTTCCAATCAATTAACTTATCAGTCAACAAACATTTATTAAGCACCTGCCATATGCCAGGCCTTATAATAGGGGCTGGGAATAATAATAGTAATTAGCATTTATATAACACGTTAAGATTTGCAAAACACTTTATAAATCCTATGCCATTTTATCCTCACAACAAGCCTAGAAAGTAAATGCTGCTATTATACCCATTTTCAGTAGAGGAAACTGAGGCTAAAAGAGGTTAAGTGACTTTCCCAGGGTAACGGAGCTAGTAAATGTCAAAAACTAGATTTGAACCCAGGTCTTCCTCAATCCAGGGCTTGCTCTTTATCCACTATGTGGCCTAGCTATCTTCAAAGACATAAAAAAGACAAGTCTTTGACTTCAAGTAGTTTACATTCTGTTGAAGGAAACAACACATGCATATATAGGCATTGATATCTATACATGGCTATATCTATGTCTGTAGATGATAGATGATTGATAGATATTAGATATAAGGTTTATTTTAGGAGGAAGAGCACTGGAAGAAAGAATTGGGGGAGGAAAGATTTAATAAAGATCTCATGTAGTTCTGAGGAGACTTTGAAAAAGAAGATGTGAGGATGGAGGGCATTTCAGCCATAGAAGAGGAAGATGGAGTGCCATGTATGAAGAATAGTAAGGAGAATTTGGGTGGGCTGTAGAGTATGTGAAAGGGAAAATGTGTAATAAGTCTGGAAAGGGAGTTTGGGGCCAGGATGTAAAGGGCTTTAAATGATATATAGAGGGATTTATATTTAATCACAGAGGTCTTTGGGAATCATTGGAATTTATTGAGTCATAGGGTGACATGGTCAGATCTATGGGCTTTAGGAAAATCACTTGTGTGTGTGTGTGTGTGTGTGTGTGTGTGTGTTTGTGTGATTAGAGAATGGGGGAACTTTGAGATAGGAAGAACAATTGGGAGGCTGTCGTAATAGTCTACGTTCAAGGTTGATGAGAGTCTACTGGAGTAGTAGCAGTGTGGATGGAAGCAAGGTAAGTGGTTCCAGAGCTATTGTGGAGGTAGAAATTAGCAAGAGTTTGAAGATGTTGGTTGAGTAAATGGTAGGATCATAAGACAATACTGAGATACAGAACCTGGGTAACTGGAAGGATGGTGGCATGCTCCTTCCAAATAAGAAACCAATAAAGACTTAAAAATACCAATACAAACACCTCCTACCACCTTCTAGCTCTCTGGGTATTTACTAAGCATTTTCATACCTTATGTCATTTGGTATTTACAACAACCCTCTGAAAGGAGAGGGCAGGCATAATTACTCTCATTATGCCATGAGGTAATTGAGGCTCAGAAAAGGGATGGAGATAGCAGATCTCCCAAAGCCTTCTTCAAGCTGTTTGATTCAATGACTTCATCCATTGTTTTGGAAGAAGAGTCCTGCTGATCCTCTTTGCTGACAGAAATAATAATATAGTGGACTATCCATGAGAAAGACAGAAATGTCATGTGTGCCAGAGATAAATGCCACTCTGGGTTCTCCCTTCTCTCTTTAATTAGGAAAAATTACATCGCATGTATGCTAGCCCACTCAAGGCTGGAAGCATCCCATCTGGAACTAGGGGATTTGGCTTAATTATTGTGTAGAAATATGCAAATACTGTCCGGAGAGTGGGTGAACAATAAGGGAATAAATGAATGCAATCCTAATTCACTTGGCAAGAGTTGGATTTATGTTAGGTAATAAATTAGCATTCCCTTGAATTTGCACAATTCTATTTTGATACATTTTTTATAGTCAGATAGATATATGAGCTATCATCCCATGTTTTTATCTAGCCGAGTAGCAATAGGGAGCTTTAACAGAAGCCGTGAGCTTCTCTCTTCATTATTAGCACTTGGTAACTGCAAAGAGAAGCAGAGCCCAGCATGAAAGTGTGTACTGTATTTGTGTGCACATCTGTCATCCCGGTACCCAGAGACTGAGAGCGGCAGCCGCTGTCTCGTCACTCGCCAGTGATATTGGCAGCCTGATGGGACCGCATTGGAGAAGCAGTGTTTAAGAGGATGGTCTGTAGACAATAACTAACTTGTTTTTTTTCAAAGCTGGCTTTAAAGAGAAACATTTATTGCCAAGGACCAATGGACTTGTCTATCAATCATTAAGGCCAAGAGAGATGCTCATAAAAAAGATGAACACATTTTGCCAAAGGGCTTTCCCATCATCCAGACACTAAATGTACCAAAGTGCACATCTTCTTGATTAAAGTTTTGATGTTTCTAGTCATTTATATCAAAACAGAGATTTTTTCCCCACCTTCACCTTGTGATCTCTTGAAAGATGAACGAATTCTGCAGAAGACTGGGCAAACAAACGTTTCACAGACATTTGTACCAAATGCTTCACTGACCAGAGAAAAGCCACGATAAAATTGCTAAAGTTAATTTCATTCTGAGGATCTACATTTGATGGCTGCTCGTAAGTGTACATATGGCAACAACCGCAGTGCTTCCAATGGTTCAAGAACTCCTGAGCATCTCACAATAACGATATGTCTGGAATGCATTGCCTCCTCAGATTTGCTTCTTAGAATCTCTTGCCTTCTTCAAAACATAAACCAGGTCATTGAGATCAGACTATAATAAATTAAAGGAAATGGGTATATATAGTTTGGAGGGAAAAAAACTTTGGGGGGTGGGGTGGTATGATAACTGTCTCTGAGTCCTTGATTAAGGTTTTGTAAGGGAGGCAGAGGGCTCTGGCAGTGTAGGGAGGGATCACAGATGTAGGATTGGAAGGGATCTTAGAAGTTATTGAGTAGGGGCAGCTAGGCAGCACACTGGTCCTGGAGTCAGGAGGACCTGAGTTCAAATCCAACCTTTAAATCTTAACACTTACTAGCTGTGTGACCTTGAGCAAGTCACTTAACCCCAATTGCCCTGCCTTCCCCCTCCAAAAAGAAAAAAAAATTTAAAAAGAAGTTATTAAGTCCAACAAGAAAACTAAGTCTGAAAACTGATTTTCCCAGAGTCACAGAGTTAATAAGTGTCCTCTGTGGGATTTAAACTAAAGGGTTCCTGAATACAGATCAGGTGGCCTCTCCACTCAGGGCATTTTCACTGGCTGTTCCCCTTGCCTGGAATGCTCTCCATCCTCATCTTCACATCTTAGCTTCCAGGCTCTGTTAAAATCTTACCTACAAGAAGCCCTTCTTGATCTCCCTGAATTTCCCTTTGTTCATTGCTGTTATTTAGTTTTTCCCAACCCTTCATGATCCCATTTGGAGTTTTCTTGGCAAAGGTACTGGAGTGGTTTGTCATTTCCTCTCCAATTCATTTTACAGATGAAGAAACTGAGGCATTCAGGGTTAAGGGACTTGACCAGGATCACCCAGCTATTTAGTGTCCAAGGCTGGATTTTTTCCTCTCTTTGTATCTCCTGAGCTTAGCACAGTGCCTGACACAGTAGATACTTAAATACTTATTGATTTGATATGAATGTAGTTGTTTGCATATCGTCTCCCCATTAGACTGTGAGCTCCTTGAGGGCAGGGACTGTCTTCTCCATTTCTTTGTATTCCCATTGCTTAGCACAGTGCCTGACACATAGTAGGTGCTTAAGAACTGTCTCTCAAACACTGGATGATCACTTGTGGAACTAGACCACCACCCTACTTTGGGTCTTCATTCTCTCTCACCTGGGCTATCGTAATAGATTTTTAATACATTTTGCTACCTCTAGTTTCCCCCTCCCTCCCACTGACCCTCCTCAGAGCTGCCAATTGGAAATTTTTAAAGCACAGGCCTATGGTATTCTCCTGCTCAGAAAGTTCCACTGACTTCTTATTTCCTCTAGGATAGACACACAAATTCTTCCATTTGACGTTTAGAACCCTAAACAATATGGCTCTAGCCCACCTTGAAAGCCTCACTGTACATTACTCTTCAAACTCTTGTCAGAGAGGCCTACTGACAATAGCAGGGGAGTGTTAGTAAATATTAAGCAACCAACTTTCCAGGGAAAAAAAAGAAATCTACACATAATACACTTTTAAGTTTATCTTAGTATTAACATTTTCTCCTTTTCTTTCTAGACAATTAAAAAGAAAATAAACCTAGCCTTGGTTTTCAGATTTCCAACATGTAGATGCTCACACTGAAAATTTAATCATCAGTTCTTGTGTGCTGCTGTGAACCAGCCCCAGCACACCCTGGAATTGTCTCTTGTACATGGAATTCCTTGCCTTTTCACAAGTGGGCACTCAGGCTTGGAAAGTTCTCATCTCTTGCCTCATTGAATCCCTAGCTTCCCTCAAAACTCAGCTCAAATACCTCTATATCAATGAGGTTAAATTGAAATAGAAACAGGGTTACTCAACCATACATAAAGATCTCTGTGGTGGCATATTGACTTGGAAAGCCACATATTATCATAATTTAATGTTCTATTGTATTTTTCTTTATTTTGTTAAATATTTCCCAATTATATTTTAATATGAGTTGGCCTGTGGGCTTCTAATATAGCATGTGTTTGACATATTTGTCCTACATTATGTCTGCCTTGATAGCCCTAGTTATTAATGCCCTTAAATCAGGTCATTACTCTAATTTTCTTTTACTGTATATATATTTTATTTTTTGTTTTTAATATATTACATTTAATATATTTTAAATATATTATGCAATAATACATTATATTAACAATAAATAAGATTATATAATTATACAATAAATAATATATTAAAATAATAGACAATATGTCTATATTTAATATATTTTAGATGTATTTATATATTATATATAATATATTTAATCACCTGTTAGCATGTCATTTCTCCCTAATAGAAATAGAATGTATGTACATTCTGGGCAAGGAGGGACTGATTTCCTTTTTGTTTTTGTGCACCCACTACCCACTTCAGTACCTGACTATAGTAATCCCATAAAATACACTCATTGAATGAATGAATGTTATGGAGAGAATTCTTGTTAAGATGATGTCTGAGGTTCTTTGCTATGCTAAGATCTTGTGATTCATAGACTATATTCCACGCAGAACCCAAACAAAATCAAGATGCTCTTTTGATATTTTGATGTGGTTTTCCAAATGCTTCTATTTGAAGTTAATGATAATATTTTCATATAGCGCTTTGAGTTTTGCAAAGCTCTTAACATGTTATCTTGTTTCATTCTCATAACAATACTGTAAGTAGGTATTATTATTGTCCCTATTTTATAGATAAGGAAACAGAGGCTGAGAAAGGTTAAGATATTTACTTGAGGTAACACAGCAAGTAAATGTGTAAGACAAAATTCAAATGTAGGTCTTCCTGACTCCATGTTGTCAAACATGCTATTTATTTGCACCATCTACTCACCTTAAATCCATTACATTCTACTATATTTTAAAATGTTTTATTCATGTCTTTTTTTTTTTACATATTATATTCCCCAGTATTTTTTCCTTTCACCTTTAGTGGGATTCATTCCATGTTTTTTTGGAGAAGAAGAAAGGAGGAACAGGATAAAAAAATTAGCACAACTGATCGATATATCAAAAAGTTCTTAAATATGTGCAATATACTACACTCATGGACCTCTCACCTCTGAAAAAGGGTAGGATGGTATCCTATTGTATAAGCCCTAGGACACTACACAAATTTCCCAACTAACCATAGAGATTAGAAAAACAAAGTGGATGAAAAATTGTCCAGGTAATTGGCATGTAGATATGTACTCACTAAATTAATCCACCAATCTTGGGCACATGTTAGAGATAAAGAGTCTGACCTGGACTTGAGAAAGTAGAAAAGACTGGGCTACCCTGCATTAAGATATTTTCAAGGGTTCAAAACTGCTCACAGCTGACAAAAATATTAATTTTTGTCTTTCTTGTGACTGTGAATTATTAAATGCCATAACCTTACCTTAGGAGAATAAATATTACAAGGTCTTCCATTGAAGACACCTTATATTTTTCCCTTCCTAGTTCTGTTTCTAATTTTCCAGACTTCTCTGTCTTGATGTCTCAGTTGTTTTTTCACCCCCTATACCCTGAAATATGCATCTATCTCTGCAGTCTTATAACCTAGGAACATCCCATTGGTGAATTCCTTCCTGGTATTCCATTTCAGGGTGTGGCCAAGGCCCACCTTTATTGCCTTCTGCTCCTTACTTTCCATATTTTACCATCATAGCTCAACTGCTATCTCACCCTGGACCTTCCCTCTGCACTTGGGGCCTTCTTGCCCTGGAGAGCACTCTGTCTTTCTCATCTCAGAACATCCCTCTGTCATGATGATTCTCTTCTTCAAATGAGGTAATAATTATAAAATGCTTAGTTGCCTAGCACATAATAAATACTATACAAATATTCACTATTATTATTATTAATATTATTATTATTCCCCATAGCTCCACCTGGGGCCTCCATTTTTGGGAAAAGCTCAAGCTGACCAACCTTCATTCCTCTCTCGGTTCTGCTTGTGATTTCCTAGAATTCACCACTCCTTCTTACATAGGTACCTCTGCCCTCCCCTCCCCATCCCTTTCCAATCCCTTTTGCATTAAAATTTACTTTCCTTCAAGGCAAGGACTGTCTTCCTTTTCCTTTGTATTTGTATCCTTGGTTCTTAGCACAGTACCAGCCACCCAGTAAACATTTTAAGAAATGCTTCTTGCCTACTTTTTGCTTTGAGACACAGTTTTGTACTGTGGAAAGAGGAATACCTAATTTAAAATGAGAAGACCCAGATTTGAATTACAGCCCAGACACTTACTACCTATGTAACAATGGCCAGGTCACTTTACTGCTCAAACGAGGGGTGGGAAATCTGCATCCTCGAGGCCACATGGTCCTCTAGGTCTTCAAGTGTGGTCCTTTGACTAAATCCAAACTTCAAGAACAAATCCTCTTGATAAAAGGATTCAGAATCAAGGCTGACACGTGGGCTGTGTGGTTGAGCAAATCTTTTAACTTCTCAATGATCAAGTCAATTCTTTAAAACTGTAAGATGCCACAAAACTGCCGGCTTTCATTGGTGCTTCCCTATACTGGTGGAATCACATGGCCAGTACTTGTCCCTAGCCTTTCCCTTTCTATACTGATTTCACATCATTGCTTCTCACATATTCTATTTTCCAGCCCAACTGGTCGGCTAGAAGTTCTTAAAATACCACATTTCATCTCTTGCCATCATGAGTCTGCTTTTGTTGTTCAGTCATGTTCCACTCTTCGTGATCCCATTTAGGGTTTTCTTGGCAAAGACATCAGAGTGGTTTGCCATTTCCTTCTCCAACTCATTTTACAGATGAGGAAACTGAGGCAAACAGGGTTAAGTGACTTGTCCAGGGTCACACAGCTGGTAAGTGAGGTCATATTTAAACTCAGGTTTTCCTGACTCTAGGCCCAGCTCTCTATCCACTGCGCCACCTGGCTGCCATGAGTCTGCATAGGCTTCCAAATGCTCTCCTCTTTACCTCCACTCCCCACTAGAAAATCTTAGAAATCATCTAGTCCAATCACTCATTTCCAGACAGAGAAACTGAGGTTGTATGGCTTGCCTCAAATCACATGAGTAAGGAGTGACAATATCATGATTGGAAGCCAGGTCCTTGAACTCAGAGCCAACATACTTCCCCCTTCCTGGTACCACACTGCCTCTTTCTCCAGGGCTGGAATTTCTGATCTGAGCATCCCCATAGCTGTTTGTGGGGGACAACACTGACCTCGTACAGAGAAACCACTTTTAACTTCATTCCTCTGCATTGACACTGTTCCCCTCCCTCACTTTCAAGAGGGTATTCAAATTATGCTCTCCAGACTTAAGGACGATCTCTCTTAAAAGGAAATGATCCATCCCTCCATAGGAAATGCGCTAGAAGCCTTACAGTGTATATTACTTGTCTATTACTTACAGCCTGCCTGGGGACATCTCTGATGTCTCATAGTTGTCTTCCACATCTTCATGGTTTCTTAACTGTTACCTGGGCATGGCCTGGCTCCCCAAACATACAGGTAATCCCTGAGGGCAGCTGTGGTGTTTTATTCACCTTCACATCAACCATAGTGTCCAGACCAGAATAACGCCTCAGGAAATGTTAGAAAAGAAGGAAGGGAGGGAGGAAACCAGCGTCCAGGCCAAAGCTCAAGCTCCCATTTCATCTAGAAAGTGAGAGTGAAATAGGGGCTCCATTTCTTCCACCTTGTCAACCAGAAGAGGTATCACTAGGGTAGGGCGATTAAGCCTTTGCCTATTGTGAAGAAATTTAGAGGGTGTTGTTAGTAGGTGGGTTCATTCATTGGGCAGAAATAGCTGCTCTCAGAATCTAGCTGGCAAGAATTAGTTAAAATAAGAAGCTACCAGATGGGACCTTTTTCTTCCAAAAACTCCCCCCGTACCCCAGTTTCATTGCCCAAACTATATATAGCCTTGCTGGCAAGTAGAGTCCCAGGGAGGCTGGCCCTTGGAGGAGGAGTGTAAGGTATATGTTTCCCCATTTAGAGTACTATCCTTGAGTCCCTTATAAGATGCCAAGTCACAAGGTCCTTTCTCATCATCTTGCCATTCAAATGGGTGCTGAAGTTGCCAGTTACTCAACCAAAATTGAAAGATTAAGGAAGGTAAGGGCAAAATTCTTAGCTCTTTGGGCAGGTGGGTGTTGCAGTGAATCTAGTGACCCTGGAATCAGGATACCTGAGTTCAAATTTGGCCTCAGACACTTGACACACTTTATAACTGTGTGACCTTGGGCAAATCACATAACCCCAATTGCCTTCTCCCTTCCAAAAACAAAACCAAACCAAATCAAACAAAAATTCTGAGCCTTCTTCATCTGGAGGTGAGGCTGTGGTCATCCACCATGCTGTCCATATAAATCCTCTCCTTCCCACATAAAATAATAATAACATGGTATAATGAAGATAGACCTAGATCAGTGGTCAGGAAGGTGTGGATTAAAATCCTGCCATGGATACTTATTAGCTATGAGGCTTTGGCCTCAGTTTCCTCATCTGTTGCATGGATTATATGGGTTATAATGGCACTTGCTTTAACTATTGCAAGGTTTAGGTGATATAACTTAGGTCATGTGCTTGGTAAACCTTGAAAATGAAAAGGAGTATACCATGGTAAGATGGAATTCTAGCCTCAGGATCAAAAAGATCTGGGTTCAAATCCTGCCTCTGACACTTATCAGCTGTGTGAACCAGGGCAAGATGCTCAGGCTCCCAGTGTTCCAGGTAAGGTTCTAAGGCTGTAAGATGCAGAGAATGTGCTGATCTGCATTGGTAGAGTGAGTTTCCTCATCCTCATCCCTGCACCAATGAAATCTCAGGTCCAGTAAAAAAAGATTGTTCTAAAAATGTCAGTTATAATTATATATGATGCTTTAAGATTTACAAAGTGCTTTAAATATAGTATCACATCTGAAGCTCATGACAATTCCATGAGGTAGCTGCTATCATTGTCACCATCTTCTAGATGGGGAAAATGAGACTGAAAGAGTTTGAGTGAACAATCAGAACATGGCAGAGAAGATATCTGAACCTAGTTATCTTTTGAATCTGTGCAGGCCTCAGTTTCTTTATCTGAAAACAAGGGGGCTAGATTTAATGGATACTCAATACCATTTAGTTCTAAATCAATGGTCCTATGGTTCTTTTGTTAAAATGAGATTATTGTAGGAACACAGATTTAGACTACAAAGAGGTCTTAGAGGCTATTGAAGCTGATCCCCTCATGTCACAGATGAGGAAACTGAGGCTCAGAGAGGTCAAGTGATTTACCCATGCTTACAAAGCCAATAAATGTTACAAGACTTTGAACCTAGTTAGAACCTAAATCTCTTTGGTTCTTAGTTTCATATCAGTAAAGTCGGGGGAGGGGAGCATAATTAGATGGCTTCCACCTCTTTTTATTATTTAATTTTTATTTTTTCTTCATTACATGTAAGCAAAATTTTTTATATTAGTTTTTTAAAAGTATGTTGAATTCCAAATTCTCTCCCTCCCTTCCATTTTCCTTCTTTAGAAGGCAAAACATTTCCACATTAGCTATGCTTCAAAGGGGAAAAAAAGACCAAAACCAAAAAAAGAATAATTATTTTAAAAAGTTTTTAAAAAGTATGCTTCAATCTGCATTCAGATTCTATGAGTTCTTTTTCTAGAGATGGAAAGCATTTTTCATCATAAGTCCTTCAGAATTGTCTTGGATCATAGTATTGCAGAGAATAGCTAAGTCATTCGTAGTTGATCATTACTTCATACAATGTTTTCCTGGTTCTGTTCACTTCACTTTAAATCAGTTCATGTAAGTCTTTCCAGGTTTTTCTTAAAGCATCTTGTTCATTCTTTCTTTTTTTTTTAAACAATCGGAGTTAAGTAACTTGCTCAAGGTTACACGTCCAGTTATTTCTGGGTGTGGTGCTGAGTATCTGAGCCCAGATTTGATCCCCAGGTCATTCTGACACTGGAGCCGGTGCTCTTACTTGCTGAGGCAGCTGGCCGCCCCTTGTTCATTATTTCTTACAGTGCAATAGTATTCCATTACAATCATGTACTGCAACTTCATCAGCCATTTGCCAATTGATGGGCATCTCTTCAATTTCCAATTCTTTGATCTCTTGATCTCTAGTTTTAAGATTCCAAGTTCAACATTCTTTTCACCGCATCATGCTGCCTCCTTCTCCTGAATAGTCCCTGCTGCCCAAGTCTTATAGGTAACAGGACTGATGCATGGGGCAGAGATGAGACAAACAGATAGAACCAAATGTATTCATTTCTCTCTTGCACATTCATAGAATCTCCCCTGGAGATCTGGCCATTCACCCAGCCATGCTGGGTGAAGTTTAAAGGTAAAGGAAACCTGGTAGAAGTGGATGGACAGTGAGCAAGAGCAGCCATGGTCTACTTCACAGCCACTCTTCACTTTCAGAGCCCTTATCCAAACCAGCAATGATATACTCTCCTACGCACTGTTGGGATATGCTATGAAGGAAAAGGGTAAGTTGATAAACTCATTTAAGTGTGTCTAGCTAATGGTGAGATGGTAGATTGCACTAATAAGGAAGGAAATGAAGCTGAGACCATGGTCTGTAGTCGTGCTTCCTAGTATAAGCAATTACTTTCCCCGATTTATGAGACTCTTGTGGCACTGGTTTCTTTCAGGGGGAAATTCCAGCTCTCAGTCAAAGCACAAAAGCAGATGTAGCAGCAAAAGGGAGCATTTGCTGTGTGTGTGTCTGACATTTTTTCCCTGTGGACATAAAAGCACAGATGGTAAACAGGCAGGATGAAGATCTTCCTAGGGAGTGCAGGACATGATGCTTGGTAAGTGGGAGACAGTGGCAGGAAGCCAGGAAACTTTATGGTTTGTGCCACTGGGGCTGGAAATTAATCTAGGAGTCAGAGTTTGGGGATAGCAAATGGATACTTGGATCCTGGGTTAACTCTTGGCTTAAAATGACATATTTAGATTTGGAAGGGACCTCAGGGACCATCTTGTCCACCCCACCCCTATATTAGAGGTAGTTAGGTGGTGAGACAGATAGTATTTGCCTTAGAATCAGGAAGACCTGAGTTCAAATTCTGCCTCAGACTCTAACTAGTTGTGTGACTCTGAGTAATTCACTTAATCTCTTTCAGCCTCAGTTTCCTCAACTATTCAATGGTAATAATAATAATAACACCTACCTCACACAGGGTTGCTTTGAAAATAAAATGAAATAATTTATATAAAAAACTTTGCAAACCTTATAGCTAGCTATTACTGTTTTATAGGTGAGGAATCTCCATCCAACAAGGTGAAGTGATTTAAGATAATAGATTTGGTGCTGGAAGGGAATTTAGAGGCCATCTGTTCCAACCTTTTCATTTTACATAGGTTGAAACTGAGGCAGATGGAGGTAGAGTGAAATGCCCAGGGGCACACAGGTGGTAAACATCAAATCCTGGATTTGAACTCATGTCCTCTGATTACAAATCCAACATTCCCCCACTATATCACACTGCTAAGCTGAACTTGAATATGGTCTACTACCTACTTCAGTATAATAGAGAGGCAGCCTGATATGCTGGATAGAGTGCTGTACTAGGCGTCTTGGGTTCAAATTCTGCCTCAGCTATTTAATAGCTTTGGGTTGAAGGAACTGAGGATGTTTATCTTGAACAATAGAGGGGTTGGGGGCCACTGGATTATGGGATCAGAGGTTTAGAGCTGGGAGAGACCTTGGAGATATTATATGTTTCTATAATACAAGTATTCAAATATTTGAAAGGTTGGAAGAGGGGGTTAAAATTTTTCTACTTGGCCCTGGGTGGTAGGGGGAGAGGAACTAGGAGAAATGGTTAGAAATTCAGATCGAATGAGGCTTAATGTCAGGGGGAACAACCTAACAATTAGCTGCTCCAAATGGACTGGACTGCTGCTGGACATAATGGGCTTCCTTTTGCTGGAGGGCCTCAAGGAAAGGCTGAATAATCACTTGTTGGGTATATCTGAGGGTTTTCTTTATATTTGTGTTGGACCAGAGCTGACTTTGAGTTGGTATGGTGAAGTGGCAAGAGTGATGAACCTTCAGTACTGAATTAGAAGTCATGGATGTGAATTTGAACCCTAACTCTTCCACTTACTAGCAGTGTGAGCTTGGGCAAGTCCCTTAATCTTAATAAGTCTTAGTTACCTCATCTGCAAAATGAGGCAATTGAACTAGATAACCTCTTAACATTCCTACCAGTTCTAAGTTTATGATGCTGCATCTCTATAAGAAAGAAGACCTTTGAAATCCCTTCTAGCTCTGAATTTCAATGATTCTGCCATTCCTAAGACTATGATCTTTCTCTACTATGCACCTCATTCCTGTCATCCTCCTGATCCCTGTTACTTTTTTATATCCTTATCCTGCCTATCAGGATATATTTTATATCCTTATCCAGACCAAGTGTGCCTCCTCCTTGTCCTGAGCGATGGTGGGCTAGACACCACATGACAGACACAGATCAAGATGTTACGGAGGCTGTCCTTTGGATGGTTCCACTTTCACATACTGGAGCAAGGATGTCAGCTAGTGTGGTGGCACATGCCTTATTCAGAGACTTCAAAAAGAGCAAGTCAAGGAAGAGAGGAGCTGAATCTAGGATGCTCTGTCAGTTCCCTGGAGACAATGATTCAAAAGTCATTTGTCCTGATTCAAGAATGAAGGTCATTATTTTGACAAATTAGGAAAATTCAACTAGTTCTGCAAGAGCAACCTTGAATTATTAAGAGTGCTCAGTCTCTTGGCCCTGAGCACAAGCCTGAGAGCCAATGCTGATATCTTAGGGTTATTTCATTAGGTCATTTTAAAGAAAATCAGCTTCAGCTATCACTGCTGGCTGCCCAGGCATGGCTGAAACCAACTGGGTCTTTTCCTCACTTTGTTATGAATGGCCTAGGTGGTCCCAGTCACTAGAACAATTCAAAGAAAAGTTATACAGATGGCTACCATGAATAGAGCTAGAATTATAGAACCAGAGACAGAAAGCTAGAAACAACCTCGGAAGTTGTCTAGTGCAGTAATATCCTCATGTACAGACATAGAATGGAGGCTTGGGAGAGGTTAAGTGACCTGTTTGCCCATGATTTCACAGCTAGTAAGCAGGAGAGAGAGGATTCTAAAGCAGGCCCTCTGACTACAAATTTTACTTTAGCATAATACATAGTAGAACTTGAACATGGTTTACTATATATTCTGGTTCTTAACCCCCTGTAATATTTGACAATTAGTTAAAGAAGCTATGGATGCTTAGCCTTGAGAATCAAGGGAAGCATGAAAGTTGTCTTTAAGAATCTTAAGGTCAGTTAAGTGGCTCAATAGATTCTTTTCTTCTTTCACTACCTTCTTTCTTTTCTTCTTCCCTTCCATCTTCCCTGCCTCCCTTCCCTCCCTCCCTTCCTTCCTTCCTCCCTCCATCCCTCCCTCCCTCCCTTCCTTCCTTCCTTCCTTCCTTCCTTCCTTCCTTCCTTCCTTCCTTCCTTCCTTCCTTCCTTCCTTCCTTCCTTCTTTCCTTCCTTCCTTCCAAAAGTGGGATTAGAATTGACTTGTTTGATTCCCAGAGGACAGAACTAGCTGAAGCTATTTTTAAAATTTATGCTTAATGACAAGAGAAGAGGGGATATGGTGTAGTAAACAGAACATTGTGATTTGAACCATGGAAGTTTGAATTCTCCCCCTGATACTTAGTAGCTGTGTGTATGACCCTGGGGAAATCATTTAACCTCCATGAGCTTCCAGTAACTTCCTTCCTTTCTAAGTCACAGATAAATTATGTTCTGCTTTAGTGGAAGGATTTACCACAATGGAAATTCTTTATTAAAGAAATTAGACATTTTTTGGTATTCCTGTAAGGAGAAACTTGCTTAGTGCTGTCCCAAAGTGTAATGGGCTGCCTCAGGAGTGGGGTTCCCCTCACTGGAGGTCTTTAAGTTGGATGGCATTTGCTGGACATGTTTCATTAGGAATTCTTGTTCAGGTAAGGTTCAAATTAGGTGACTGTTGTCCCTCCACTCTGAGATTTTGGAATTTTGCAGTACTAAGGGAAAAAAAGAAAGAAGATGTGAGCTCTAAGGGTCAGGATTATAAGCAGTAGACATTTATATTGTCTTTATCTAGGATAGAAATGAAACAGGACAGGTGCATTTAGGGCTAGTGGAAGCAAAACATGGCAACCAAAGAATCCTTGGCAGCAGGGAGCCTGTCCCAGACTCTCAAAACTAGAGGGGGAAAATATATTTATGAAATTTGGTCTAAATCTTTCATCCTTTTGTAGCTAAAGGGGACAGACAATCTCTGTGGATTATTCAAGGTATCCCAGGAGGCTACAAGTCACCTTTGACATAGGTCAAGTAATTGAAAAGAGCACTAGGTTTTGAGGCAGATGAAGCAGATTTTAATTCTGACTCTTCTACATGCTACCCCATCATCCCAGGAATGTAAGTTCCTGGAGGGGATGAGGACAACTGCTTCATGTTCCTGGTAAAAAGCTTAGTGCCTTGTATATAGAATGGAGTCAACAAATCCTTGTTGAATTGACTTGAATGCCTTTGTGAGCTTGGATAGTTCAATTTTCTTCTCTGGGTCTGTTTCTTCCTCTGGAAAACAAGGGACTTGAAAAACAACATTGCTGCAGGTGATACAAAGCTGGGGTGGATAACTAACACATTGGATGGGTAGTATTGGTCTAAAAAGGGAAGAATATTGTGATAAATTTAATAAGATACAATTTATAGGGAAAAATGTAAAATCTTAGACAGCTTAAAACTCAACTTCACAAGTATAAGACAGAGGAAGTAGTTTGTCTGAAAAAAAGATCTGGGAGAGGTACTATGTGTATGTGTGGGAAATGAAGCTCTGGATATATGGGTGAAATGTTGTTGAAGCTACTATTTATTTTTATTGCACCACTTTAGTAAATGCCTTTGTTTTGAGCCAATTGTGTCTATTGACTATTAAAAGTAAGAACATTGCTGGGGGCTCATGAACTATAATTTTAAAGAGTATACCCACAAAGTATCCTTTAAAACTGGGGAACCCAGTCCATAAGAGAGTGGGGAAATAGTTCTTAGAGAAGTTCTATGTAAGGAAAAACTTCCTAACATTTGGAAACCCTCCCAAAGTGGGATGGACATCTGAAAATATATGTATTTCCTTTCATTGGAGGTCTGATGTGGGTGCCCGAATTGTCAGGGTCAAATTTAAGGGATTCTTTTCTGGAGCTGGCTTGGATTATATGGTTTGTGAGGTGCCTACCAGCTGTGAGATTCTGTGAGTACTATGCCTTGTCATTTCACATGGATAGTCTTTGTCTGATAGCTTCCCTCTCAGCAAAAATACTTCTCGCAATAAGCAAACATAGACTTTAGAAAAGGCTGTTTATTAGGCTGGTCTCAGTAATGTGTGCAAAGGCTCTCAATTCTTTGATGGGAAGATGACATGCACATGTTTTATTAAAAGAAGATGCCACCATTTTCATATTCAGTGTGAAATGGGACCAATTGTAAATTCCTAATAGGTTACACCTTGTCTGACACCAAAGCATATCTATGACATGCTCCAGGCACCATAACACTGGTGGCAGAGGGATGGATCATATGACTTTTTGGGTCTGTTGTAGCTGGAGAATTCTTCAAGCCACAGCTTTCACAGGGCACAGGCATTTCAGCCTCATCTCCAATTTGTCTTTTAATCAGCATCAGGGGAGGGAAGGTACAGAATGGAAATTGGGCTCATTATCACAACACTTCTCCTAACCTCACTGCTAAGCGACCCAGTCACATAAAGTACAGGGAAAAATCCCACAGATTGGAGCCGAACATTTTTCGGACCTGATTTGAAGATATTTTAATAATGAGCTGCTCTGCCCAGGCTAACAGCCATTTTGGTAATTACCAGCCATTATGTACAGATACTACACTTGCCAGGAGGTTAAACAGGCTTCTCAGTAAAATGGAAGATTTTTGGGGGTGTTTGGAGGGAACTAACAATATAAATTTTATGTTCAACAAGTAGTAACCTTGGGAGAGGTGAGGGTCAGGGAAATCAAGCAAACTTATGGTGTTCCTGACTTACATGGCTAGGCTGTTTCATACAATATCAATAGTGTAATACCCAGACTGGAATTGGAAAAGGTTCCAAATTGGAACCTGGGGAAGACAGCGATTAAGTACTGTCCATGGTGCTGACCAGACCCTTTCCTCATTTAAGAAGTGGGAAAAAGATGTAGTAGTGAAGTCCTAACACAAATATTGAATGCCAACTCAATATTGGAAACAATTAACCAATGAACCAATTAACCAAAAAGCATTTATTAAGCACCTACTATATGTCACACCCCATGCAAGGTGCTGGGGAGTCAAAAGCAAAAATGAAAAAAAAAAATCCCTCCCCTTTAGAAGCTTACATGATAATAACTGTTCTCCTTGCTGTTCCTCACACAGGACACTTCTCTTCACTCTAGGCATTTCCACTGTCTGTACTCCATGCTTCTCCTTCTTCATCTCCTCTTAGAAGTCTCTTTGGCTTTTTTCAAGTCTCACTCAAAAATCTCACCTTCTACAAGAAACTTTTCTTGTTTTTCCTCAGTTCTAGTGTCTTCCCTTTGCTAATTATCTCCAATTTATCCTGTCTAGAGCTTGTTTGTTCATAGTTGTTTGCAGTACATGTCTTTCTTTCAAGCCAATCTTGTTTATCGACTGCTTATTATAGGTAAGACACCATATTAAGGTCTCCTCCATTATACTATGAACTCTTTAAAGACAGGAGTCACTTTTTTGCCTATCTTTGTAACCACAGCACTTAGAACAGTGCCTGGCACATAGTAGGCACTTAATAAATTCATTATTGACTTAGTCAGAGCTCTAACATTCACAAAGCACTTTAAAAAATAATCAAAGACCTTTATCCAAGGTGTCCCAAAAGTCTTAGTGCATGTTTGATTAAAGTTGCACTAATACTTCTGGGACACTCTATGCAGCACTTTAAGATTTGTAAAGTGCTTTCCACGTTGTCCTCACTGGAATCTCACAATCACCCTGGGAGGCTGGGGCTCCTTATATTCCCATTTTAGAGATGAAGGTGTTCTGTTCTGTTATATTGTCTTTTAAAGTTTGCAAAGTGCCTCACTTATATGATCTCAGATCTCATTTGAGCTTCACAACAACCTTGGGAGGTGAGTACTTTGGGGGTTTTTATGCCCACTTTATAGATGAAGAAACTGATTCAGAGGAAGGTTAAATGCTTTGGCACGAATCACATACCTAGTGTTTGAGGCAGGATTTGAACTAAGGTCTTCCTCACTCCATGCTGAAATGCCTAATTAGAGTATTGCCTACTTGAGTCACTTCACATACATACCCTCATTTGATCATGATCACCAATAATGACCCTACCTTATTTTACAGATAAGGAGCTGAGTTACACTCTTTTTTAAAATAAAATTTTACTGATTTAAAAAAAATATTACTTCTGTTTCCTCACTGTATTTTTCTACCTACTCTTTCTCAGAGAGCCAATCCTCACAACAATTTTTTTTTCCTGAGGAAACTGAGGGAAAAAATCAGCAAACCCCATCAATACATTGAAAAAACCCAATGACATGCAATGTCCACATGTGAGCTTCCCCCCACAACTTATTACAAAGGGATGGGGGGAGAGTGATTTGACCCTATTATTGTCCCCATTTTATAGATGAGGTAACTGTGACCCAGTGGTTCACTTAATGAGAATTATCTAGCTAGTATATGTGTGAAGTGGGATTTGAACCCAGATCTTCTTGATGTTGTGACCATACCCTTGAGATTAATATGTCTGTTTTCTATGAGTTACCTTTCCAGGAAGATGCATTGGGCCCATAGTAAACCTATTTGCTTAAAGGAACCAATCAGGAGCCTATAGTGAGACAAAGTCTTGCTCACTCCCAGATGCCTTTGCTATTGTTAGCCAGCTGACCTTGCTGAGCTGTTCCCCCAGTCTTGCAGTCAATTGTTTCTGCAAAACATCCTGCTTCTATGTCTACCTGTTCCTGGGAACGATTGTCCATTTTTTCCACCCAACCTCTCCCTGAACCTACCCTTAGTGGTTTTCAAGTATAAATCTCCCCTGCCTTTCCTAGGCTATGGGTTCCTTTGTACCTTGTACAGGGAGCCTTGGCACTGGTGTCTGCTTTTCCTCCTAAAAACACTTTTCTGCTTTCAGTTAAGCTTGGAATACTCTGATTTTTGAGGGGTGGCCATCACCTTGTTGACAATTTGAAATAAAGAACTTTATAAGAGGATATCTAGTCCAGTGAGAGAGTGGAAAGAATAATGAATTTACAGCCAGAGATGTTGTTCAGGTGTTTCAGTCATATTTGACTTTTTGTGACCCCATTTGTAGTTTTCTTGGCAGAGATACTGACTCTACCTCATTTTACAGATAAATAGCTGAGGTAAATAGGGTTAAATGACTTATCCAGGGTCATATAGCTGGTAAGTATCTGAGGCTGGGTTTGAACTCAGGTCTTCCTTACTCCTGGCCTGGTACTCTATGCACCATGTTACCTATCTGTCAGAGCATCTGGATTTAAATACCACTTCTGATACCTATGGCCGGTGTGACCTTGGGAAAATCTTTTCTCCTCTCTGATTGTCAGTTTTCTCATCTGTGAAATGAATGGTTTGGACAAGCTGACTTCCAGAGTCCTTTCTGGTTCTAAACTGAGGAATTTCTGATCCTATCATTTCCAATGCTGTACTTAACAACAGACAAGCCATTGAACAGCAGAAGGTGCTGGTGTCAGAGGGGGAAGCAGGATTAAACCCTGTAATGGGAATGCAAATTTGGAAGATCTTCCCTGCCCCTAGGCTAAAATGCACCTGAAGCCTGGGGAGGGAGGCTTGTTTTTCAGTAGATACTTCTTGATTGGCCAGTGAGTCAATAAGGTTCTTACATTCTCTGAGTCAGGAGAAGGCTATATAAGCCCTGATGTGTAGCTTTGTTTTGGGACTCACTTTGAGAAGTGTTCTGTGATTTGATCTGAATTCTGGGAAGCCGTTGTTGAGAGTCCCCCGGCTTTGAAAAACCCAGATGTGGAAACCCAGATGTTGACTGGGTATGGATGTAATGGTTGGACAGTTTGGAAATCTGTCTACTTGATCTGTTAATGTCTTGATAATTCTGTCTGTATATTTTGAAGTTTGGGGTGCTGACCTTTTTCCCCTGAACAAGGTAAACGATATATGTCTGACTGATTAAAGTAAGCTTGTTAACCCATTTTGAGTTACTTTCCTTTAACAAAGCAGATCCAAGAACCTGTATGGGCAGCAAACCCTGAGGACGCGCTTGGGGTGCTTGCTGCTACAAACCCTGAAATTTAAAACATGGTCTGAGAGGCAACTCAAAGAAAGTAAGGTCCAGGTTCCCTGCTTTAATGGCTTGGTGCTGGGCTATAGATTCACTAGACAAAGAATAGACTCAATTTGTCCAAATCATTGGCCTTGCAAGGCACATGGGAGTTTTAAGGCCCAGTTGGGTTCTCCTTCCAAAGACTCCCTTCTGCTGGAGAGCTCCCCATAACACTGACCTCTTCATTAACCTTCATAGAACACATACAGCAGGAGAGAAATCATCTGCCAGGGAAGTGGGGGGGGGGTCTTAAAACATTCATAGTTAGGTCCAAATTCACTCCCACAGGACACACAGAGCCCTAGGCTCAGAGCTGGGAGGAATCTTGAAGGTCATCTATTCTAACTCTTTCATTTGACAGATGAGGAAACTGAGGGACATTAAGGCTAAATGAGTTGCTCAAGGTTATGCAAAAAGTAACTTGCAGGACTAGAATTCAAATTCAGGCCCTGAGATTCCAAATCTGGGGTTCTTTCTGCCATGGCAGCTGGAAAACTACAAAATCCTACCTATAAAAAAATCCATCTGCTGTTCTTCCTTGCTTACATTAGCAACCCTTGGAGGGGTGAAAACAGATGCTGCTTCTGTGAATTGTTTTCATGTCCCATGGAGGGAAAACAAAATAAGTTTGCCTAAAAAATACAGAGGAATCTATCTGCTTGAAATGGAGATTTGAAAGCCACCATTCAATGACCCTAGGGCTTAACGGGATCAGTTACACCCTGTGGCCAGGTGCATCTAAGATGCACTAGTAAATGTTTAACAACCTCTCCAAAAATTCATGACACACTTTTAAATTTAATCTGCATCATAAACGTTTTATTCATCACTTTCCTAAGTCTAGCCAATTGGGTCAGGTAGGTGGCACAGCGGCCACAGCACTGACCTTGGCTTCAGGAAGACCTGATTTCAAATGTGGCTTCAAACACTTACTAGCTGTGTGACTGGGGGCAAGTCACTTAACCCCAATTGCCTCCCCAAAATGAAGTTTAGGCAATCAACAAAATGTTAATTCAAGCTCTGATTTGTAGTTATGCCATTAGAGTTGGATCTACCACATCTCCAGACTTAGCTAAGTGATCTGGCTAATCCCTCCATCTCAGAGCTATAACTAGGATTTGGGTGCCTGGGACTTTGTGCCCTAATGTCAAATTTACAGGGTACTTGCAGTTCTTTTACAGGTTAGAAACGACCCAGCTTAGTATCCACTTGGTCAAAACAGGACGTAACCAATAGGTGAGTTTGGGTACTGTTCTGCCCTCCTCTCTCTCTTCCCCTGCCTTACACACATATTGACCTTTCTAGCAATGGACATGTACTGGTGAACTGGGTTTTGCCTCCTTCCCTGGAGTGGTATCCCACCCAACTCCAACTGAGGGAACGTTTCCTGTTTCTTGCCTTGAATTTTGTTTATGGCAATTTCCATGGGCAGAAAAAAATTCCTAGATATGGTTTTGTTCTATTAACACCTTTCTGTTTGGAATTAATGGCTGTGGTGGAAGAATTCATTGGTTTGGAATCAGGAAATGTGGAAAGTGTTCCCAGGTTGGTCCTTAGTACCCTAGATGACACTGGCCTTTATGCACTCTGTTCTTATGCCTCTTTTTCTAGCTTGAACCTTGATGAATGTCCACAGAGCAGGTAAAGAAGTCAAGAGATAGATCATGAGGGGGACAAAAAGAAGCCTCAACTTCTGACCATTAATTGGCAGCTCCTTGAGAGTAGGGGCTGTTTCTCCTTTCTCCGCTTTTTTTAAATCTCCGTTGTGTAGCACAATGCCCAGAACATAACAAGCACTTAGTACATGTTGTTATTGTTATTGTTTTATTTGTTTTTCAGTGATGTCCAACCCTTGGTGACCCCATTTGTGGTTTTCTTGGAGAAGATACTGGAATGGTTTGCCATTTCCTTCTCCTGCTCATTTTACAGATGAAGAAACTGAGTCAAACAGGGTTAAGTGACTTGCCCTGGTCACACAGCAAGTAAATGTCTGAGACTGGATTTTAATTCAGGAAGATGAGTCTTATGATTCCAGGCCCAGTGCTCTAACTACTCCACCACCTGGCCGTCCAATGAGACAAGTAAAATAATGCTAATAATAGTAATTATCAATTTTGTTGACATTTTAGTTTTATGTCACTTTCAATTCCAAATATATCTCTCCTTCCTCCTTTACCCAGATAAACATCAGTTATGATAAAGAATAAAAAGAAAGTGGGGAGAGGGATAATATGGTCAAAGTAACCAGCATCAATCAAATCCAAAAGTATAGTCAGTCCTCTACCTCCACCAAGAAGGGAGGGAGGTACATGCTCATAGTTTGGAAGCAGCATGTGGTCCCATGGAAAGAACACTGATTCTGGAGCCAGAAAGCCCTGAGTTCAAATCCAGCCTTAAACACATACTAGTTGTATGTCTCTGGGCTAGCCACTTAACATCTATCTCAGTTTTCTCAACTGAATAATGGGGATAATAATGGCACCTACCTCCTAGGATATAAGGATCAAATGATATAATATTTGTAAAGTATATAGTATTGTGCCTGGTATAGAGTAGGAATTCAATATATTCATCCTTCCTTCCTTCCTCCGTCCCTCCCTCCGTCCCTCCCTCCCTCCCTCCCTTCCTTCCTTCCTTCCTTCCTTCCTTCCTTCCTTCCTTCCTTCCTTCCTTCCTTCCTTACTTCCTCCTTCCTTCCCTCCCTCCCTCCCTCTCTCCTTCCTTCCTTGGTCATTTTCATTATACAGAATTTAATTTCTATTGAATTATATTCTTATAAGTCCATTCACCATGTTGTATAGAGTTTTCCTGGTTTTGCTCACTTTGCTTTGCATCAGTTCATATATCTTCCCATGATTCCCTGTCTCCTCCATAGACATTATTATCTATGGCATAGTAATATTCCATCACATTCATGTCCAGTACTACAGTTTGGGGGAATAGCCATCCCCTATTTGCTGGGCATTCCACTTTGTTTCCAGTTTGCTCTCTACTACAAAAAAGTGCTTCTGTAATGTAATTATTTTGACTGTGTATTAGACTAGGAAAAGCATTAATAGTTTTAATTTCAGAAATGAGGAAATTGGGGTTCATTGCCCAGAGTCACACAGCAAGTAAGCAGCAGGGCTGACTCTTGAACCCAGGTTTTCTGGCCACAAATCCAGTACTTTTCCAATGAGCAGATGACTATCTCTTTAGTATCTGCTTTACAAATGGATAGTTCATTTGAGGACCAAGAGAATAGTAGTCCTCATTTCCTCTGGCAAACATTTCCTGAAATGATCACAAGGTAGAAGTACTGCTTTTAAACAATGGGGAAGCCAGAGGAAAATTGGACTTTCTAAAGAGGGAGAAAAGTGTTTGTTATGTTAGAAACATGTTTTCCAGCTCACTGCTTCATTACACTTTGTAAATAATTAAGTAGTTCTCTCTTAGCCTCTGACTTAGACTACCACTTCTGAATCTACTCTGGGCTGGGGAAAACAGGCCTGCTGTATGAGGACATCATTTCTTAGTGGTCCCTTGGGAGGTTAATAATTTAAGGCTCATATAGATCTTTAAATGGGCAAGAATTTGTTTTGGACAACTTTTCAAAAGGACTATTTCCTCTAGCACAAACTAAGCCTCAAAAATAGAATTGTGGAGTTGGAATATTGAATGGACTGACCTCTCATTGCTTCAGTGAACAATGAATTCCTAAAGGCCCCCACATGGCAGTGGGAAAGCCTGGATAAGGCATAAGGAGACCTGGATTCAAGTCCTACTAACAAACTATGTAACTTGAGATAAGGCACTTTTTCTTAGTTTCCTCCTCTATACAATAAGAAGGTCAGTCTAGGTGGGTCCCTGGGTCACTTTCACCTTGCGTGCTAAGAGATATTCTATTTTATTGAACAGAATTTCAGAATGAAAGTAATGAATGATTTCCCACCCAGCTTATGGGATGAGTTTTTGTATTTCTAAGAATTCCAGAAGGCGCACCATTATCCTTAACCTTTCTGTAACTCTTGAGGCTCTGTTATGTAAGATAGATATCGAGAGTAACTGGCCTATCAATTTCCCAGAATTTCTGACTATGATGGTGGGGAAGATGAAAGACACACATATTAAGAAGACACCAAGAAAGAAAATAATAATAATAATATTAAAATATATGATAAATAAATATATAAAAATAATAAGAAAATACCAAGGAGATATTGAGAAGCTTTGAAGAATTTCAAAATGGCTGCCATATCAAGGCCAAGGAGCTGTGTTTGTAACAAAACTTGGTGTTGACTGATGAGCTGATTGGTAAACTCATCAGACAGCTGGTTCCTCTCATTCTCCCAAGTTTCATAGTTTCACAGATTTAGAACTAGACAGAAGGGACCTCAAAGGTCATCTAGTCCAACCTTCTCATCTCATACATGAGGAAATTGAGACTAGAAAGTTTCAGATATTTGTCTAAAATCACCAGTCAGTTAGTTACAAGCCAGAACTTGACCTTAGGTCCTTTTAATACAAACACATCTTGGCACAATATCATGTTAGTACTATCCTCCCCCAACATTTACTTTGTATTTTGTTTCTTGTCATTCAGTTGTTTTAGTTGTGTCTGAGACTTTGTGACCCCATTTGGGGTTTTCTTGGCAAAGATGATGGAGTGGTTTGTCATTTCCTTTTCCAGCTCATTTTATTGATGAGGAAATTGAGGCAGACTGTCTGTGAATGAGTTGGTCACAAGTGAAATAATTTATTTAAAAGTGCTTTGAGGATAATTATCAAAACAATCTGGTATTGGCTAAGAGAAGGAGTGGTGGATCAGTGGAATAGATGAGATACAAATTACGTTATAGTAAATGACCATAGTACCCTGGCATATGATAAACCTGAACATCCAAGCTTTTGGAACACAAACTCATTATTTTCCAAAAACTGCTGGGAAAACTGGAAAGCAGTATGGCAGAAATTAGGTATAGACCAACATCTCATGCTGTATGCCAAGATAACATCAAAATGGGCACATGATTTACACTTAAAGGGTGATGTGATAAGCAAATTAACAGAGCATGGAATAGTTTATCCATCAGATTTAGAGATGAGGAAATAGTTTAGGACCACAGAAAATATTGAGTACATTACAAAATGTAAAATAGATCATTTTTATTATATAAACTTAGAAAGTTTTTGCACAAACAAAACCAATGCAACCAAAATTATAAGGAAAGCAGAAAACTGGGGGGAAATTTTCAACAATTTTCTCTGATAAGGATATCATTTCTCAAATATATGGAGAATTGAGTCATATTTATTAAAATACCAGTAATTCCCCAATTGATAAATGGCCAAAATATATGAACAGGTTATTTTCAGACAAAAACCCCAAAGTTTTCTATAGTCATATAAAAATGTTCTAAGTCACTATTGAGTAGAGAAATGCAAATTAAAACAACTCTGAGGTACCACTTCACATACATCAGATTGGCTAACATGACAAAAATGGAAAATGTTAGATGTTGGAAGGGATGTGGCAAAACCAGGACACTATTTCAGTGTTGGTGGAGCTGTGAACTGATCCAACCATTCTGGCGAGCAGTTTGGAACTATTCCCAAAGAGCTATAAAACTGTGTGTAACTTTTGATCCAGCAATACTATTGCTAAGTCTACATCCCAAAGGCATCCAAAAAAGGCAAAAGAACCCATTTGAACAAAAATATTTATAACAGTTCTTTTTGTGGTGGCTAAGAATTGGAAATCGAAGGGATGCTCATCAATTGGTGAATGACCAAACAAACTGTGGTATATGGAATATTGCTGTACTATAAGAAATGACAAGCAAGATGATTTCACAAAATGTGGAAAGGCTTATATGAAGTAATGCGTAGAGAAGTGAACAAAAGCAGAACATTGTATACAATAACAGCAATATTGTTTGATGAAGAACTGTGAATGACTTAGTTATTCTCAGCAATATAATGATCCAAGACAATCCCAAAGGGCTCATGATGAAGTGTACTATCTGCTTCCAGAGAAAGAACTGATATTGTTTGAATACAGACTAAATCATGCTATTTCTCACTTTCTTTCATTTTTTCTTTTATCTGAGTCTTCTTGTACAAAATGACTCACATGGGAATGTTTTACATGATTGCACATGTATAAACTATATCTGATTGCTTACTGTTTCAGGGAAGGGTTAGGGAGGCAGGGAGAGAGGGATAGAATTTGGAACTCAAAACTTTAAGTAAAAATGTTAATACAAGAAAAAAATAAGAGTACTTTGAAAACCTTAAGGAGCTTATATAAATGTCAACAATTATTAGCATTAGGAAGGAAGGAAATAAAAATTAATTAAGTAACTATTACATGCCAGGCACTATGCTGAACATTTTTTTAACACTGATATAATACTTACTATATGTCAAGCACTATGCTAGGTGCTTGATAATTATTATCTTATTTGATTCTCAAGGTAGTTTACAAATACCTTATACTTTACAAACACTGTATCATTTGATTTTCACAATAACGTTGGGAGGTAGGTACTATTGTTTTACATTTGAGGAAATTAAGGCAAAAAGAAGTTAAATGACTTGTCCAGGGTCATACAGATAAAAGTAGCTGGGTCCAAATTTGAAATTTTCTTCCTGACTCCAAGTCTACCTCTCTAGCCCTTGTACTTCTAGGCATATTATTATATTATTGTTATTTCCCTCAGAAGAATGTAATAATATCAGCTAATATTTATAAATCATTGCAAAGAGTTTTACATGTTATTTATTTTGATTCTGATAACAACTTTGGGAGGTAGGTATAATTATTATCCTCTTTTTATAGATGAAGAAACTGGGGAGGTTGGTTAAGTGACTTGTCCAGAGTCACACAGCTAGTAAGTGTCAGAGATAGGACCTGAAATGAGATTTTTCTTATCCTAAGTCCAGCATTCCCTCCATTGCCCCATCTAGTGAAATCCATCTAAAATTAACTCTGTTGAGGTCAGTAGGATGTTTTTTTCCATAATCCCATTTTCCAACATGATGCCTGGCACATAGTATTTAATAAATGCTTGTGATATTGTATTGAATTGGATTCCTCCATTGGCTCCCATGATGTTGAGCCTGAAATACACACATGGTCTTCTCCAAGAAGCCAACACAAGAAAGGAGATCTAGAATTTGTGATGGTCCCCTCCTACATCGCCCCATATAACGCCCCAAGACAGCTCATTTTCTCCAGTAAGACATGATCTTATTCTTCTGTTCCATCTTTCATGAAAATTCTCCCTCCCTGACACCACAGCAAAGATCTATTAAGTAGACTGTCTTCCAACTCCCCATTGCCACCTGTCCTTCTTTGTCAATTACACATTTTTTTTTGACTCTTACAAACATGAAGCCATGTTCCTGTTGATTTCATTTTCCTGAGAGGAAGGAATATCTGCTAGAAAGACAAGAGAAGAAATTCTATGTCCTCACCCCATGATGTTTTCTCTCCTTTCCATTCCACTGTTTTACAAATGCATAATCAATCATAAATTCAGAACTGGGCAGGAACTTTAGAGGTATTCTAGTCCAACCCCAGAGAAGCAAAGGAACTTGTCCAAGTAATGTAGGCGATTCAGAGCTGGAATAGTCCTTTGAAGTCATTTAATCTAACTCTTTCATTTTACAGATAACAAAACCTCGTCCCAAAGAAGTGACTTCATAACATCATAATATACTACTGGAATGGCCCTCAGGGGTCATATACTCTGATCCCTTCATTTTAAATATGAGGAAGACTCTAAAGCCAAAGAAAGTTATGTGATTTGCTCAAGATTACATAGGTAGCAGGTGGTAAGGTCATATAGATACCAGGATTTTAACACAGGTCTTCCAAATCTGAATTCAGTCCTTTTTCTACTTTCTCATGGAAGTGAGTTGGAGCTGGGGTTTGAAATCAGTTTCTCTGATTCTAAACATAGCCCCTTTACTAGCTGCCTCAAATCCCATTAACAGAGCTGAGATTTGAACTGTTTTCCTGTGTTTGCAAACCCATCACCCTTTATAGAATGAAGAGATGCTTTTCACTTCTCTTCCTGTCTTGCTATGAGAATTTTGGCCCTATTTTCTAAGTGGTATGTCTTAAGGGAAAGCATGGCCTGTATACTACTTCATACACACACATATATATGTGTGTATATACATGTACATACATATACATTTATATATGTATGTATGCACACACGTATATAGAGGATATGCACATATATTTTAATTTCATTAAATCTATCCCAATTACATGTAAAAAATTTCTAACATTCACTCAAAATATTTTTGAGTTCCAAATTCTCCCTCTCCCTCCCACCCTTTGAGAAGGCAAGCAGTATGATATTGATTTTCCTTATGAAGTCATGCAAAACATCTTTTCACTTATAGATTTTCAATATGTTTATTTGAGGCTATTTTCTTTAAGAAGGTCAAGATGTCCATAAGTCAGAACTTCCTTGGCATGCCTACCCTTAACCAAATATTTTTTTACCTATATTTATTTCCTACTTGGAATATTTCTTTAATAGACTACAATCTCCTCGAGGCAAAAGCTGTTTCATATTTGTTTTTATATCCACAGTGCATGGCATTGGAAGTAAAACATAGCAGATGTCTAATAAATGCTTGTTGACTGACTAACTGATGACTACTTTTGGGTTGGACACTTGGGTACTAGACCTGGTCCAGCTCCCGACTCACTCCATGACCTTGGAAAAGTCATTTATTGTCTCCGAGCTTCAGTTTTCATATCTGTAAGATGGAAAGATTTGGATCGTAGTAGCCCTAACTTGATAGGGGTACTACAATCAATGAGTCTATGCAGTTTCCTCACCTCTGGCTATAGTGTTTTAAGATTCACAGATACCCAGGTCCCCATTCTCATAAACACATAGACTTCATTTTTCCTTCGTTCCTCCTCCATCCCCAAGTTATTTAGGTGACAGCCATCCCCAAAGCATATTTCTCGGTCTCATGACCTGGCTTCTAGCAAACTTAACATGAAAATGGAAGAGAGATACGTTGCCTAGAGAACAGGGTCAGCATCTTTTGTAGGTTCTGAATAGTTTCCAGCAATATCTTTTGTATGCCCTAAATTGTTTCTAGCAATGGCTGGGTAGTTCCCAATAAATATCACTCCAGGGGAGAGCTGCAGCTCATACACAAACATCCTCTGGGTGTAATAGGACCCTTTACACTAATTTAGCTTCCAGAAAAGTGGGCATCTACAGTGAATAAAAGCTGATGTTTCATAGCTCACTCACTGTCAGAATTCAAGGACAGTCTCTGATCTCAGACTACCTTCACTATTCTCTGAGATCCTTGAGTTACCCAATTCCATTCCCCTTAGCTTTGAGAAGTCATAGACATAGATATTCATTTGTATATAAGATGAAACTTAGGTCCATGGCATAGTTAATATTGGTTACTTCATTGGGAATCAGAAAGACCTAGGTTCAAATCCTACTTCCAATCCTCTCTAGCTGCATTATAACCCCTAATCAAGTCTCTTGACTTCTCTAAGCCTTAATTTCCTCATCTGTAAAAAATGAGGTGGTTGGATTCGATGACCTCTAATGTTCCTCCCAGCTCCACATTCTAAAGGACCAAAGTTTTAGACCTGGAAGGGACATCAAAGATCATCTTGTCCAAACCCTCATTTTACAGATGAGAAAACTGAGGCCCAGGGAAGTGAAATCATTTGCTCAAGTTCACAAAGCCAAGAAACATCAGAACTTGGATTTGGACGTAAGTCTTTTGGCTCCAGTATTAATACTCTTTTCACCATTCCACACTAGAAGGGATTACCTGGGAAAAACTATCTTTCCAGTTTCTTGGGAAGATTGTTTTGTATTAAAAAAAATCTTTGGGTATGTAAGGAGATGTTGTATGTATTGTAACATAAAAGAGAATGTGATGTAACTTAATGTTCAGGCGAGTTGCTGACCAATTTGCTGAGTTCCCCAAATAACTCGATGAGATTGTATGAGTTGTAAGAGTATGACTCTTATTTGGAGACATCTGAGAAGCATTCCTGCATTCCTCCATGTCTTGCTCACTTCCCTTTGCTGGGAAAATACATGGAATTCCTTTGTTTGTGATTAGTTGATTGAGACTCAGGGGGGTGAACTCTTATGGAGGAGTCTTTATTGGAGACCTCTCCAGGGTCTATCAAATTGATTAGAGTCTCCTTTGACCAACTACTTCCAGGAAAAAAGGCATATTCATAGGTCTGGAAACATCTGGAAGCTTAGCCCAACTCCTTCCCTCACTTACCGTGTTTCCCCGATAATAAGACCTATCCCGAAAATAAGCCCTCCCCTTACTGTGTAAGATTCCTCTAAAATAATCCCTCCCCCCAAAATAAGCCCTAATGAGATTGCTACTGTAGTGAAGGTGATCCCCTGTGCTACACGCTACATTACGGTACCCTCTGTATGCACCGTCCCCCCGCCACCCCAGGTGAAACGCACGCCACACTCTGAGCTGCATCCAATCAGAGCTGCAGCAGTGAGCGTGTCATCCTGTTCTTTATTGAATTCATTATTGAATAAAGGTACATTTTTTTGTTCACATTTACCTGTTTATTAAAATTGCTGTCAATGTTCATTAAAATAAGCCCTCCCCTGAAAATAAGCCCTCTGGTGTTTTTCTGTCCAAAAAATTAATAAGACAGTGTCTTATTATAGGGGAAACATGGTAGGACCATTTGACAGGAATTGAATTGACTGTATTCACTCTGAGTTCAGACATATAGTAAGATTGTTGCATAGCCATGTGAGTTCTACATAGATCTTCTTCCTTTTGCATTGTTCCTCTGGCTTGCCATCCCTTAAGAGTGCTTTGGTCAACTGGTGATAAAGTTCATCAATAGGAAGGGTGGTTAGGACATTTCCCTGCAGGTTTTTTCTATTTTTCCAATGATGCCACCAAAATTTACTGTCCTAGGGAACCTTCTATCTCCCTAGTAAATTTTCTGGCTTCTCAAAGTTGTCTCTCATTTTATTGGCATGAAATATTTAAATGTTATGACCACATGACACAAAGAAGGAAGAGGAGGGAGGAGAATAAAATGAAGGAGAAAAATGAGGAGGGGAAAGAAGAAGAATAAGAAGAGGGAAGAAGAGTGAGAGGAGGGGAAAGCCAAGGAGAAAGAGAATAAGAGAAGGAGGAAGAAGAGGCTGAGGAGGAAGGAAGAGAAGAAATAAGGAGAAAAGGAGAAAAAAGAGGGAGAAGGAGGAACAGAATCAGGAACAACTTTTGAGCAATAGTGGGAACCTGACATCATTTTGTAGCTCTAATTCAAATCACAGAATTGTAAGACTAACCCAAGCATCCAACATTTTCCACAAAACCCAATTCCTAAGGGTTAATGTTTCACCTAAGTCCTGCTGTCTGTCTAACACAAATACTGGGGTACTGTCATCTTCAGACCCACAATGACAAAAGTCTCTTTGAAATTAAAATGGGTATCTTAAGATGCACAGCCTAAATGCATTATGGCTGATTATTTCCAAGCTCTGGGATTGGGGTAGCAGGGGTGTGGGGGGCATGTGGGTGTGGGGGGGGGGGGGAGGTTGAGTGCCCAAGATTGACAAATAATTGCATAAGAAGTTAGTCTAAATCTTTAAGTGGGAAACAAAACATATAGGCGATTAAACAACCCACAAAACATTATGCTTGTTTCCTCTTGAGAACTATTCGGGGATAAATTGAAGAGAACATGGCATTTGGAATCATAAGACCTGGGTTTGAATGCAAGACCTGCTATTTCTTAAATGTGTGATCTTGGGCAAGGCATTTAAATTCTACGGACCTCGGTTTTCTTATGTGTAAGATAATTGGTTTGAGGCAGATGGTTTCTAGGCCTTCCAACTCTAACTCCCATGATCCCAGTTCTTTCTTTAGTGTGAACATCATAGTAGTAGGCATACATTAGGTGCTCATTTGAGCTTTTTTTGGTAGAAAGAAAATATCATTTGAAGAACATGGGTCAGATAGCTGTCTTTCTTTCTTCTAGGCATCCCCCCTCCTCCTACAAAACGTCCATACAAATATAGTGTCTAGGAGATAAAACTAAGTTTTCAATACAAAAATGGAAATGATAGCCCTATTTTTCATGCTGCACAGCTGAGATAAGTCAGAGGACTCAGAGTTAAAAGAATGAAAAGGAACAAGAAACTGCAGAATGCAGAAAATGCATTATTTTTTTTTAAGTCACCAAGATAACAACCTTTGGAAAATGGTTATTTTCACTAGACATGATGACCTTAGAGTATAGGTACAGCTTTTATTGCTCCAGAGAAGTATTCAAAGCACTGAACAAAGAATTGTGTGGAGGGGTTCCTCTGCCCATTTCAAGACTATGCTGTCCATGCTCTAGTTAAGAATTCATTTCTCTAACATTCATTCATTCAATCAACAAATGCATATTATATGCACATGAAACACAGAACACTGTGTAAGGCAATGGAGGTGGTCCCTGCCTTTCTGGGAGTTCTGGTTTAATAGATGATTAGAGAGAATTAGAGGCATAGGGACTAGATCTATGATTTTACTGGTACAGAGAACTTCCAGAAGAGGAAGCCCACAGATTCTCTGCAAAATCATTGGTTCAGAATGTTGCCTAAATCATTGAAAGGTTCAGTGACTTGACCAAGGTCACACAGCCACTACATGTCAGAGGTAAGATTTGAACCAAAGTCTTTTGGGTTCCTTCCCCACCCCACCCAGGGTTCTTATACCTTATTATCTCCCACACATTATGTGATCCAGATGCACTGGTCTCTTTGCAATGGCACTCCCCTGTACCTGGAATGCTTTTCCCTCTCACCTTGGCTAATTGGCTTTCCTAGCTTTCTTCAAGAGTCTCTTCAGATCCCACATCTAGCAGGAGGATTTTCCCAGTTCTCACAGCTACTAATGCCCCCCCTTTCAGATAGCCTTCATTTGCTCAGTACATATATTGTATTTTCCAGTTATTTACATTTTGTTTTCTATCCTCCCAGCCCAATGTTAAAATGTATTAGAAGGTATGTATCTTGAGGCAGGGCTGTTTTCTGTTTTCCTTCTCAGAACATAGTACAGTGCTTGGCATATAGTCAGCACTTAATAAATGTTTGTTGACTGTTCCAGTCCTCTGCCTATTATGCCAAACTATACGATATTACATGTAGAAAAGGTAATTGGCCTATTGAGGCATCATAGAGAGTATATACCTGGAGCGTCTATGGAATATTCTGGGAATTCCAGAGACAAGGTGACTATGAATGGGGGTTTCTTACAGACTTCCTGATTGCTTACTACCATCTGGTGGGCCAAAGTTGAAGAGACTTGGAAACTTTTCATTTTGGTGTGAGTGGTCCTTTGGTCCTTCCCCCAAATATGGTGGAGGTTAAGGATGCTGTTTCAGTGAACAGGAGCCAGCTATCAGCTGGCTCTCCCTTCCTTCAACCCCTCAGGTGATACCATTTAAGTTGTAGATTTCCAGTGAAAGGTGGGGAAAGTCCAGCCTCTTTAACTCTATGTTGACCACATCTATATGGAAACTACACCAGGGGACTGCACCTGGATCCCTGGCTGCCTTTTCCATTTTTTGTTTCCTGAGTTGATGATACAACGTTGTTCACAAAGTGTCCAGGCTTGGAGGTGACCCTGTAGGTTTAAGAGGTCTACGTGTTCTGGGCCCAATGATTGGAGCTGATTGGGGGAAAGAAGATTTCTTCATTGGAGAATGTGACCCCTGTCAAGAGAATGATTGGAAGTGTTTGGACAGTACAAAAGAGAGATGGGATGTGGCTGTGACTATTTGTCCATTACATAAACTAATTACATCCTGATGAAGATTTGAATATGCCAACCTCCTGAGAAATTCTAACAGTAAGTTATTGAAATGTATTTTAGGTCATTCTTTTAATGCACAATGAGCCTTTTCCACATTACATAGTCCTGTGTACCTGGTGTTTTTAGGTGTGGTAGCTTGCTTAATCCCCTCTCTCCTTCCCTCCCTCTTCCACCCAATGTGCCCCTTCATTGCTCTCTGTAGAGACTCATCTTTGGATGAGTTTAGACTAATTTTTTGGATTCAGCGATGTTTCACATCCTCCAGTAAAGTAGCAAAACTGGTCACATACTAATATTGAAAAGATGAGACTTTACTTTTCTGGAAAACTTAGAGTAAACAAAAGAGCTTTGTGATTTTCCCAAAGCATTTCAACCTATTTTCTTCCTCCAGTCCAACTCTGGATCTAACTAGTTATTCATCCACACTATTTGTACCGAGTATACATACTGTTTGAAAATCTTTATAGGGTATTCATCCAAATGCATATTGAAATCTGGGCAATAGTAATTTTCCATCCACTTGGTATTTCCTGTGTTGATGGGCAGGCTAAATCCCTTGGGGGTGAGTACAGTTATTTTCCAGGAGGCTTTATTCAATCAGCACACTAACTCCCAGAAACAAAAGCATCTGAAGGGCCTTATCATCCACAGGGAAACTTTCTGTAGCTTGGCCTCTGCACGGAATCCCTTCCATCATAGTAATCATATATATATGTTTGATTTTTGGAAGGGGGAAGGTAGGGCAATTGGGGTTAAGTGACTTGCCCAAGGTCACACAGCTAGTTTTAGTGTTAAGTGTCTGAGGCCAGATTTGAACTCAAGTCCTCCTGACTCTAGGGCCGGTGCTCTATTCACTGTGCCACCTAGCCACTCCTGTTGTTATATTTTCTGAGGAGACCTTGAATGATCTTGATGTAGGTATAGGAGATACCTTGCTGATATAAAGCCTTTAATGCAGCATTTTGTTCTGTAGAGTCAAGTGCTTTTTCATAGCTAAGAAACAATAAACACTGTAAAATCTTAAATTTTATATGAGTAAGTTAGGTGGCACAGTTGATAGAACATCGGGCATGGAATCAGGAAGACGAGTCTGTCTGAGTTCAAATCTGGCCTCAGACACTTACTAGCTGTGTGGCCCTAGACAAGTCACTTAACCCTTTTGCCTCAGTTTCCTTATCTTTAATATAAGCTAGAGAAGGAAATAGCAAACTACTCCAGTAAATTGCCAAGATAACCCCAAATGATGTCACAAAGTGTGACCGAAGAGCAATAGATATTTTCTGCATCTTTTAGCTACTTATGAAACATAAAGATGTGATCAATTGTGGAACATCACTTGCAAAAACCCTACATGTTCCTTACTGATGCCTTAATCAAGGATGCCTTTATCAATTTGTGGGTAGATAACTCATAATGATTTTATAAAGATAGGTAGTTATGGCTGAGTTGCTAATTATTAATGCTATGTTACCTTTTTTTGGTATTAATAAGGCCCCCCAATTTTTATGACTCTAGTCTCTTCCTGTCCTTCACATATCTTGTATATCACTATTAAAAGTGAGATGCCATTTTCAATGTATTGTGTATAAAATACATAATTTTAATATAAATAATATGGTTACAACATGGGTGATGTTTACGTGTCAGGATGAGTTCTGTTTATAGTTCATCACTTTCGAAGGTTATAAGGGGAAAAGACAGAGGCAATGAGATGTAAAGGTGAGGCCCTTTTGGAAATAAATGAAGCAGTCTACCTTTGGAGGAGGTCTGAGGATTTGAGTAGCTCAGGTCTACAGAAGGCCAACAGAGAACACAAACTTCCTCCCAGGGCACAGACTGCCTGAGTACCATTCCTTCTAGCCACTCATTTCCCTACATCCAACAGGAATATGGAAAATATATGGATAATCCCAATATGGTTTTTCCAGCCTTTTCACACTTAACCGTCCCCCTGTATCTCCAGTAACCTGAGATATAGTGACATTGATTTCCTTGATGTTCATTGAGCAAGACACTCTATCTCCCAACTTCAGGCATTTTTATTTGACTGTTCATTCCGGGAATGCTCTCTCTCTTCATCCCCATCTCCTGGCTTCCTTCAAGTCCTAGATATAATTTGACCTTCTACAGGGAGACTTTATCAATCTTTCTTTATTCTAGAGCCTTCCCTCTGTTTCTTATTTATAATTTGTCCTATTTATAGATTGTTTGTATCTAACTGTTTGCCAGTTGTCTCCCCCATTAGACTGAGCTCCTTGAGAGCAGGGAATGCTTATTGCCTTTCTTTATATATCCAATATGGGCAGGTGGCACAATGGATAGAGCACTGGGTTTGAAGTCAGAAAGACTGAGTTTAAATTTGACCTTAGACACTTACTAGTTGTATGACTCTAGGAAAGTCACCTTACCCTGCTTGCCTCCTTGTCCTCTTCTGTCAAATCTGCTGGAGACAAGGAAATGGCAAAACATTCCAATATCTTTGCCAAGAAAACCCCAAGGGGGATGAGCCTAGAGGATAAACTACATATGGAACACATGGTAATTAATATTAATAATAATATTATAGAGGCAGCATTGCATAGTGTCTATAGAGGCAGTTAGCCTTAGAGTCAGATTGACCTATGTTCCAGTCTTGACTCTGACTCATAAGTGTGGGGTCCTGGGTAAGTCACCTAATCTAGCAGTGTCCTGGGAAAAGTTTGGAAAGTATAAGTCACAGAAAAGTGGCCGATCTATGTTCATTGAAAGTCCTGTCTCCCCAGGATATTTCTAATCTGGGATTGTCAAAGTGCACATCGATTTAGAAAACCACAAGTCTTGATTTGCAGTGTTTGTTGATGTCTTAGGTATACATGCTCACACTGAAAATGTTACTTTTGGCTTTCCTGAATTGGTAGGATTTGGTTCCTATCTCATTTAGATAAGGGTCACGAATACATCAGAGGGAATCAGACAAAAGTGCTTTAGGAAAATCTGTAGCCAGAGAAGGAGGAGAGTTCTATCAACTATAAATTTCTGGCAGAAATCACATGGTGTAGAGTGAGAATAACATAAGACATGGACAAACGGATGGGTTGTTTGCCAAGCTTACATTATAGATATAATCGTGGAGCACTAGGGCTCTCTCTTTTAATTTGCTGTCTTTTGACTGTTATCAGCCCATCTCTCCTTTCAGCTCTGAGCCTATGTTCTGGCTTCCTCCTCCACCATGCTTGCCCAATTCCGCTGAACTCAGATCATGGCCAATCAGATGGGACCCACTGACTGGGATCAGAAATGTGGGGACTCAGGAAGCCAGGCAGGTGGTGATGGCTCACACTCTGAGGCAATAAATCACTGTATAACTTTCTTTAAGAAATCATCTGTCTTAGGGCTGGCCAGGTAGCACAGCGAGTAAGAGCACCAGCTCCAGTGTCAATACGACCTGGAGATCGAATCCCGGGCTCAGACACTTAGCACCAGAAATACCTGGCCGTGTAACCTTGAGCAAGTTACTTAATCCCAATTGCTTAGGGGCGGCCAGGTGGCTCAGCGAGTAACAGCACTGGCTCCAGTGTCAGGATGACCTGGATCAAATCCGGGCTCAGATACTCAGCACCACACCCAGAAATAACTGGCCGTGTATCCTTGAGCAAGTTACTTAACCCTGATTGCTTTAAAAAAAAAATCATCTGTCACATTCAAATGCTTTTTTAAAATGCTCAGTCAGAAAGACTCAGTATCTGAGAACTCGTCAGAGATTTTATGCAGAAAGACAATATAGATTGTACATGAGGTGTGTGTGTGTGTTCATAATGCCCATACACAAATAGATTGTCCAGATATTATTATGATTTAGATGAGTTTAAATTAAATTAAGTTTAAATATTAAAAATTAAAATTAGTTTAAATTAAATTTAAATTGTAAAAAAGAATACAGATTGTACATGCTATATATGTATATATGTAAACAATATGCACAGAATGTTCCTATGCACATACAGATGTACTCGCACATGAACATATACGTGCACACAGATGTATACATGTATATACATATACATTCCACGGAATCCTTCCCTGCCTCATTGTGGTGTCTGGGTAAATATGCACCCAACCTAACCATGCATACAAATATATACAATGCACAACACATAGGCACACAGACATATGTATTCACGTATATGCACACATATGTATGCAGATATATATACACACAGGCATACCATCCAGTCCCCTAGTGCCGCCTTATGGAGCTTGGCTTCTCAAAGGTTATACCAGTGTGACACAAAACCAGCTTCATCCTACCACACTGCAGAGGCCTTAAACAAGGACTTAGTGTCCATTTTTCATGATGTGACCTCGTTAAGTTTGAAGGGTCTCATCACCAGGTTGGACATAGAATAATGAAGCTTTCCATCACCGTAATTCTCAACGACCTTTGCCTAAGTCCAAACAGCGTTATCACCTGGATTGGTGTAGGGAGGATCGACAGCATATATCGACATCATAACTCACATATATGCACACAGAGGCACACATGAGCATGGCTACTGCGTGTAGAGGACTGTGATGGGAGTTATGGGGATATAGGTGAGGGTGTGAGTATACGTGCCTATGTTGTTTAGTTATTTTCATTTGTGTCTTATTCTTCATGGATCCCATTTGGGGGTTTCTTTGCAAAGATATTAGAGTGGTTTATGATTTTCTCCTCCACCTCATTTTACAGATACAGAAACTGAGGCAAACAAGGGGAATGATTTTCCTAGGGTTATAGAGCTAGTAAGAGTCTGAGTTCAGATGTGAATTCCTTACTCCAGACTTGGTGCTCTAACCACTGTCCCATATACAATATACATATTATATACACACACATATAAACAAATACATATTTATGCATTGGTAGGGATATGGCATACAAATTGTGTGTTTGTGTGAAGGTATATGCATAGCTATTCATTATACTCCATAGTGAATATAGAAAAGTGGGCTCAGAGTCAGGAAGACTTGTGTTTAAGTCCCACTTATTACGCATATTGATTGTGGAATTCTGGACAAGTGCCCCTGGCCTCTTGGTGTCTCAAGGCAACTCTCTAAGAATAAAAATTGTGCGTCACATGAAAATCCACATTGGTAGAGTACATTCCCCTCTGACAGCTTCCTATACCAATGAAATCACAGGTTTAGTCCAAAGAATAAAAGTGTGTATATATCCACACACATATTTGTATGCATACATGCATATGTTCATGCCTGTATATGAGTATATGTGTATGAGATAAGTGACTTAAATTGGACTGATGACCTTGAGGGATCGCTGTGATGGTGAGTCACATTTAAAGGGAATGATAGTATAAGACAGGAACACTAAGAGGTTGGGAGAAATACCACATCTAATTTCTCTGTTAGACCTCAGTTCTTGGAGTGGTCCATGGACAATGGGAAGCTCCTTGGAGTTTACTACATTAACATGAAAAGAAGGAAGGGAAAAGGACTCTAATGTGAAAGGAATTTCTGCCTCAAGAGGGACATGATCTGTGAAGTGAATGGAATATATAATCTAGGCTATATGCAAATAACACTTGTGATTTTACTCTGCATTTACTTGGGAGGCAGGGTCCTATAATAGGAATAGGAACTCCCAGTGGGAAGATAATACTCTACTTACCAAATGCAGAGTTGCCTGGGGATCCTGAGATTTTAAGTGATTTTTCCAGCATCACACAGCTGGAAACACGTGTCAGAAGCAGGAATAGAACCTAGATCTGATTCTGAGGTCATCTCTCTATTCACAAATATAAGAACTAATTTAACTTAACTATATATTTGAATTAGTGATCCATGAGTCCAAAGTGAATCAGGAAAGCAACACTCTGAGAAAGAAAAGGAGGGAATTGACCATATAGGTGGTAGCCTTGTTGGAGATTGAGGGATAGATAATCCTAGGTATGAGCTCAGATCACAGACAGTAGAGGATGCAGGGTGAATGTTGGCTATATACTAATATAGCTTTTGACCACTTATAGGACATAGGAGTTGATATTTGTCACCCCAAACCCTCTAGTCTAGGGATATCTTCCTGAATGTCTATGGATGGAAAAAAAAAAAAAACACTTGGTGGTCAGTCCACTGGCAACAAGCCTCATTCATGGAGGAGACAGAAGGGGGCACCACCTGGATGGAGTCACAGATCTTTGAAATGTTGAAGTGAAGCACACATAAATCTAAAAAATACCACAAAGTCAGAGAACTAAAGTGAAAGGATTATCTTATGTTTGTTAATGGAGATTCAGGGAAAACAATATGGCGGGAAGAGGAAAAGGACTTGGTCATAGCCAGAGTCTACTCCAACCTAAAATGGTGCATTCCACAGGAAGCCAAGCTCATCTAATAGAATGAGGGCTCCTTGAAGGCAGGGACTGTTCTTCCTTTTATCTTCTGTATCCTATTATCTACTTTTGTATCCCTAGTGCGTGGGCATGTGGTAGGCATTTAAAAATGTCTACTTAATACCTAATTAATAAAAAGTTATTAATTCACGAATTGAAATGGAGGGATGAAAATGCAGGGAAATTATGTTATTGCATGTCTGACTTCAGTGAGATTATATATGTACATATATACATATATATGTGCACACATGCATATACAAAAACTATATAAATGTGAACTATTATTATCATTATTATTTGCACAGAATGAGTGGGCATGAGTCATACAAATTATGCAGTAACTGGAACAATCCATGATAAGTTCTGCTGATTTTAATCCTTCCCTTTCTTTTGTTGTGTTTGTGTCTATATATGTGTCTGTATCTATCAATCATCTATCTGTCTGTCTGTCTTTACATCTGTCTCTCTATCCATCCATATGCTTACATATATGTCTACATATATGCTATCTCCAAAGCCTTAATGCAGTTTTAAGCTTTAGAGGCACCTTTTACTTATAGGAGGTATGTATACTACAATCGCCCACTCACACTCCTCCCCCACCTCCCCCCTTTGATTTCTTTAATCTAAGGAAGTCACAGATGAGGAAATTTCCTCTAACAATGCAATTCAACAACCACTCTGCAGCTTATAGTCAGGGGAGTTACTTAGAACAATGAGAAGTTAAATGACCTGCCCTGCATTACACAGCCTGTATGTGCAGAAGCTGGGATCTGAACAGGTCTTGCTGGTTCCAAGGCCTTCTCTTGATCCCCTCTGCTGGGCTGTCTTTCTGGTACATAAGTCATGGGGACTTTGTACTTACTGATGTTGCCTGTTTTCTTCCCACTATGCAATACTGCTTCTTGCTCTTGATGGATAGTTAATAAACCTACCAAAGCATCACCTTGTACTTGCCTGCATAAAAACCCAGATCTCTGACCACTTATAAAGACTCTTCTTCCTGTAGACTGTCACCATCAGGGTGATTCTTCACCATTCACTTTATTACCATCTAATCACTTGAAAATATGTACCCTATTCTCTAGATTCAGTGAGATTGGATTCAATTATACTCTTTGATCCTTTTAAGGCTCAGCTGCCTTCTACAAGAAGATTTGCCCCATCCTCCTTGTTGCTGGTGCTTATCCCCCACTTTCTCTGCCTGTTTGTCTCTATCTATCCATCTCTGTTTGTCTCTCTCACTCTTTCAGTCTCTATCTCTGTCTTTGCCAGTCTACTTGTCTGTCTCTGTCTCTGTCTCTGAATTTCTCTCTCTACCTCTCTCTGTGTTTGTCAGTCTGTCTAGCTGCCTCTGTCTCAGTCTGTCTCTCTGTGTCTCTATATATCTGTCTGTCTCTGTATCTATCTGCCTCTCTTTTTCTGACTACTTTCCTATTTTTCTCTATCTCTTCTTCTCTCTCTCCTCTCCTCTCTCTCCCTCTTTCCCTCCAGACACTCTGGTAAAATGTAAACCATCTGAAGCCAGGTCACTTAATTCCAAATTTCTTCAAGGCTCAGCTCAGGCATTACTTCCTACAGGAAGCTTTTTCTAATGCTCTTAGTTTTTCTCCCTTGTATTCTCTAACTCATGAAATATTGTATACTGCCAGTAGAATGTAAGGTAGGTATAGTTTTTCATTGATCTTTGTGTCACCAGGATATATCACTGTGCTTCTGTGTAGTAGATGCTTAATAAATGCTTGTTGAAGGGAATTCGATTTGGCATTTATTAAATGCCTAGTGTTTTCAGGGGTATTACGGAGGCCACATAGCCCAACCCAGAACTGAATCTCCTCTCTACTGCATCCCTGACCAGTACTCATCTGTCCTTGGCTTACAGACTTCCAGGGATAGGGAATCCATGACTTTCTGATACTCTGTTTTCCATTTTTAGGCAGCTCAAAGGGATAGGGACTTTTTTGTTTTCTGAAATCAAGCCTAAATCTACCTCTTGTTCATTGCCCCTCTAGGGACCCAGTCAGTCTAATCCTTCTGCCAATAACTGCCCTTTAAATACTTGAAGACAACTGTTGTGTCCTTCTTAAACCTTATTTTCCCCATGTTAAATGCCCCGATGGCTTTAACCAATCCACATGTGACAAGAGGCCCATCTTTAATGGTTCCTAGGAATCTCTATACTTTATATTCCATCTTTCAAAGAACTGTCCATTAATCCTTGTCTATTTTCATATTTCTAAGTGCCCTCTCCACCCCACACCCTGACAAAGTATAAAGAGTGTTTGGTAGAGTGGCTTGCTTTCTGAAAGTTGTAAGGAAGTCTTTAGTAACTAGTCCTTTGTCTTTTTGTTCATTTGTATCCTCAGTCAGGGGCAGCTAGGGGGTACGGTGAACAGAGCACCAGGCTTGGAGACAAGACGACTCATCATCCTGAATTCAAATCTGGTTTCAGACACTTACTAACTGTGTGACACTTAACCCTGTTTGCCTCAGTTTCCTCATATCTAAAACGATCTGGAGAAGGAAACAGCAAACCACTCCAGGACCTTTGCTAAGAAAATCTCAAATGGGGTCATGGAGAGTTGGAGAAAATGGAATGACTCAACTACAGCAACAATAACAACTATACTCAATCAACCCAAATAAATTAAACTCCTAACATTTTAGAGATAGAAGGAACTGAAGAGATCCCCTAATCTGAAACTTCTCTCCTCTCAGCCATCTCATTTTAGGGGTGTGGTCTAATGAGTTTAAATCACTTATTCAAAATTAGTAGAAGGAAGGAAATAAGCATTTATTAAGTGCCTACTGTTTGCCAGGCACTGTGCTAAGTACTTACAAATATTTATCCATTGGATCTTTACAACAACCCTAATGAGGTTAAATGACTTAACCAAAGTTAGTAGGAATAAAACAAGCATTTATTAAGTGCCTACTGTATACCAGGCACTGTGTTAAGTAAGTACTTTACAAATATTTATCCCCTGGATCTTCACAACAACTTAATAATGTTGAATGACTTACCCAAAGGTAGTAGGAAGAAGGAAGGAAATAAATTTTTATTAAATCCCTGTGTGCCAGACACTGTGTTAAGTGCTTTCTGAACATTTAATCATTTTATTTTTACAACAACCCTAGGCCATAAGTGCAGAGTCCATAAAACCCAGATATCACAACTCCCTGTTCATTAAGCCACACTACCTTTTCATATTTCCCTTGGCAGAAATACGTTTGCCTTCTTCCATCACTTAATGTTGTTTCATGCATTCAACCATCCTTTCTTTTGCTAGTCTCAGTCAATCAATCAGCATTTACTGAGCACCTTTTCTGTGCTAGACACTCTGCATTGTGAGTACAAAGACAGGAATGAAGTAGTTAGTCCCTGTCATCAATGAATTCACATTTTATTAGGGGAAGTAATGTGCATATAAAAGTCTAGTACAAATAGTTAAGTCATCCTGGAAAAGGTAGTCTTTGAACTTAGCTTTGTAGGGTGCCAGGGATGCTAGAAGGAGAAAGTACAGTCCAGACATGGTAGATGGCCTTTGCAGCATCATGGAGGCAGAAGATGGTGTGTCATGTGTGAGGATGAACAAGAAGCCTGGTTTGGTTGTAAAGAAAATGGAGAGGAATGTATGAGAACCTAGAAAGGTAAGCTTGTGTCTCGTTGGGAAGAATTTCAAATGATAATTAGAGCAGTCTCCACCAGCATTCATGACAAGTTGGGGTCTTGTCTTGTAGCTGTGAGAAGCTGCAATTCCAAAACTTGGCCTATCCAATGTGTTTCTTCAAGTCTCCACTTCCTCTTAATAGTCCCCTCAGTTACTGGGTCTCAAGTGAAATGCTTTTAGGCTCAAAATTTTCACCCAGGAGCCCTTTAAATGATCTAAGGTCAATTCATCCTGTCTCTTCTCAGGTTGTGCCATCCAAACTAGAGTCCCAAGGATTTCTGTCTAGTGCCTAGCAATAGAAGGAAGGTAGACACACATCTCACCCTCTATTCGTCCTCCTCAAAAGCCCACCTTAATTGGCCTCCATAGGAGGAACCCAGACAGAAACCAGAGCAATCCCAGTGTCTCCAAACCCCTTTCCCCAATCCTAGTTGCCACCTCCAAGTCAGGGGTCAGGAAAAGAGGGCTGGTATCTCCCTGATGCTTGTGCCCCCACATGACCTGGAGGATAAATAAAAGATAATGCCATCCGAGCCTAGCAGCTGGGTATCTGTGACCAGATCATTAATTTCCCTAAAACCTATGATGGACAAAGAAAGACAAAGGAGAAGTAAAGCAAATAAGCAATCTGACAATGGCTTTCCTGCAAGGTTCCTGCTCCTGAGATATTCTATAATGAAGAACTGCATTTAAAAGGGAGGGTCTTCCTCTTCCCCCTCCAGTGAGAGCACAATCCCTCATGCTTCTAAAAATTCTTTATCAATATATGGTACCTAAAAGTTTTGAAATAGATGCTATATAATGATGAGCTATTTCTTTTCTCATTTTAAATCCAAATCTGGAGAGTCTGAGAAGAGTTTTATTTCATTCCCGCCCCCCCATTTCTTGTCCAAAGATTCTGAACTGAAATGATTCTTTACCATATGAGACCATGATCTTTTTTTTTTTACACCTTCAGTTTCTGCCTCTCACACCTCCCATTAAACCAATCTCCCTTTGTGATTTATATTTATGCCAATGTTCAATTCTATTACAGCTCTCCCTCCTGCATTCTCAATTTCCTCTATTATTCTTTCTGGCTCGATAATATCATTTTTTGTAGCTAAGTCACTGGCTTTCACCTCACATCTGTGAAGCGAAACATAAATGTGTGTGGTCACTTTATTTTTATGGACGTCCGTAATGACTAATGCATTGATTGAATCTCGAGGCAGGGGCTCTACATCCTTTGTAATGGAATTTTTTCTGCTTCTCTTTCTTATTTCTAACCAATTTTAGGTGTAGAAATGCTGGAGAAGATTCTTAATTATTGTTTCAGGAATTTCAAATGTGATTGTGGAAAGAACCCTGGGGGCACTCTGGGGTCAGAGGTTCAAATCTCCCCTTTAAGAATGGTCACATGTGCTACGGTAGGCAAGTTCTTTGACTTCTATGGCCCCTGGGTCTTAAGACAAAGCATCTCACAGGAACTTCCTCAGTAGTATATAGTATTTGCCTACTTAACACCATCTACCATCATTTTATCTAGATATAGACTACTCTAGTCTTCCTGGGACCATTGCATATGGGTCTATATTCTAGCCAAACTGGCTTACCTATGATGCTCTGAACCTGGCTGTCTACCTACTATTTCTCTTTGGGTCTTGGCACCAGCTGTCCCCTAGACCTGAAATGTATCCCTTCCTCACCTCCATCTCTTAAAATTCCTAGCTTCCTTTATGGCTCAGCTTCACTGACTGTTCCCCATGCCTGGAATGTCCTGGCTTATCTCTGCCTCCTGCTTTCTTTCAAGATGCAGACAAAACCTAACCTTCTACGGGAAGAAATTCCCCATCCCCCTTAATTCTAGTACCTTCCCCCTGTTCATTGTTCTGGATTTATCTTGTCTATATCTTGCTTGTACATTTCTATTTACATGTTGTCTCCCCCATTAGATTATGAGCTTCTGGAAGGCAGGGACTATCTTTTTCCTCTCTTAGTATCCCCAGTGATCAGCACAGTGTCTGGCACACAATAGGTGCTTAATAAATGTTTACTGCCTTACTTACTTATGAACCAATTCTTATAGGAAGCCTTACTGGCCTCTAGCTGTCACTTGACTTCCCAGGTCCCTGAGTCAGACTAAATCATGTTAGAGAAGACCACTCTAGTCTATTTAGAATGATTTCACATTAGTAGTCTAGAACCATCTGATGTCAGCCTCCCTCAAACTCTCATATTAGCTTACCTAGAACCATACCCACCATGTACCTAGAACTACTTAATGCTAGTCTACCTGGAACCATCTCATGTCAGCCTCCTTCAGACCCTCTCATATCAATTCACCTAGAACCATAAAAGTCATCTACCTAGAACCATTCGTAAGTGCAAGCAGGGTAGGATTTTGGTTTGTATTTCTGGAGTTCAGTTTCCCAGGTTCATGTTAAATTGTAAACATCTGAAGGATCAAGATACTTTGAACCCTGGTAATTCACCGTTGAATTGAGTCACACAGGTTGTGATGCCTTATGGCTCTGAGTCTATTAGTTGAAAACTACATATACTGGGAGGCTGATATTTTTTGGGGGGCAGCTCACTCATGCAGAGAGTAAGTCTTTGTGATTTAGTCAGACAAGACTCTGGGTAGCTGTTGTTAAGGAGCTCCCTGGCTTTGAGAACCCAAATATAGGTGCTCCCTGGTCTGGTGATTATCGATCTATTGCTTTTTCACACTGTTGGAGCCCTGTCTATTGAATCTCTGTGCTAATTTCTCTATGTTTCTCTGCTTATATTTTCTCCACATTCAGGGTGCCAACCTTTCCCCTAAACTAGGGAATGACTTATGGATGTTTAATTAAAGTAAGACTGTTGACCCCATTGATGCTCCTTTTCCTCTAAGAAAGCATATCAAAGAACCTGTGCTAGGAAGCCATCCTGGGTGTGCTAGGGTGCTTGCTCTTACACAATTACCTATCACCATCACAATGTAGTCCACCTACAATCCTCAGGTGGCATGGTGGTCAGAATGTTGGGATTGGTGCAAAGAAAAAGGGAGTTCAAATGCTGCTAGAAACATTAGCCATGTGACCTTGGGCAAGTCACACAACCTTTCTTAGCCTCAGTTTCCTTAACTATAAGATGAGATGGTTGGATTCAATGACCTAAACTGGTCCTTTCCAACTCTAAACTTATGTGCATATAATCTATATTATATACTACCTTACCTATAACCACCATACTCATCCCTATACAGATTCATCTCATTCTAGGCTTCTCTGGAATCATCACACACACACACACACACACACACACACACACACAATCTTACTGAAAACAATCATGTACTTATCTACCCAGAACAATCTCCCAATAGTTTCCCTAGGACACCTTACCCTAATCTTCTTAGAACCATGTCCCATTACTTGGCATTATCCCATATATCACAATGGATAATTATAATACCTACCTCGCATAGTTATTATGAATTAATATCTGTAAAAAGTGCTTAGCACAGTGTCTTGCACATAGTAGGTGCTATATAAATTTTTATACCCTTCTCATCCCACTTCCCTTGAATCATCTTGCCCAGTTACTTGTATAACTCTCCTGTTTATCTATGACTTTCTTAAAACATAAGTATGGACCTTGTACCCAGAAGTAGTCAGAATAGACAGCAATTTTTTTTCTTTTGGAGGTAGCCAGTGGCACAGTGGATGGAATGCTAAGTCTAGAGTCAGGAAGATCTGAGTTCCAGTTTGGTCTCAGACAATTATTAGCTATGTGACCCTGGGAAAGCCATCTCATTTCTATTCACCCCAGTTTCCTCAGCTGTAAAATGGGGATAATAATAGCACATACCTAACAGGGTTGTTGTGAGGATTGATGGAGAAAATATTTGTAAAAAGTGCTTAGCACAATGCCTGGAACACAGTAGATACTATATAAATATTTATTCCCTTTTCTTCGAAAAATTAGTTTTTTGGATGTCTTTTGTTTATACACCAAAGTGATGGAATATCTTCTTCTCTCTGCTACCCTATTGCTCTCACCATTAAATCTGCCCTCCCCGCTGTTTTGTAATGTCACTAACAGCAATAATAGTTCAGAAAAAAAAAAAACAACGCAGTTTGGTGACCTTATATGAAAAGGCAGATGACTTTCTGCTTTACTGGTCCCCCACTTCTCCACTGAGATAAGGAAGGTTTATGTCTTTATCTGTTCTCAGTGCCCCCTGCTGGTGTTTTCTAATTTCTTGTTTATTGTTCAGTCGCTTACAGTTGTATTTAACTCTTTGTGACCCCATTTGAGTTTTTTTTTTTTTGCAAAGAACCTGGAGTGTTTTGCCATTTTACAGATGAATAAACTGAGGCAAAGTTAAGTGACTTGTACAGGGTCACACACTTAGTGTCAGAAGCTGGATTCAAATTCAGGAAGAAGAGTCTTCAATTCCAGGCCACTCAGTGTAATATGGTGCCACCTAGCTGCCTCCTTCCTTTTAGTGATCTTTTTGCATACCTTGCTGTAGTCATTGTGTATGTGTACCTGTTTTTGCTTATTTCATTCTTTGTTAGATCATATATGTCTTCTAAAGATTCTTTGTTTCCCCATCTTTGCCATTTCTCATTCTCCAGTCATATTACATTCCTGAAGCACAATTTATTTCTCAATTGATGGGAACCTGGCTTGTTCCTCATCCTTTGACATAATGCTGTTTTTGACCTCACATTGTTTCCTTTTACTATTCTGAGCATTCAGGTATTAATAGTAAAAACACTTACTAGCTGTGTGACCCTGGGCAAGTCACTTAACCTCTGTTTCCTTTAGTTTCAACTGTAAAATGGGACTAGTGTAGCATAATATTTTGTTGTGAGCATCGAAGGAGAAAATCTTTAAAAACTTATCACAATGCCTTGGTCATATAAATATATGTTTATTCCCTTCCCCTCCCCCATAAATTTCTTAAATGAACTTAAAATAGTTATGGAAAGTATCACTTAAGATGCCAGGAGACCCCAGTGGGCTTCTAGTGCAGGGCTGGGAATTGCTGTGATAATCTCTCCTGGCTCCCAGAGGGGAACATTTCCCTGGAGAGGTAACATGGACCCCTGGTCCCAGGGGTATTCTCAGTCTCTAGAGTTTTAATTATAGTTCTCTGACAAATCTGCTGAGCAAACTTCGGGTCAGCCAGTTTAGTTCAGCCAACCAAACTGTCATTTAGGCAGGGAGAATAATGATTAGTTGCAGGGGAGCAGGATAAATGACTACAATCGATTTACATCACTCTCCATGTGTTATCTGGAGAGAGGGCTAATTTGTATTAAAGGGGAAAAAAAGCTGTGTGTCTTACTTTTTCATTCAATACAATTCAAAAAAGCATATGTTAGATGGCTAGTATGTGTCAGGCATTCTAATAAAAGGAAAGATGCAAAGACAAATAGGAAGAGGTCCCTGCCCCTAAGAAGCTTACATTCTATCAAGGGACACAACATAAGTACAGATATCCCATCAATCAAGAAGCCATCAGTCCTTGCCCTCAAAAAGCTGACTGGCCTCCCCTGGCTTTTTCAAAACATACCTTAGATTCCACCTACATGCCAGGAAACTGCATCACTTCCATTTGAATTGTCTTAGGAAGATTCTGAAGATTCCCTGGCAGGATAAGGTTGCAGACACTGAGGTCCTTACTCAAAATGTACTGCTAAGAATTCAGACTCTATAGTAGAGAGGGCAAGTCTTATGGGCTGGCCATGTTGTTCAAATGCAAAATGTTCACTTGCCAAAAATACTTTCATGGAGAACTCACACAGGGCAGGCGTTCACATGGTGGTCAGAAGAAATGACACAAAGACACTCTCAAGAACTCTGGGATTGATTGTGTGACATGGGAGACACTGGCACACTCCTTCCTTCCTTCCTTCCTTCCTTCCTTCCTTCCTTCCTTCCTTCCTTCCTTCCTTCCTTCCTTTCTTTCTTTCTTTCTTTCTTTCTTTCTTTCTTTCTTTCTTTCTT
>NW_027185575.1:4472297-4483232 GCF_028583685.1 Petaurus breviceps papuanus
CTTTCTTTCTTTCTTTCTTTCTTTCTTTCTTTCTTTCTTTCTTTCTTCCTTTCATCTACATACATAGGAGCATGGATTTATTGCTAGACCTTCCAGCTTTAGTTCAATCCTCTCATTTTATATCTGAGAAAACTCAGGACCAGAGAGAAGTGAGATGTTCTTGCCCTTGAGGCTACTGGGTGAAAAAGTGGATAGGGTGCTGGACCTGGAATGAGGAAGACCTGAGTTCTAATCTAGCCTTAGACAATTGGAAACTGTGAGACTCTGAGAAAATCACTTACCTTCTGTCTGCCTCAGTTTCCCATCTCACAACGGGCATAATAATACAACCTACCTCCCAGGGTGGGTGTGAGGATCAAATGAGATAATATTTATAAAATGCTTTGAAAACCTTAGAGCACTATATAAATGCTAGCTACTGATATTGCCCAAAGACACATAGGTGAAAGAGGTGGTAAGTAAAATCCAAACCTAATCTTTTCTGTGCTGTTGTTCAGCCATTTCAGTCATGTCTGACTATTTATGGCCCCATTTTAGAATTTTCTTGGCAAAGATAATAGAGAAGTTTACCATTTCCTTCTCCAGCTCATTTCACAGATGAGGAAACTGAGGTAAACAGGGTAAAGTGCCTTGCCCAGGGTCACACAGCTAGGAAGTGTGTGAGGACAGATTTGAACTCAGGAAGATGAGTCTTTTCAACCCCAGGCCCTGTTCAGTGCACTATGCTACCATCTAGCTGCCACATAGATTTAGAGCTGTAAGGGACCTCAGTGGTCACTTAGTCCAACTTGCTCATTGCCCATGGATGATGTGAGTCCCTCAAGGTCCAAAGGGTAATAAGTGAGTTCCAGTCACTACACACAAAACAACTACATAATCCTCATGCTTCTTGTTCGTTTTTTATCTTATAAAGAAGAGGAAGACCCCTTACAACTAATCTGTCACTCAGCCTAGCTCATCTGCAGTTTCTAATAATATTTGAATTACTTCTCTTCCAATGGGGCGGGCGTGTGTGCGCGTGTTTGCCAATCACACATCACACATTCAATTTTGCATCCTGAGCCCCTGGGCTTTGTTGTGCTGAGTCCTTCCTGACACAGCAGAAACTGCCAGTAATCAGCTTTGCTAAAGGGTGACGGGAAAGTGACAGGCGGGCACTGAGCAGCCCAGGTGTGAGGGAGGGAGCCTGTGATTAGCTTCTGAGCCTGCCACAGTCCCTTGGGACATGGTTCTCAGGCATTGTCTAAGCCAGAGCTCTTAAGAGGAAAACACCAGGCAGTTAATGCATTTATCTCATAGCTAAAGGCTCAGTTTGGGCATAGGGCTATCTAACATTCTGTACGGGAGAATGTAAGGATGGCTAACAGGAAGTCCTCCTCTTTTGCTGCATAAAACCTCCTGACTCATAAACTTCTCAGCCAGAAGATAGTTCTCATCCAGAAGCTTTCAATGGCTCCCTATTACCTTGAAAAAATGCAAACCCTTCAGGATGGAATTTAAACCTTACATACTCTGATCCCAGCTTACCTTTCCAGTCAGTAATTATCCTGACACACAATAATTAATAAATCCTCTTTTTTTCTCTCTTCTCTTATCTCCCTATTTCCCTTTCTCCCTCTCCTCTGTCTTTCTGTCTCTCTTTCCCTCTCTCTTTCTTTTTCTTTTTTTCTCTCCCTCTTTGTCTCTGTTTCTCTCTCTGTCTCTCTCCCTCTCCCTGTCTTTGTCTCTCTCTCTCCATCTCTCTGCTTTTGTCTCTGTCTTTCTGTCTCTCTCTCCCTCCTTCCCTCCCTCTCTTTCTTTTTCTCTCCCTCCCTCCCTCCCTCCCTCCCTCCCTCTCTCCCTCCCTCCCTCTCTACCCCACTGCCTCTGTCTGCCTCTCTTAGTTTCTGGCTCACTCTCAGGTTCTCACCCAATCAGACCACTAGCTGTTTTCCTAACTGTATGTGTCACCTCCATTGCCATGCCTTTGTACAGGTGTCAGAAGGTCCCCCCGATGCATGCTGGGCCATCACCAGTCATGCTGACTCTTGTGCTGCCACAGGACTTCAATGACTCTGGAGGAGAGAGTGAGGCTGACAACTTTGGGCAGCTCTGCCTCACTTAAATACAGTTAACTCACAATTTGGGATGTCATTGGTCCTCTTTGAGAATAGAGGATGAATGACAACAGGTGCCAGCCCCTGAATGTTAATGTCCTCCCTCCTGAGCTCTGCCTCTCAACATCCTTATTTTCCTTTAATATTTCTCTTACTTACCACTTCCTACTTGAGGCCTGGCCTGACCCCAAGTTTTCTTCCTCTTCAAATTGTTTGGAATGACTTCATATATCTGCTGTATATTTGTTTCTTCTTCTTCTTACTGGGTCGTTTCAGTCATATCCAATTCTTCCTGACCCTATTTGAGGTTTTCTTGGCAAAGATGCTGGAGTGATCTGCCATTTCTTTCTCCAGTTCATTTTACAGTTCATTTTCCAGTTCATTAAGGCAAGAAGGGTTAAGTGACTTGTCCAGGGTCACACAGCTAATAAGAGTCTGAGCCTGGATTATAACTCAATTCCTCTTGACTACAGACTTTGTGCTACTGTGTCACCTAACTGTCCTGTAAATTTACTTCCCTGTGTTTATAAGATGTAAATTTAGAGAAGTAAAGGACCTCACAGGTTATTTATTCCAAACAATTCATTTGACAGATAAACACTTGGACCCAGAGAGATACAGTGGTTTGCCCAAGATCACACAGGTAGTTAGTGGCAGAGCTGGGATTTGAATGCAGGTCTTTTGATTTCAAACCTGGCATGGTTTTGGTAGGCTGAGGGCATGAATTGTTTTGTTTTTAGTTTTCCATTCTGTAACACAGCACAGTGCCATGAACCCTCAATAAATGCTTTTGAACTGAGCTGAATTGATCATCACATATTCTAATTACCTAGGTTATAAAGGCTATGTCTCTAAGACTCCCTTCATCCCTTTGACCTCTCTCATAAATCAGTCTCACAACATGTCCCAAAATAACCAGGCTACAGTGTTACCAAGTGTCTAGGCTCTCTTAAGCCTACCTAGGGCTGCCCGTGGGAAGAGCTTTGGTCTGAACCCTTTGGGTCCTAGTTTCAAAAAGAGAGAATCCAGCGTCTATTTTTCTCCCGAGCTGCAAAAAAATGTGTCTGACAGCAGTCACTTATTTTTGAGTGTCTGTTATATAACAAGACACACGCATTTGAGTCTTTTGAGGGCATAGTTCTACAAATAATTAGAGATAGAGTCATAGCATAGGGGAAGGAATGCTGGATTTGGATTGGTTCAAATCCTGGTTCTGACAAGTTATTTGTCACCCGACCTTGGGCAAATCTCTGAGCCTAGATTCCCTCATTTTAAAGTTGGGATTAAAATGCTTCTCTTACTTTTCTCATGGGCTGGCATTCGTAGAATGATCTGGAAACCTCAAAGTTTTCTAGAAAGACATGTTATTGCATAAAATCTCCTGCCTCATCAGCATAGAAACTACTTAGGAGTCTGGTCAACCATCATTCATTCATCCTGTCTCCCTGTGTTCAAAAGCTTGGCGCATCTTGGATTCTTCCTTTTCCCCACTTCTAATACTCATCCCATTTCAATCCAGCATCTGATGCTGGCAAAGGACCATCCATCATGGCATACCCATATAAAAGAAGGCACTGTACTCTGTGAGCAAAGCAGAATTGAAGCAGTTCAAAAGAAATGTGAGATGCACAAATTCAGAGAATCCACCCCTAAACGTTCATGTGGACTGTTTGTGCCCATCCTGTGGTAGAACATTCTGAGTTCATCCTTGTCTGATCAGCCAAAGTAGGATACACTGAAACTTGACTCTAATGTGGTGATGCCATTTTGGTCCTCTTTGAGAACGAAGGACAGCAACCAACTAATCTAATATTCAATCACTCACCAAATTTTGATTCTATCTCTGCAATATCCCCATTTGTCTTTCCTCCTTTCCATTTCTACTTTCTTAGCACTGGATCTTATTGATGCTTATTTGAGCTATGAATACAATTTTTAATGTCTTCCTACACTCCCTCTCTTTCCATTCCAGTTTATTCTTTACATGGCTAATATATAGCTTTCTTATACATAGATATATGAATGAGGCCATCTCACTCCTCTTCTGAAAAGCTTTTAATGGCTCTCTCATGCTTGCCAAATAAAGTTTAAACTCCAGCTCTTCAAGGCTCTCGGCAACCTGGGGACACCATAATTTTCTAGCACTCTCCTCCATGTAGCCCATGCTTTAATGAATAATGATTTCTCAATGTCTCCAGTATCTTGTCTGTATTTTTCTACTCCCTATCTTTGTTTACATGATTCTCTATGCCTGGAGTGTTCTTGTCTTTACTGTTTATTGGATTCCTATCCATCTTAAAGCCAAATGCATAGGCCAATCCGCTCCATTCACCAGCTTTTCCTAATGTCTACAACTGGTAACAAGTTTGCTATGACCTGCCCCTGCACTATTTTCCTACAACCTTTCTACATTTAGCATGTATTATTTAGTTTTGCAGTCATTTGGCTAGGTATCATGTCTCTCTACTAGATATTAAACACATGAGGGCATGGATCATGGAACAATTATTTGATCATGTGTCGTCTCCCTACTAAACTCTAAACTCCATGAGGGCATGGGCTATGTCTCATTGAAACTTTCCATTTTTTCTTAGGGCATCCAGGTTGCACAGTCAATAGAGCCCTAGCCCTGGAGTCAGGAGTACCTGAGTTCAAATCTGGCCTCAGACATTTACTAGCTGTGGGACCCTGGGCAAGTAATTTAATCCTGATTGCCTCAGTCCCTTATCTGTAAAATGAGCTGATGAAGGAAATGGCAAGCCACTCCAGTATTTTTGTTAAGAAAAACCCAAATGGGGTCACAGAAAATCAAACATGGCTGAAACAGTTCCACAACTACCACAAAAACAATTTCTCCTAGGAGATAGTACAGTCCTCTACATATGACAAGTGTGCAACAAATGTTTGTTGGATAAAAAGGAAGTAGTTTCTGGCTGGAAAAGGAATTGGGCACCATTTGTTGCTTACTGACTAGGCACAGTAATCCCTGGTTTGTCTTCTTAGTATCAATGACCATCTATAAAATGCTGTAGCACAAAAGCAAAGGCCTATCCCAGAACCTTTCTCCAAGTGTGATCCCTGATAAAATGCAAAGCAAACCTTTTCACTCACCAAATGCTGGCATTGGATTGCAGTTTGGGCCCATTACCAAGAACCCCAGATGAACTCTAGAGAAATGACTCTATTAATATTTCATAGAATCTTATACTTCTAGAGAGGGCCTAAAGAGTTTTAGGTCATAGGCAGGTTATTGTAAATATGTACATTATTAAGGACCCATCAATGGGGAAGAAAATAGTCTAGAGGTGGGGCATGCCAGGATCACACAGGGAGGATGATTTTCCCCCTGTCTTCTGTATAATTGGAATCATAATAGCACTTACTTCCTAGGGTTGTTGTGAGGATCAAATCTGTTATCAGATAGAAAAGCACTTTACAAAGCTTAAAGTGCTATACAGATACAAGTTATTATTATTATTATTTCTTTAATACTTGATAATATGATCCATAGTCAGGGGTGGGAAACCTGTGATCTGGAGAACACATGTGACCCTCTAGGTCCTTAAGGGTGGCTCTTTGATTGAATACAAACTTCACAAACCAAATCCCCTTAATAAAAGGACTTGGTCTGTAAAACTCAAGGCTGCACCTGAAGACCTAGAAGGCCATAAGGGACCTCAAGGCTGCAGGTTCCCCACCCCTGATTCTAAACAATGTGGGCACTTTCTCCCCAACTAGAGAAAATGGTTCCTCTATGACTTTGTAGATGGACATTAAGACTTGCTGTGGCAAAAAAATAATAAAAATCGATCACCCTGTGGTCAAACTCTGGTGCTCAGATGATCTCTAGAGAGACTATCATTGACTGTACTTGAATTTTTAACCTTTGAATTTCAGATATGGAAGGTCCAGTGTTCTAGTCCAATTCCCTTTGCAACACACCCACAAGTGTTTATTTTAGTCTTTCTTTAAATATCTTTAATGAGGAGGAACATGTAACCAAGTTTCCTCTGGACATCAAGCCTGAATAGACCTCTTTACAAATATCCTCTGGGGCCAAGTCAAATCTTTTTTTCCAAATGACAATGTTTTTAATACTTGAAGATAGCCATCAATGTCTTCCCAAAGTTTTCTCTTCTCTGAGCTAAACATCTGCATCTCCTTTGCCCAGTACCTATATGGCATGAGCTCAGGCCCTCCACCATCGTAGTCACCTTATTCTGCATGTTCTAAAGCTTATTCCTGGCCTTCCTTTGCTATGGTTCCCAGAACAGAACACAATACTCTAAATGTGGCCTGTCTAGAACTGGACAGAGTCTAGAATGGGACTATCACTTCATTATTTTTATAAACTTTACATTTCTTAATACAACCCATGTTCATATTACTTTTCTCAGCTACCATATCAATCAATCAATCCATAAGTCAATAAGCATCTATTCATTGCCAACTGTACCAGTCACCTTCTTAGGTCCTGGGGAAATAAACAGAGAATGAAACAAGCCCTATTCTCATTCTCAAATTCTGATATTTTATCAGGGAGATGACAAGTAAGCATCCATACAGCTAACAATGTACAACACAAAATGCAATCTATATGTTCACACATATAGACATGTGTATCATATATATACATATATGTATGCACACATATGTGTACATATACACAAAATACCTACAATTAATCCAACAATAAGCTTTACAAAATACTTATTCTGGGGCTATGAACTATGCTAGGTTCTAGGGAACAAATACAAAAATGAAACAACCCCACCCTCAATGATTCTGCATTGTAATTGTTGACTCCTTTTGAGATTATGAGTTGTTCTTCAGTTATCTGACTCTCTCTGACCCCATTTGGGGTTTTCTTGGCAAAGGTTATGGAGTGGGTGTTCATTTCCTTCTCCAGCTCATTTTACAGATTAGGAAACTGAGGCAAACAGGGGTAAGTGACTTGCCCTGGGTCCCACAGCTAATAAATATCTGAGGACAGATTTGAATTCACAAAGGTAAATCTTCCTGATTCCAGGCCTGGTGCTCTGTGCACCATGGAGACACCTAGAGGCCCCCAGCTAAGAGCTAGTTCACTAAAATTCTCTCTCTCTCTCTCTTTTTTTTTTTTGCTCATAAAAATAAGTAAAGCCCCAAATGATTGCTATTTCAATTCTCTCTACCACAAAGGTCAGAAGCTTTGGAGAAAGTCAATGTGGGCACCAATGTATGTTTAGAGATGTTGAAATTGTTCACCACCTGTCTTATCAACAGGCAATCTTTCATGTAGATTTGTCCTAAGGAAAAAACAAATGAAATTACTTAGACAATTTTAGTGGTTTGGGGTTTTTGGTTTTTTTTTTTTCTTGGCAGTCTTGCCAGGTTGATTGGATCCAAGGAATTAGAATCTGATTTGGGGCATGCCTTGTAACAATTACCCAGCCTCCGCAGTGCGGGGGAGAAGGGCTCCCCATCAATACTTCTCAGGCCAAGACAAGTTGGTTCTGCTAAGTCTGGTCTAGTCTCTGTTATTAGAGCATGAAGCCAGTGCTCTGTCAGCCTCAGGCAGAGTCTTTCCAAAGAGGAGGCAACTTTGATCTGGTGTCTGAGGCTGTTTGCAGTTACCTGGTGCCTCCCAAATGCCTGGCAATTATCTGTCTGTGAGTTTCCAGGGCTGAACATGTTCTCTGGCTTCATGCTGATTTTCTTACTATTTTTTTTCTCTTGTAAAATCATCTTTGGTTTGATAATGAGGGAATGTGATGAATTGTACACTAGGGAGGAAAGGAGGCAGGTGGTAGGGTCCTTACTCAAGTGCAGGAGGCTACAGGTTCCTGACTGAAGGCACAACTGGGGAGCATAATGTAAAGGAACAGATTGGAAGCCCCTTGAGAACAGGCACTGTTTCCATTTTTGACTTTGACTCTCTCATACCCAGCATAGTTCTCTAATTTTTTTCCTATTTTGGTTGAGGCCTGTGGTTTGAACATGTACATGGGAATCTTAGTGTCAAAACTATGTCCAACATTGCAAATCAACCATGCATATAGTAGGTGCTTAGTAGGGAATCTAAAGCACAGGGTAGTGCTGGAAAGGAGTGGGGATCAATGGAGAGGGGGGAGAATAATTGTAATGAATTCTTACAGACATGCCATTTTATGTAGGTTTGTAATTTCTCTGGAGTAGAACAAGACTGTCCAACAAAGACAATCTAATAAGGGCTAAGTTACCTCGACTGCCAATGTAGGAGTTGGGAACTACTATTCACACCTGTGAAAACCCAGACTAAAGCTACCTTCTGAGATTTTTCAGAGCATATGGAAGCTGATTGTTAAATTTTCCTTGTGTTAATTTACCCCTCAGAAATTGGTAAATAATACAAATCTGGTTTGTTTCATTGTTTTGTTGATTGTCTAGACTTCAGAGATTCTTAATGATTCAAACTTAAAAGTGTGTCATGCCTACATTTCCCCTCTCCCCAGAGTTGTTGTTCAGTCATTTCAATAATGTCCTACTCCTCAGGACCCCATTTGGGGTTTTCTTGCCAGAGATACAGGAGTGGTTTGCCATTTCCTTCTCCACTTCATTTTAATTTAAAATTTTTTTTTTAATTTTTAGCCTTTTTTTTTTGGATGGGCAATTGGGGTTATGACCTTGCCCAAGGTCACAGAGCTGGTGTTAAGTGTCTGAGGTTGGATTTGAACTCAGGTACTCTTGACTCCAGGGCCAGGGCTATATTCACTGCACTACCTAGCTGTCCCACCAGTTCATATATCTAGTAAGTATACGAGGCCACATTTGAACTCAGGAAGATGAAAACTCCAGGCCTGACACTGTATCCACTGTGCCACTTAGCTGCCCCAGTTTTCCTGGAGAGCAGATTTGTTAAACATCGTACCATCATACCCTTAGGTAGGAACAACATGAACCGAATGAATAGAATTTTCTGGCTAGCCTCCAAGATTATACCCATTCCATGTGAACCCAGAGTGTGGGGTACTGGGACACAGGCTGCACTGAAAGCATACACTCTTTAATGTCCCACCCTGCCCCAGTTGGTAGTTTTTTGGGCCTCACTCCTTGCCTTATTTCCTCCTTCTCTGCCATTCTCTGCTCAGGAACAGTCATATTTCTTTGCTAAATTTCAGCTCACCTGTTATTTAACAACTAGTTAAGCAAAGTAAGCATTTCCTCTTGGTTCCACTACATACTCAGGACTGTCTTAAAGTAATGCCTATATTTTTTTTTATAAGCAATCGGGGTTAAGTAACTTGCTCAAGGTTACACAGCCAGTTATTTCTGGGTGTGGTGCTGAGTGTCTGAGCCCGGGGTTCGATCTCCAGGTCGTCCCAACACTGGAGCCGGTACTCGCTGAGCCACCTGGCCGCCCCTAAGCAATTGGGGTTAAGTAACTTGCTCAAGGTTACACGGCCAGCTGTTTCTGGGTGGGTGCTAAGTGTCTGAGCCCGAGATTCGATCTCCAGGTCTTCTCAACACTGGAGCCGGTGCTCTTACTCGCTGTGCTACCTGGCCACCCCTATAATGTTCCTTCTAAAACTTTACATTTACCCCCTAACTTCTATTACCAATCCCATCTGGGATGCTTCCAGTTACCACATCTTTCCCCTTTTCTGCAGTCATGTTTTCTTGCCATTACTGAAAATAAAACCATCGTCCGTGTTAAAACAAGGTGCTATGGGGGGGGCGGTGTTTATGAGCCCTAGACCACTTTGGTATGAACTATTTCCCCTTCGCCTGAAAATGAAGGGTGTCACACGTTAAAGTAATTGGGAATTGATGGGACTTGGGGCTTTTCAAAACTCTCTAGGAAGGTAAGTTTCCCTGCACATAAGGTTCTTCCCAGTGCTAAGTAAGGTTCCTTTGGAAAGTGCATAAACTTTGAGGATTTTAGGGTATAATTTATAGAGGAACTGCTCCCAGGATCTTGTCCTGGGGACACATGCCGATTTATTTTAGGGTTCAACTTTTGAGCCATTCACAGTGTCAGATGTTAGCACTGTGATTGGGAGTACAAATGGGGACACTGAGCTTTGTTACCAGCACAATGATTCCCTTGGGGGGGGGTGTTTATCCAGGTTCTTTAAGGAAGAAGAAGAGTAACTAGCCATTCCTGGTGGAGAATAGGCTGTCTGCACACCTGGTGCCTTTGGGCACATTTGTTTGCTTGTCTAGTTAGGATCAGATCCACGTATGCCTGCAGGGTGTTGGAAGGGTGTGAATGTGTAGACTGACTCTCCAGGGAATATTTCCTGGCATATGGCTAACTGACTGGTGCTTCCTCTGGTTAGTTGATCCAGTAGAAGGTAGCTAGGCAAGCAGGTTTTTGTGGCTGTGTTGGGTGCGGTGAGTTTGGTATCTTCCCCCAGGAGGGACTGGGGTGGGCAATATCCTGTTAATGGCTCAGTTTGCCATGAGAAGGTCTTTGAGATGCAGCCTAGTCTGTAACTTCACCCTAAGGGGATTTTTTGCTACCTGTATGTTTTGTTTAGCTCAACGAATCAGGATTTTTAACTCTGTACTCTCATTTCCTCGACCAATAAGGGGCACCCTGTGCTCTTTATTCAAAACTGACATGTTCTTTTCTGGTCTTAGTGGATGCCTTAATAATAAACTCAGCCAGGCTTCTAATCATTCATGTTGAACTGATTTGGCTGCCATCCTGGTGGAGGGTTTATGGCTAAGGTACTTGTTTGTCTGTGTCCCTTTCATGATGGTGGATTTTTATGAGCTTAGATCCTCATTCGAGAGGTTGAGGATGAAGAACCTTTGTGCATTTGGGGATTCTCTACTCTCTCTCTCTCTCTCTCTCTCTCTCTCTCTCTCTCTC
>NW_027185575.1:4483632-4517010 GCF_028583685.1 Petaurus breviceps papuanus
TCAAGTATTCTTGACTCCTGGTCCAATGTTGTGCCATCTAGCTGCCTAAGTAAGTCCCCGAAGGTCTCAGAAGTAGTGAGTGAAAGAGTTAGGATTAGAAGTCAAGATCTCTGATTCCAGTTCCAGTACTCTGAGTCTGGCCCCAAGCCTAACCTTTAGCCCAATGCTGTACTGGTACATTTTTGGAATTCTTTTCCCTTAATTTCAACTCCATATTATCAGAGACCAGAGAGTATCATAACAAGAACAAGCTCCAGGCTGGGTACTAATTATCCACCTCTATCTTCATTAATGAGTTTTCCTGATATAAAGTGAGTTCTGAGTCACAGCAGGTACATTAGACACTTAGATACATTTTCAATGCAATGTACAGGACTGTAGCTGTGTGACTCATATTAGTGCCAATGGAAGCCTTGCCCCTGAATTCTCATGCAAAATACTAACATCTTAGCCTTGGGCTTAAAGGAAAAATATCATAGCGTTTGCCAATTATAGGCCTTCTGCATATAATACACAGCATACCCTTTCACTGCCTTGGAACCTGTATGGAGTTTTTTAAAAAAACCACATGAGGTATTCACCTTACACCACAATAGCTTTTTCTTGGATTAATGTAGTAGCTTCCCAATTCATTTTCCTACTTTCAGTCTTTCACTTTTCCAACCCATCCTCCATGCAGATGTGAAACTGATATTCCTAAAACATAGCTTAGAAGGTGTCACTCTGCTAATCAAAAGCCTTCAATGGATACCCATTGCCATTAGGCTTAAATACAACCTCCTCAGTCTAACATTTTAAGCCCTTCACAATTTGTCTCAATCCCACTGCCCACCTTTGAGGTCTTATACCAAATTACTTTAACAATATCATCCAATGACCGTTTTCTGAATGCTTGCTTTGAGTAAATCACTATACTATGTGCTGGGGACCCAAAGAGGATATAGAAAATAGCCTGCACCCTCATGGAGTTTAATATCTTCTGGGGAGTACAGCATGGAAACAGACAGGTATATCCATGACCATGATAACTTGAAGCACCAGGGAGTACTAATAAGTGAAGGTGTTAGGAAAATCCTCTGATATGAATTAGCACCCGTGTTGGGTCTTTAAGAAAGCTAGGTATTCTAAGAGCTAAGGTATTCTGAAGAGGGAGGGCATTTCAGCCACGGGGGACAAACTGTGCAAAGACCCAGAGATAGGAGTTGAATGCTGAGTTTGAGGAACTTCCCTTCCTGAGCTCTCCATTCCAGTAAGACTAGTTGCTAATTGTTCTCTGTATTTGACCTTCCATCTCTTTCCTTTATGCCTTTGCAAAGTGTTCAGTCAATCAACTGTAGAACTTTTGTTTCCCACAAAGCACACTCCTCTCTCCAGTTTTTACTGCTCTGTCTCCTTTTCAATTACTTTATATTACTTCAATTATTTTATATTACATGTTATATTCCTCATTCCCTCATACCTCCTCCCCCTAATTCCCAACAATTCCCAATAGAATATAAACTTCTTGAGGGCAAGGACCATTTCTCTTTCTTCCTTCTCTTTTCACTCTTTTTCCTTCCTTCCTTCCTTCCTTCCTTCCTTCCTTCCTTCCTTCCTTCCTTCCTTCCTTCCTTCCTTCCTTCCTTCCTTCCTTCCTTCCTTCCTTCTTTGCTTCCTTCTTTACTCCCTTCCATTTTTCCTTTTTTTATCTCTCTTCAGACTATCTACATCTTATACATAGTAGGTACTTAATAAATATTTGTTGAATTGAACTATAATTGAATACCTTAATGCTTCAACATTCAATGCTTTCGCCCGTCATGTAACATGTTTCTTCCATGAAAGTCTTTCTTTGATTAAGAGGTAGTGTCATCATTGCTAGAGTGATAGGCTTGAAGTCAGGAAGACAAGGTCAAATCCCATCTCTGGTATTTATTATGTAAGCATGGGCAAGTAATTTAACCCTTGTGTGCCTCAATTTTCCCATCTGTAAAATGGAGGGTTCTACATTACAGCACCACTGTAAGATAATGTATGTCAATTATGTTGAAAACTTTTAACATACTATCTATACTATATGTTATTTATTATGATGATGATATGTCATCATAATATGGAGGCAACTCTAGTTTCTCCAAGGTCTTCTCCAAGAAGCTTTTCTTCTCAGTAGAGCGTAGGCTCTGCCAGATCCTACCAAGGTAGAAAGGCTTTGAGCATAGTTGCAGGGTGATGAGGTAGAGGATGGAACCAAGATGGCAAAGGAAGTCAGCAATTTTGCTGAGCTCTCTCTCTATATAGCTTTGAAAAAGCAAATTAAAGCAAATTATGAGTGGGATAGCCAACAAAAAGTCACAGTAGGTCGTTTTTTTTTTTCCAGTCCAAGGTAGCTTAGAAGGACAGAAAGAAAGGTCTGTGGTCAATGGGGTGAGAGATGGCTCATCACTGACTGTGAACCTTGAAAGTGCAACAATTAGGGCAGTAGCATAATGCCCAGGGTTGGCAGGAAGACTGAACATCTAGTCAGAAAGATATTTTAATTAGACTCCTATACCAGCACTGGGAATAGGATTGGGCACCATTTGGCATCTCCATAGCTCAGTACCCAGTTCCAGGTTACAGTTTCAGGCTGGAGAAGTTGCTTACTGTTACAAAGAAGCAGGGACCGGCTTTGGTAAGGACAAGGAGGGCAATGACCAGACCAAACCCAAGATCATACCAGTTTGGAAACTCTGAAAATCTATAGGCCCACTGTAATGGGAATGTAAATTTTTAAGATCTTCCTTGCCCCTAGGCTAAAGTGCACCTGGAGCCTGGGATGGGAGGCTTGTTTTTCAGTAGATACTTCTTGATTGGCCAGTGGGTCAATAAGGTTGTTACATTCTCTGAGCCAGGAGAAGGCTACATGAGCCCTGATGTGTAGCTTTGTTTTGGGGCTCACTTTGAGAAGTGTTCTGTGATTTGATATGGATTCTGGGAAGCCGTTGTCCAGAGCCCCCCAGCTTTGAAAAACCCAGAAGTTGAAACCCAGATGTTGATTTGGTATGGATGTAATGGTTGGACAGTTTGGAAAGCTGTCTACTTGATCTGTTTCTGTCTTGATAATTCTGCCTGTATACTTTGAAGTTCAGGGTGCTGACCTTTTTCCCCTGAACGAGGTAAACAATATATGTTTGACTGATTAAAGTAGGCTTGTTAACCCATTTTGAGTTGCTTTCCTTTATCAAAGCAGATCCAAGAACCTGTGTTGGCAGCAAACCCTGAGGATGCTTGGAGTGCTTGCTGCTACACCCACAGACCTAAATATGAAAGCAGCAGGACATAAAAGTCTGAAACTTAGCTTAGTGACTCCCCTTGTCCCAGGGTTGAGCAGAAACCACCTCTAACATAAAACCCAAATTCAAGAAATGAGCTGGGAAAATAAGGAAACACCAACAGCAACAAAATAACCTGACCATAAAAAGCTACCATGGTGGCAGGGAAGATCAAGACACAAACTTAGACAAGGACAATGACAAGAAAACATCTATAAGCAAAGACTCAAAGGAAAAAAGTGTATAGATCCAGAGAAAAATTGCATGCCTATTATTTCTAGATCCACAAGGGGCAGAGGCCTGGAGCTGGAGTAGAAAGACATGAGTTCAAATATGGTCTCAGATACTCCCTAGCTGTGCGACCCTTGGCAAATCACTTTGCTTCCATATTTCTCAATTTAGTCAACTGTAAAAAGGGGATAATAATAGCACCCACCTCCTAAGGCTGTGGTGAGAAGAAAATGAGATAATATTTGTAAGGCACTTTGCAAACCTTGAAGTACTATATAAAGGTTAGCTATTGGTAACAAGGTAGTTTAGTGGATAGAATGCTAGACTTGAAATCAAGAAGACCAGCCTCAGATGCTTCCTAGATATGTTAACCTGGACAAGTCTGTTAGGCTATCTGCTTCAATTTCCTCAACTGTAAAATGTGGCTAATATAAGGGAATAACAAACGGGAAATTCCTTGTAGACATTAAAGTACTACAGGAAAATGATTATTATTTTATGATTACTATTACTGCCTTTGTCTAAGGACCAGCTTTGCTGAATCCAGAGGCTCAGCACCAGGTTGCCTACAGTGTGAGGAATTTTTCAGCTACATAACAGTTCTCAAAGTTGTGGAGAGGCTGCAACTGCTAGCAGGGGAGTTCCCACACCAAAGAAATCCCAGATTCTTGAATTACTTGAGTTCATAATATAGTTGCTATGACCTAAAGATAGCTAGTGGTGACACCTGTTTTCCATGAAATAAGGTTGGATATGTAAGGCCTTTTTCTCTGAAGCCAGTTGGCACTTCCCAGGCAATATGACTACAATCTGAGCAACTAAAATAATCTCTTTTCTCTGTTTATATTACCATTAGAGAATCACCAAATTTAAGAGTTGCAAGCAATCTCAGGGGCTACCTAGTCTAACCCCTACATGAAATGAATCCCCATCAGAACATACCCAGAAAGGAGTTAGTCTGTTTTCTGCTTCAAGACCTCCAAGAAGGGGAAACCTATCACCTCTCAAAAAAGCGGGTCAAACCTAAGTCTGCCTCTCTGCAGCTTATACCCATTGCTCCTGCTTCTGTCTCTTGGGCCAAGCAGAGTAAGGCTAATCCCTCTTCCATCTAACATCCCTTGAGATACCCGAAGCCAGTTATTTCATCCCCCACACCACCACTTTCCTGACTCCTTTTGTGTTTTTTTTTTTCCCATTAAAATTGTAAACTCCCCAAGGGCAGGGACTGTCTTTATATGAATTAGATCTCCAGTGCTTAGCATAGTGTCTAGCATATGGTAGTTGCTTGGATTGGATTGTAAGTAGAAGTGCTAGGATTTGAACTCATGCCTCTAAGTTTATTGCTTTTTTGTATCACACCATGAGACCATAGATTATAGTCCCTTGACACCCCATCCAGCAATTTTTTTCCCCTGGTCCCTGCTGACTCTCAGTTAAACAAGGACACAGTGTGGGCATGGCAACTGTACTCCTCAGCCTTGGAATTAGAATCACCCAATTTTGGAGTTGGAAAAAGACCTGAGGGAAGAACAGAAAAGAAACAGGATCTCATTTTCCAGGGCTTGTCTTGCAAACATAAAGCACTTGTTAGAAACCTTTTTCAGATGTTGACACTGGGCCAGATTTACCACCACATTTGGTCCTTCAGAGAGGGTGGTGCTCCCTTCACCAGTCCATTGACCTCCAGCTGCATAAAGTTTATTATATAGTCTCTTGATGAAGGAAAGTCAAAGGGCTGTCTCTTAATTTATTCCAAGCATTGCTTTATTTTGGGCTATTTTTGCACTTGATCCCAAATGAGAAAGAAGAGGCTGGAAGGAAGAATAAATGCATTTTTTATGAAGGACTGGAGCTGGTCCTCAGTTGGCATCATTGACTTACATAGAATTCTGTGGGTTGGTAAAACATGGGGAAAAAAGATTCTTCCTTTATTAAGTTGCCATGAATTGTAAAGCAGAGCTGTAAATAACTGTTCTTTTTTGGGGGTAGGGGGAAGGGGTCTTGGACTTGTGATTTCTTTTATGTGGAAACTGTCTCAGCCATTGCCAAATAGCAACTCATCTGCAGCTTGAGATTGTAGAGGCAGCTTGCCTGATTCCTGAGAGGCTGAAGGGATCTGAGCCTCAGAGACGTGGAGCAGGAAAGGACATTTATTATGACTTCTTTTACAAGGAGCAAGTGAAGATTCTGAGAGGTTAGATAACTCATTGGGGGACACACAGTAAGGTACACGAGAATCCAGGGCTTACTAACCCAAAGCCAACCTTCCAGTCACTGCTTCAATGCTAACTGTGTAAGAAGCTTCCATGATCCTGATCTTTAGAGAATACTTTGAGGCTTAAAAATCATGTTACAGAAAAGTAATAGCAGTCATTGCAATTATACTCTGAATCAATTTTACAGGGATCTGAATAGAATCTCAGAGTTGAAGGGAGTTTAGAAGTCATCCACTCCAACCTATACCTGACTAAGAATTACTTTTACATTTCCAAAATTAGTCATTCAAGAGTTTTCCTATGGTCCTCCAATGAGGAGGAACATCATCTATTCCAAGATATCCCATTATGTTTTAGGATAATAAGAAGGAAGGAGGAAAAAAGGAGGGAATGAAGGAACAAAGGAAGGGAGGAAGAGAAGGAAGAAGGGAAGAGAAGGAAGAAAGGAAGGAAGGAAAGATTGAAAGAAAGGAGTGGGGAAGGAGGGAGGAGGAAGGAAAGAAGGAAAAGGAAGGAAAGAAGGAAGGAAAAGGAAGGAATGAAAAAAGGAAAGAAGAATAGAAAGAAAGAGGAGGGGAGGAAAGACTCAAATAGAGCAAGTCTAATCCTTTTTCATCATTTGCATTTTTAAAGATAACTACCTCCTAAGTTTTCTTTAGGTTAACTGCCCTTATGGCATTCAACCAATCCTTATGTGACATGAACTTGAGGCCCTTCACCATAATGGTCTGCCTCCTTTGGTTACTCTCCAGCTAGTCATTGTTTGTCCTGAAATGTCATGCTCAGAACTGAACACAGAAGGTGGACTGCAATACGCCAGTCACTGCCTTATTCCTGGATTCTGTGTTTTCTTAATGAAGCCTAAGATTTCATTAACTTTCTCCACTGCCATCTCATACCAATGACTCAAAATGGCTCTACCCTTACCTCTGGTAAACCAGTAGAATCACATGGTGGGGGTGTTAATGCTGTGGGTACCATTTTTGTTTCTGTGAGTATAAGGATACATTTCCAAGTTAAGTACATCTCAACTGTTCACTAGGTGAGAACAAGAACTTGAAACTTCCTTAGTTGTGAGAGAAAGTGTTTGGATGGGCTGAGAGACCGAACCATACCCCCTGGCCTGTATAAAGTCAGGGAACTAGTCATAATTCAACCAACCAATCAATAAACATTTATTAAATGCCTACTATGTGCCAGGCACCTTACTAAGTGCAGAGAATACAAAAAGAGGCAAAAGGCAGTTCTTGCCCTCAAGGGGTTTACAATCTAATGGGGAATACAATGCACAAATAAATATAAACAAAACAAACTATAGGTAAGGTAACTAGAAAAACAATTTCATAGGGAAGGCACTAGAATTAAGAGAATTAAAGTACTTGGGGATTCAATAGAATGTCAAGCTGAGAGAGCATTTTATTCAAACCCCTGAGAAGGAACCATTTGTGGGAAAGAAGAGCACCTCATTCTTCCTCACTCTTGACCAGAGGGGAACTTTAGGAACTTCAGAAGTCAAGAGGATTTGGGACTTTGAGGGGCCAAGTACCCAACTTCTAGGCACTCAATATACCAGTGTGAGCAGGAGTTTGGGCAAAGACCCCTAGATTTTATATGTACTATACAATGGCTCCTGAAACAACCAAGTCAGAAAAGTAAAATTTTCGGTATTAAACTAGAAAGTGAAGATTATTGTAAAGTATTTTTTTAAGAGCAAAGAGACATAAGACATTCAAATAGAAGTAATACACCAACAACAGAAGTTTCTTCCCCCTTCTTTTAGTTCTATTTTTTTTTTAGTGCCTAATAGTCAATGCCTGAATCATTTTAATGGCAGTATAATCAAAATTGTAGGAAATGAACCCTATGGGAGCTAAAGGTCTATCCGGTCAATGAACAAAGATGTTGACATGACTGTTGTTTTCTACAGGGACCAGAGAAATATCAACCTACCTTAATTACATCTTCATCTGATGATCTACACTCCACAGATTCCAGAAGATCTGTCACGGTGCCATCTTCCTCCACAGAGACCACCTTTACAGGCACGGCAACTGTCTTCCCAGTGAGAATGGCGGTGTTCAAGATTTCTGATTCCTGGAAGATGAAACAGAGCCCTGGGTTTTACATTCCTTCTCTGAATGACCTTTCCCCTGAAATGTACTAATTCCCTCTTCTTGTTCCTCCCTGCAAATGGAATCTAATTTGCATTAGTTCCTGGAAAGCCTGGCACTGTCTCAGCAGAGGGGGTTAATGTGACAGGTACAGACATTTTTAGCTGTAATTACTCAAATTCCCAATAAGGAACTCCAAGAACACTATAGAAGAAAAGTGTCCACACAAGGGAGCAAAGAAAAGAATGGCCCTAGATTAGTTCAACATAATACAAGACCATGGACAGAGCCAAGGCAAGGGAAGGTATTTCTGCATAGGCAGCAATATATGAAGTAGTCTACAAAGCTCATATTGTTTCTGGGCCATGAGAAATGTCCTCTCCCCTGAAAAATCTGCATAGGCACTAATCTTATTGATGCCGGATCCTCTCATATATCTGAATGAAGGAGGGGTTATGGTGAATTGGCTGTAATCAATCACCCAAACCAGATTGTGAAAGTGGGACCAGGTCTATTTCTTCTTCTGGAACTTGGACTCCAGCCCTCCTTTCCATGCTAGAGTAGGGTCCCATGGCAGGGACCATCTTTCTACTCTAATAATAGTAGCTAGAACAGTTAACTACATAATAGAGAACCAACCCAGACCTGGGTTTGAATCCAGTTTCTGACCCAAGTTAACTATTTGATCATATCATTTAGATCATTGAAATGTTCACTGCCCCAAGCAATGCTCTAAGGCTCTAAATTGTAGAGCTGGTGCTGATCAGAATTCCTCCAGGAGATTTTCGCAAGAGGAATGCCAAATATGGATAAAACCAAAAGTCAGGACCCCCCCCCATATACCCCACAACAAACCAAATGAAATGAATGAATATCTGATGAAAAATCATGGGTACTCTTCTCTAGAGATAGCAAGTCAACAAATATTCATTAAGCAACTACTATGTGCCAGATACTTTGCTAAGTGCTGGAGATACAAAGACAGGTAAAACTATGGCCCTCAAGTAGCTCACATTTTCACAAATAAGTCAACATGCAAATACATATATAACTGCACATGACATGTATGTCTGTATATATAAATCTATACAGATACATGTGTATATGTGATATTACATATATGACACGATAGGTTGTACACATTATATTACATATGATAGATTATCTATTATATCACAGAATATATCGTGCCACATCATTATATATATGATATGTGATCTGATATGATGTGATATGGTATGATATGATATGATATGATATGATATGATATGATATGATATGATGATATATGTATAAATGGAAGCCAATCTAAAAAAAAGCATTAGGGGAGAGGACCAGAATCAAGAACAATATCTTACAGAAGGTGGGCCCTTCTGCCTCTTCCTTCTTTGAGTTGATCTGAGTCTTGAGCTGGCACCTGAAGGGAATCAGGGAAGCCAGAGGCATGGAGGACTAGGGAGAACATTGCAGGAATGGGAGACAGCTAACACAATGGAATGAATAATTTTCACCATTACAGTTCAGATGAACAGTGCTGGGTTGGATTTGAACATAGCTTTCATTAACTTTTCTAGATCTGATTAATACTGTGTGGGGACTGGGGGTTAGGGTGATCCCTAAACATAGACCAAGAGTGACACCATGGCCATCCCCATTCTGATAATGGTGACTTACAAGGAGAGAATATGAGACCCAGCATGGATGGCTCCATCCTTCCCCTAGCACTCACTCCCCTGATTGTTATCAATAATTATATGACTGGTCTATCCAAGAATACAACAGCAACTTTCCCATTTGTTTACTATCCTTATGCTCAGAAGGCAGGGTAATGGATAGTGCTGGACTTGGAAATTTTTGGATCATACTCTTGAGCAGGAAGCAACTTGAGAGGCCATCTATTCCAACCCTTTCATTTTACACTTAATGAATCCTGAGTCTCAGGGGGGTTAATGACTCACACATCAGAGGATGGATTTGAACTCAAATCCTATCACTCAAAGATTCATACATCTAAAGCTGGAAAGCACCTTTAAGGTCATCTAGTAAACCCTTCTCAAATTACACATGAGGAAAATCAGGCCTATGGAGGTTAAGTGACTTGCCCAAGGTCACATATAGAATAAGCATAAGAAATGGATTTGAACGCAGAACCTAGAGGAGTCAGAGAAGTCCATTGTACAACACTGCCCCTGGGTTTAAATCCCTCCTCAGACACTTACTAGTGTCATTAACCTCTATGAGCCTTGGCTTCCCCATCTCTAAAAATATATAATAATCACTTTTACCTCACAGGACTATGAGGAGAATAAACTGTGAAGGAACTTTTTAAAACTTAATGCACAACATAAATTCAAGCTGTTATTAAATATCCCAGCAGTAGTGCCAGTCCAAACATTTGCCAGTTCATTCAGTTGTTTCTGTAGCCCTAGAGCAAGGAAAAATCTCTTGTGGAAACATGGTGCCATCTTCCATGTAAGCTCAAGATTTTCTTCTTTTCCTCTACTGGAATAACAAATAAGCTATGAATAAGCTTTTGAAAAGTCTTTTTTTTTTGAGTTCACAGAGATTCCAAAGGCCTCCTGGGTCCCCACCAGTTATTCACCTCCTCTTTAGTAAATGGTTCCTGCTCTGGGTTCTGAGCCTGACCTCACTTGAGTTTGGGGAAAAGAAACAAAGTGTAAGAAAGAAACAGTTGCCTTTGGGCAGGGCAAGGAGAGACATGACTCTCCCTTATCCAAAGGGCAGGGATCAGAAAGAGCTTGTCACACAATTGAACAGAAAGATTCCAGCCCCAATCCTAAATCCCTAAGTCACTTACAAATACAGGCATATTCTCCTTTCATTGTACTCCATAGATATTGTGTGTTTCGTTGTTTTGTTTTGTTTTACAAATTGAAGGTGTGTGGCAACTCTACATCTTGGAAGTCAATCAGTGCCATTTTTCTAACTGCTATGCTTACATTGTGTCTCTATGTCACATTTTGGTCATTCTTGCAATATGTCAAACTTTTTCATGATCATTATATGTGATCTGTGATCAGGGATCTTTGATATTAATATTGTAATTGGGGTGTGCCACAATCCACAACCATATAAGACAACAAACTTAATTGATAAAATTGCATGTTCTGGCTGCTCCAGCAATGGGTCATTCCCCCATCTCTCTCCCTCTCCTCCTATTCCCTAAGACACAATAAGATTGAAATTAAGTCAATAAATAACCCTACAATGGCCTCCAAGTGTTCAAATGAAAAGAAGAGTCAGAGTCAATCCATATGGCAAACTTCATTGCTGACTTACTTTAGGAAATTGCCACAGCCTCCCCAACCTCCAGCAACCACCACCTTGATCAGGCAGCTGCCATCAACATCAAGGCAAAACACTCCACCAAAAAAAAAAGCCTTGTGTGATAGTAATGGAATATAAAGATCCCCCTGTATTGGCTTGGTTTTTAAATTGATTGTGTTAAAACCCAGAGCTTGTTAATCCCACCTGTGGGATGGACTTGTTGACTTGAAAAGAGAGACATGAACTGGGAGGAGCTGGTGATGTAGATTTGGAGAGACACAAGAGAGAGGCAGAAGAACTTTTTGGAAGCAGCACCCTCGTGGAGGCAGAGAGAGACTGAGAGGATTGCTGGGGGCTACTTTGAATCGCCCTGGACTTTTGAGACCTGTCCCTGTAGCTGCCAAGGACTGAGGAGACATGGCTGTTTTGCTGGTACTTTGTCTGTCTGTTTTGATGTTGTTTTGCCAGATTTGTCCACTGGTGAAAGACAGTCCTGTTGAAGAAGTCCTGGAACCTGGCTGTTGGCTAAGAGCTCCTGAGACTGTCCTGCAGACAGAGAGTGAATACTGTCCACTGGTGAAGGACAGTGCTGTTGTTGCAGGGGTCTGGGAACCTTTCTGTTGGTTCAGAAGCCCTGAAGAAGGATTTTCTTGTTGTATGTTTACAGAAATCCTGGGAGAGGGTTTTGCTAATGTTTTCAGGGGTTCTAGGACTGTTCTGCAGACAGAGGATGAATTAATGAAGAGACTGGCAATGTATCTTGTGGCCTTGCTAAGCCTTGTCTCCCCAGGAACTAAGATTGCTGAGAACTTGCCTCGTGTCAAGATGAAGAAAAGACCTCCATTTGGGTATTAAGTGCTGTGCTTAAACTTGATGTAACTCTGGGGTAGATTCAATTGTGATCCAGGGGTGGGGAACTTTTGACCTTTTTGTGTTCTATGGTTGAACAAATGAATGTACTTTACTTATGTTTGGAAACTAATCTCCATTTGAGAAGAGGGGCTTTGTGATGGACTAAATGAAGGTACAGCCTAGGGGTGGAGAAGTATTTAGACCAGGGACTTTGTAATTGATTGGATGAATGTAAGGTCCTGGGGTGGGGTAGTCCTTGGAGATTATTTAATCACACTTAGTAAATGCTGTATTTTGAATGATGTCATATTTTGATTCCCTCTGTTCTTAATTTGACACTGAATGAAATGGAGAGCACCTATGCTGGTATTCTGAACCTTGGGAAGTTGCCTTTCCTTGGCATGACATTACACCTTGTTAAAGGCTCAAATGATGGTTAGTATTTTTTAGCCATAAAATATTTTTTCACTAAGATATGTACATTGTATTTTAGAGACATTATTAGCATACACTTAATAGACTACTGTGTAGTGTATGCATAACTTTTATATACACTGCGAAATAACAAAAAAAAAAAGAAAGAAACTCACACAGGTCACTTTATTGCAATATTGCCTTTATTGTGGTCTGCAAGAGAACCCACAAAGGTATGCCGGTAAAAGAAACCAATGAAGGAGCAGCAACCTGGCCTCATCACACAACAGGCATTTCTTGATGGACAGAAAAGGGAAGAATTTCTCAGCTCCCAGAATAAAAAGTCAAGAGTGCCCTTTAAATATTTGGAGGTTCCGGGAACATGAAGAAGAAGGGGACTGAGGAGGAATACTGACTGGCAGTGGAATGCCCATCTGGGCCAGGGGTATTCTTATGCTTGGAACAGAATTTTTCATTCTGTCAAGTGAGATCTGGTCGTGGATTGGGAAGGAAGTTTTCAGATTTTATTGTTCTGCCTTTTGCCTCCTCCAGGGTCCCTAACATTGCAAAGGCTCAGGGATTCAGAGTGTCTCCTTCCCTTCAAAGGTATTGTTGCTTTTACCCAGATAAAGTTGCTATACTTTGTGGCTTTTATTTCCTTGCTTTCTCATTCACTTGCTTTTCAACCCCTTTGAAATCAGATGTCAGACGTCACCATTCCACTGAAACTGCACTCTCCAAGGTCTGATCTGTTCCTTGGTAATTTCAGTGGCCTTTTCTCCACTCTCATCTTTCTTGTCTTCTCTGCAGCTGCCAAAATTGTGTTCCTAAAGCAAGGGTCTGAGCACTCACTCCCTGCCTCATTATGATCCAATGATGCCTTTGACGTCAACAATCTATGAACTCTTCTGTTTGGCATTTAAAGCCCCAAACACACAAGCACACACACACACACACACACACAAATACCCCTTCACAATCTGGCTGTAATCCACTTTTCCAGCCTTATCACACATCATTCCTCTTATTGTACCATACTGTCTAAGTCTAACTGGCCTTCCTGCTGTTCCTCATTCAGGACATTCATGTTCTGTCTAGGTGCCTTTCCCCAGCTATGCCTCATGCTTGGAATGCACTCCCTATTCATCTCTATCCCTTAGAATGCTCTGTTTTCTTCTGATTAGCTCATACATTCCCTTTTATGTGAAATCTTTCTTGATTTCTGAGCTGTTTAGAACCTCCCCATAACAATACCCTGATATTGATTTTACAGGTATACATACACACATATCACATACATACATACATACATACACATACACTAGCTGTGTGACCCTGGGGGGATATGTATATATAAATTGACATATTCATGTGTGTTTGCATATACACATATGTATGTACATATGTGTATAAGCATATCATAACATATTTATAAATGTACACATGTCTATATATAGTTATATATTTATAGATATGCCTATCCGTTTATAGATGTACACAAACATTTGAATTCTGTGACTCAGTGTATATAGAGATACATAAATACACATATACACACAACTACACATCTGTACATATACATAGCTATCTATGCATTTATTTATATTATATGTGGACATCTATACATGTGTTTATATATACAGCTATCTATATGTGTATATGTGTGTATATATGTAAACATGCTTATAAATTTATATACATATATAAACCCTCTAGTTTAAATAGACTCAAGTTCTGTGATTCTGCACACATGTATCAATATACATACACATCTGTATGACATGTATATATGTAGTTATATATTATATAATCATATGAACACAAGTTACGTACAATATGTGAGCAAATGTGGACACACATATAGGCAGGACCTAAACGGCCACATGTGGCCTCAAGGCTGTAAGTTCCCCACCTCTGGTCTATAAAGAAGAGAGAGCAAAAGATTATCTGCAAATAGAAAATAAAAAAACAAATATTTATATTTTTGAAAATTTATTTATTTTTATTTTTCAAAATTTATTTCCACAAGATTTTGAGTTACAAATTTTCTCCCATCTTTTCCCTACCCTCCACCCCAAAATAGCAAAACTACTGAATACCCCTAAAAGGTAAATATTTTTAAAGCACCTATCATGTGCCAGGAACTGTGCTAAACATCAGGGATATGAAGATAAAGAGACTGAACTCAAGGAATGTGTCACAGAGGCAACATGGCATTTCCAGGCATGAAGCAGGAGAGCAGAAGGGAGACTTAGCTTCCCAACTGCAGTTCAGATGATACTCTCTGTACAGAAGTTTCCTCATCTTTGAAATCAGAGAATTGGAAGCAATACACTCTAAGGTTCCCTTCCAATTCTAAATCTATAATCCCATGACCTCAAGTTTGGGAAACAGCTGGTGGACCAGTGACTGGAACGTGAGCGATATGAAGGAACGTCAGATGGGCAAAGTTAAAGAATCCACCCCAAATGTTCACACAGACTGTGCCCGACCTGGTCTGATCAGCCACAGTCAGACACACTGAAACTTGACTCTAACATAGTGATGTCATTCTGGTTGTCTTTGGGAATGGACACCAATCAAGCAATACATATATGTGCATGTGCGCGTGTATATGTATGTGGATGTATCTCTCTCTGTCTTCCTCTGTCTCTCTCTTTCTCTCTCTTGTTGTTCAGTCATGTCCTGATCTTGTAGATTACCTAATTCTTCTCTAGCTCATTTTACAGATGAAGAAACTGACTTGCCCAAGGTCACACAGCTAGTAAGTGTCTGAGGCTGGATTTGAACTCAAAATGAGACTTCCTGACTCCAGACCCAGCACCTCTATGCACTATGGCACCACCTAGCTTCTCCATGTGTTTATATGTGTAGATATGTATATATGTGTATGAATATATATGAACACACATAAACACATACTCATGAATGAGAGTCCATTACTGAAAAACAAAACAAAACAAAACATGATATTGTGGCCTATGAATTCACTTAGAATTTTAGTACAAATTTTTCAAAATGATCCAGAAATCCTAGATGCTCAACTAAGAGAAAAAAAGAAATGAAAAAATACATATCACTGTTTTCTCCATTGGCTACTTTCTCTCCTTAAAATTAAAGTATTAGAAATATACGATTTGTGGCAGCCCTATTAAACATAGGGATAAGTGTATCATCGCACAGATATGACTGAGCCCCAGTTGAATATTACTTTTCTCTATAGGGGTACACAGACATCATTACTTGGGATCAGGGACCAGGCTTGGAAGAGGGTTACAGCTGAGCCAATCACCAGAGAGCAGTCCCATCAAATCCACTTCAAAGCAGATAAGCGGATTCACATCATTTATTTCGCTGTGAGGGAAAATGTGAGCAAAGGCCATTTGGGGAAAGGGGAGATCAAACTTTACTGGCAACTGAAGCTGGTTTTTAACTTGGGATTTATTCACAAAGGCAGCCATTTCCAATAAGGGGCCAGAGGCTAGCCCGAGGGTCCCTACTTAGACATTTGTAAGAATTTACAGAGAGGAAGCCTAGTGAAACAGGCAACAGGTCACATGGCCAGTGGCATGAAAGGTGAATGTGTCCCTAACATTTTATTATAAGATATCACTAGAACTCAAGAGTAACTTCTAACATATCATTTTAAGGATGATTGTCTTTAATTTGTTTAACTGTCAAATGGAATCCTGGGAGATGTCCGGGAGTAGAATTAACAAAAAAGAACACTAAGGTAGTATATACCCCAGAAGACAGAAGGCCAATTGTGAAGCTGGGAAGATCCAGGTTCAAATTCTGGCTCTGACACATATTAGTTGTGCAACTAAATCTAAATCACTTTTGCCCCTTTGTGTCCCAAGAAACTGTTCAACATGACTTTCTTAAACTGGGCTCCATGAACATAATTTTTTTCCTCTCAATAAAGTTGGTTTCTTTCATAATCCTAATTTTTTTAATTCATCAAATGATGTTATTGTGAGAAGGGGTCCATAGACTTTACTAGATTAACAAAGTTTCATCATACTGAAAAGGTTAAGAACTCTGGTTTAAAAAATTATAAATTATGGATCATTCAATCAACCAACAAGCATTTATTTTGTTAATTAAAATTAAGGCATTATTAATGCAGGGATTAAGGCACTAGGGTAGATGCTGGGGATACAGAGAGAAAAGTATGATGGTCCTTGCCACCTCTAACAATGAAGAGATTTTTTGCATGACAAGTTCCTTCAACTGATGGAATCTTAGTTCTGCACACACAATTCTCAAACCATTCCCACCCTGTCTCCTCCCTCCTTCCCCTCCCCACTCCCAAAGAGGAAACCCAGGAACATAAAGGAAATGAGAAAGCCAAGTGGTGTAATGGAAAGGACTCTGTTTTTGGAATCAAAGGGCCTGGGTTGCTACTTATGCAAATGATCTTAGGCAAGTGACTTAAGCTATGTGTCTCTCATTTTCCACACCTGTAAAACAAGGAGCTGGAATAGATGATATCTGTGATCCCCGATGGACTAAATGCTCTCTTTCAGCTCTAAGTACTATATAACTCATCTTTCCAGGGACAAGATTTCTTAATCCAGCACTTTCAGCTAAGGATTAATTTGGGCTTAGCCCTTCTTTCTCTCCCTCCTTCTTTGTCTGTCTTTGAGCCTCACACACACACGTATATGTTTATACACATTTATATAGGCATAGGTACACACAAACATATTTGTGCATGCATGCACATACATGTACATGTATACACATACATGTGTCTATATCTATGCATCTATGTCTGTCCATCTCTATCTGTCTGTGAGAGGTCAATGTGGCATAATTGATAAACAGCTGAGCAGGGACTAAGGAAGGCCTGGGTTCATTGTCAGGCCTCTGCCATATTGTGCTATGTGTTCTCAGGCAAGTGAGTTAACCTCTCAATGCCTCAGGAAACTCTATAAAATATAGAGCAGATACAGACCTGCATACACATATATGTGTGTATATATACAAATGCATGATATACACACACGTATTTATATATACACATATATACATGTACATATACACATATATGTGTATATATATACAGATAATCTAGGTGGTGCAGTGGATAGATCGAAAGGCCTGGAAACAAGAAGACTCATCTGCCTGAGATTAAATGTGACCTTCTCAGACACTTACTGGCTGTGTGACCCTGGGCAACTCACTTCACCCTGTTTGCCTCAGTTTCCTCATCTGTAAAGTGATCCAGAGAAGGAAATGGAAAACCACTCCAGTATCTCTGCCAAGAAAACCCCAGTGGAGAACTGGACAGGACTGGACAACAACAGATTAAGTGTATGTCTATATACATATTTACACAATATATACATAAACACACACACACACACACACACACACACACACACATATATATATATATATATACACACACAAATTTCTTTGAGAGTCTCCTGGGGCACTGAGAGATTTAATGACAATGACTTGCCCAGGGTCTCATTGCTAAGTTCTTTCTGAAGGAGGGCTTGACCTATGTCCGCCAGCCTCTAAGGCCAGCCCTCCATCCACTAGTCCAGACTGCTTCTCATCAATGTGCTCATGATTCAATTGCTCTCATATTATTATTTTTATGTAAATAGAGAGACCTGGAGATTTCTCCTTGTCACTAGGGACATATAAGTAGCATTTAAACCAATTTAAGCAGTTAGGTCTTGGAGCTCCGCTCCTCTGCTGATCTGTTCAATGGCAAGAAAGACTAAAGTTTCCCTCAGGGCAAGCACATAAAAAGAGTCTTTGATCTCAGAAAGCTATCACTTCAGACTGCCGGTATTTCCAAAGCCTACAGACACCTGAGGAATCCAGATCTGCCTGTTTGTACAGGTGCCAACAGAGGAGGGGGTGGTGACTGACTGAGTACATGACATGGAACTGTGGGGATACAAGGAAACTTCTCATTAACATTCACACCATTTAGATTTACCCCCTGAAATGTATGTCCTGTTTCTCCCCAGATGAATCGAATTGTCATCATTCTATAGTTCCTGATACACTTTCCCAGTATCCCACTAATTTCTTAATTGTTCTGCTGCACACTTCCCAGGGTTTGGGGGAGGAAAGGACTTTGTAAACTTGAGCATTATCAAAATGTGACATTACTTCCAGTAGGTTTTTTTTTTTAACAGAGTCTGACTCTTCGTGACATTATTTCTCAGCAAAGAAACTGGAGTGGCTTGCCATTTCCTTTTCCAGTTCATTTTACAGATGAGGAAACTGAGGCAAACAGGGGTAAGTGACTTGCCCAGGGTCACACAACTAATAAGTATCTCAAGTCAAATTGGAACTCAGGATGAGTTCTTTCTGATGAGTCTTTCTGACTCCAGGCCTAGTACTTTATATCCAATGAACCACCATTTTATTACAGCTTTGATATACTGATCCATTTGTGATCACAGTGATGTTGGGCACTCCCTCCAAGGTTGCAAATTGCAACTCATTCACATATTCTCATCCTTATATGTTCTCTCTCTCTCTCTCTATGTGAATATATATATATATATATATATATATTTATACATATATACGTGTGTGTGTGTGTATACAGGCAAACTAGCTCATCTTCCTTAGTTCAAATCTGACCTCCTCAGACACTTACTAGGTATGTGACCCTGGGAAAGTCACTTTACCCTGTTTGCCTCAGTTTCCTCATCTGTAAATGAGCTGGAGAAGGAAATGGCAAAGCACTACAGTATCTTTGTTGTCTCCCTCATTAGAACATAAGTTCCTTGAGGGCAGGGACTGTATTTTGACTCTTTTTATATCTTCAGGCTTGGCACAGTGACTGTGACATGGTAGACCTTTGATAAATGCTTCTTGATTGACTGATTAATCGTGTAGGAAGAGACAAGTTATGAAGGGCTTTGAAGGCCAAATAGAAGATTTTCTGTTTGATTCTGGAGACAATAAGTAACCGCTGTATTGAGTGTGCATGTGTGTGTGTGAGAGACATGGTTGGACCTGAGTTTTTAGAAAATAACTTAGGTGGCTGAATTGGAGGATAGACTGGAGTGGGGAGAGACTGGATGGAGGAAGACCCACCAGCAGCTATTTCAATAGTCCAGGTGGGAACAATGAGGATCTACAGCCAAGTCAGAGGAGAGAAGGGAGCAGATTTGAGAGGTGTTACAAAGGCACAATGCACAGGCATTGGCAGCATGTGAGGAAAAGACCTTGATGACCTCATCCCTTCCTGTCTTTCCAGGATTTTTACACCTTGATCCCTGCCATGTTCTCCCTGATCTAGTGACACTAGCGTTTTTGCTGTCACACAAACAAGATGCACCATCTCTTGATTCCAGGTGTTGTCTCTGGCTGTCTATCTCCCATGCCTAGAATTCACCACCTCCTCATCACTCTCTGCTGTCTTCTCTGACTTCTTTTAAGTCTCATCTAAAAGTTCCATTTTCTACAGGAAATCTTTCCTAACCCCCCCCCACTTAATGCTTCCTTCCCTTATTTACTTCCTATTTATCCTGTATATAGCATGTTTGTATATATTTGTTAGCTTATTGTTTTGTGGAAGAAAAAGAAGCCATAGGAGGTTTGAGGAGGGAGGAAAGGTTTGTATAATTCTTACTGTGACTTTTTGGTACTTGAATTATTTCTTTCTATCTACTTACAGTATTATTATTATTTTTTATAAATCTGGAAGTTCTGGATTTTAGCTATTAATGTTCTGGGTGACTGATAGATTCTTTGTTTTTAAGCAATCGGGGTTAAGTAACTTGCTCAAGGTTACACGGCCAGTTATTTCTGGGTGTGGTGCTAAGTATCAGAGCCCAGATTCGATCCCAAGTCATCCCAACTCTGGGACTGGTGCTCTTACTCACTGAGCCACCTGGCCACCCCTGATAGATTCTTTCTATTTCTATTTTTGCTTTTTGGTACTAAGAGATCAGGAAAATTTTCTTTGAAGATTTCTTGAAATGTGACATATTGTATCATTTTTCAAACCATTTCATGGTTTTCAGGCAGTACAATAATTTTTTTTTCTCCTCAATCTGATTTTCAGGGCAGGTTCTTTTTTTTTAAATATGAAATATCTTACATTTTCTCCTATTTTTAAAGTCTTTTCAATTTGTTTTATTATTTCTTGTTGTCTCACAATGTTATTTCTGTCTGGTCCATTTAAGTTCCAGGGAGTTTGTTGCTTGGGCAGGGTTTTGTACCTCTTGTGCCAAGCTATTAATTTCCTTTCCAATTATTTCTTCCATACCTCTCATTTCTTTTCCAATTCTCTGCTTCTACCATGTACTTTTATTTCACACACACACACACACACACACATGTTAAGACCAGTCTCTGCACACTGGAGAGAATATATGGGCTGGTTCTGCTGTTGGTTTCTTAGGGTCCTGAGCACTGCTATTCCAGGCTCTTAGGAACAGCTCAAGCTGGTGGCCTGAAAACTTTCAATGCTCTCAAAATGTTTTGATTCAGGACTAGGTCTGATCACTGTTCCCCTGGTCTGAGTTATGTAACTTCCTTGGGTCTGAGCAACAAGTTTTTGGCCTTTCCCTTTAGAGTTTCAGTAGACTGCTGTTGGACTCAGCCACTATTTGCTAGCCGGGAAGCTTTATAGGTTTCTCTTTTGTCTAGGATTTCTGTTGTGGTTATTTCTTTCCAGTCTATGTTGGAGGCTTTAACTGAGACTTTGTTTGGCTCCTGATTTCTAAGTCAAATAGATACTGTTTATTTCTGAACTTGGTCTTTGCTTGGTACCCAGCCTCCGCTGCCTCCTCTGGTTTAAGAGGAAAAAGTAGAGGGGGAAATACAAATTTTGCAGCTAGTTAGCAATAAACATAGGCTAAGAGCTGATTGGACAATGTGGCATTCTGTGAAGTGAAGATCTGACTGGGGATACTTGAATTATCTAGAGAGTTAACCTCAGTAGTTTTACTGTGAAATGTTTTGTTGAAGATAGTGAGAGTCGATTGGATGAGGCAGCATTCTGGTGAGTGAAAAGCTGACTGAGCTTGTCTGCTTTGCCCAGATGGTGAACCTAAGTGGTTTTGCAGTTCCATGGATTAAGGAAATTTCATGTCTCTATAACAGCATAACAGTTATTTTTAGTCATCTTTTAAGAGTTTTTCACTGTTTCATCAGTTCAAAGGCAGAAGAGTAGATTGATCCCACAATAGAGCAATGAGAACTTGAAAGGGAGCAATTAGTACAGAAGAGGTTTTATGGGGTAAAGATTATTTTTGAAGGGAACAAAGATTTAAAGGTGTGCAGTGCAGAGTTGTGAGTTGTTCTGGGTCCACAGTGTTTTTCTGCTCACGTGCTTCCCTGCTAGGTTTCTTGGCTTGCCACATTTCTTCCAGAGACATTGCATATGTTAATGGAATACTATGACCCAAATATATTGGAAGACTGTGATGTTTTGATCACTATTGTATTTTGCTTTATGCTGAGTAATTGATATTACAGCAATTCTTATTTTTGGTTTATTGTTAAGGAAGTTTTTTATGTTTAAGAGTTAAAGGTGATATGGAGACTTATTTTGCATAAATGAGATGAGGTAGGGACTCACAAGTTATAGTGACCAGTAGCAGACATACACCTCTACACAACAGGGTTATAAAAACATGAGAGAGTTTGAATGATACCTTATTGGTGGTAGTCCATCTCCATGAATCTCAGAACTGCCAGTGTGAGGACAAGTTATCTGAGTGGTGAGCAAATTGTGTGTGTGTGTGTGTGTGTGTGTGTGTGTGTGAGAGAGAGAGAGAGAGAAAGAGAGAGAGGGAGGAAGAGAGAGGGAGAGAGGGAGAGACAGAGACAGAGAGAACCCCAGATTGTGTCAGGGCTACACTGTGGGGATCATTTCATGAATGTGCTACATATATAATTATTAGTAATCATTTAATTAATAATCATTTATTAATATATCTATATATGCCTATATATTTCTACATGTTATCTATATAAATCTATCTACTTAGTAGTTTTGTAGAAGCAAAGAGCACTAAACAGTTGAGATGATAAGGAAAGATCTCTTGGGGGGTAATACTTAAAGTGAGCTTTGAAGAAAGGCAGGAATTCTGACTACTAAGTAAGGAGAGAGTGCATTCCAGGCACAAGGGACAGTTTGTGCAAAGGCATTGAGATGGAAATGATGGGGAATGGGAAGATTTGTTTGATTGAAATACACACTGTATGAAGTAGAATAAAGTGTAGCCAGCCTGGCTATCTACACTGGAGACAGAATGTGAAAGTTTTTAAATGCCAAAGAAAAGGATTTGAATTTTATCTTTGGTGTAGTCTAAAAACCCCCGGAGCTTTTTGACCAGTATGGGAATTACTTGATTAGACTTGTGTTTCAGAAATATCATTTTGGCAGTTTCGTGGATGATTGAAGGACAGGAAGATAAATTAGTAGATAGATGAATGGATATATAGATGGATAGATGGATGGATAGATAGACAGGTGAAAGAAAGAAAGAAAGAAAGAAAGAAAGAAAGAAAGAAAGAAAGAAAGAAAGAAAGAAAGGAAGGAAGGAAGGAAGGAAGAAAGGAAGAAAGGAAGGAAGGAAGGAAGATAGATAGATAGACAGAAAGACAGATAGACAGATAGATAGTAACAGTCCAGGAAAGAAGTGACAAGAGCCTGATCTAGAGTGGTAGTTGTGGAAGTAGAGAGTAACAGATGAATAGAAGGGATGTTGTGGGTACAGATAGAATCAAGAGGATTTGGCTAGTGATTGGATATGAGAATTTAGATGGACAGGGAGAATGAAGAGTCTAGGCTAATTTCTAGGTCATGGACCTGAGTGATTGGAATATGGTTGGAATGACTGGAATTATGATTGGAATATGAATAAGAAGTTCAGAAGAAGGGTGAGTTTTTTGGGGAAAGATAATCAATTTTGGTTTTGACATGCTGAGTCTGAGGTGCATATGGAGAACCAGAAACTCTGAGAGACAGACAGACAGACAGACAGCAAGAGAGAGAGAGGGAGAGAGAGAGAGAGAGAGAGAGAGAGAGAGAGAGAGAGAGAGAGAGAGAGAGAGAGAGAGGATGATCAACAGTATTAAGGCTGTAGAGAGTCCAGTAAGGATGATAATTGAGAAAAGGTCCCTGGCTTTGGTGATTAAGAGATCACTGGTAATTTAATTTCTTTGGAGCGATAAGATTGGAAGCCAGATTGTAAAGGGTTGAAGAGTGAAAGGAGATTCTCTCTCTTTCTCTTTCTCAACATAAACATACAGATAGATAAAGATGTATATGTATATAAACTGTATTTCAATAAAAGTGGTTTCCTTTGTTATCCTATACATTTTTGCATTTAAACATGTTTCTAAGAAGGGGTACATAGGTTTCACCAGACTGTCCAAGGGGTCTAGGACACAAAAGTGGTTAAGAACCCCTGAACTAAAGGAAATTTCCCTGAACATTGAATGAATTCTCTGGGGAAAAATCATCAGAAGGACACAGAAAAGAATAATCATGTATGATGGAAAGGTATAGATGAATTGTAATTCACATCACTGGAGGGAGTACCCATCTTGATGAGATCACAGACCCATCCAAGAATGCATATATGCCTCCTCTGGAATGTTTTCCAAATGCATATTTTTTTCCCATTTCCTGGGTTGTCATCGCTAATTAAATCAATCTGTTGCTAATCAGTATCTCCATACCTAGCTTGAATGATCTTCAGATACCAGATATAGTTCATTGTTGAGATGTAGTCAAAACCTTTCCAGTTGGGTAGATCCCCTCACTTCATGCTCCACTGGTATTGCCTGCAAGAGCCCATTGTGACCTCTGTGAAACCATTAGGCAACTTCTTAAAAAAGATATATGTATATACACACACACATATATACAGACATATGTACATACATCCGTATTTTTAGTGCAATTAAATAACAAATTAGAAAGTCACGAGAGATTTTTTGTTCTGGGGAACAGAGCTTCTTCAAAATATTCTTATCGATGGGTCTTGCCCCTAATTACCTTCCCCTGAACCTTTTCTAATTTACCAGCATAAAAAAGAAGCAAGGGGGAAAAATAACACTCCAACAAAACCTCACCAGAATTACTGGGAATCCAGCTGCTGCTTTTTATAGGATGCTAATAAGGTAATGCATTTTATTAAATTTCGTAAGCTAATTATTAATTTATGTTAGAAATAGAATAGAAATTTTCACATTATAAATTATAATGTTCTATAAACGACTCGCCCACAGACTCTACACAGTCTTAGAAACTGGCATTTAAAGATGCCATAAGCTGGTTCCCACCTACCTTTCCAGCCTTATTTCATTTCACTCCCCCTCACAAATTCTCCATCCTAGCCCAAATGGACTCCTGGCTGTTGTTCCCTTAACTCCACAACTCCATCTTTTGTCTCCATGTAAGCACAGAGTCTGACCCCAATGCCAGGAATATAATTCCACCTCATCTTTGCATTGAGAATTTTTTCCTTCTTCAAGCATAGAAGAATCACTGCACTCTAATTCCACCTCTGATATCTACAACTTATGTGACTTTGGAGATTTGATTTAATATCTTTGAGCCTCAATTTCCTCATCTGTAACATGAGGATGTTGGATTAAATGATCTCTGAGATCCCTTCCGGCTCCAACTCTATGGTCCCACTAGCCTAATCTCGGAGCCTCAGTTTCCTCATCTGCAATATGAGGGGGTTGGATTAGATAGTTTCTGAGTTTCCTCCCAGCTCTAGATCTTTGAAGTCTCAGCTCTTTTGTAAAGTATCTTTTAAATCCTCCACCCTAAGTACTACTTACTTGTTGTCTTTCTCATTTTTTTGTGTACTCTACTTAGGTGTGTCTACCTTGGTGTGTCCCCCCAGCAGAACGTTGGCTAACTGTACAGGAGCAGACCCTTAGTAAATGTTTGTTCACTTGTATGGATTAGAATGATTCCTTTATTGGAAGAGGGAGCTTTTCAGGATGGAAGGATGGTGCATGTAAATGAGCAAACTAGGTGGCCAGATGGGTACACTGGGGAGAGGGCAGACAAATGGGCTTGGGACAAGAGGAGGGATGGAGTCCACCATTCTATGCTCTTCAGAAAATCAGTGGTGGTTTAATATGCCAGCTCTGCATCCAGATTGCCAGGGTCATACTTGAGAACTGCTTCTGTATGGAGACTGCAAATAGGATTTCTTAAAGCTTCGACCATGTCACTGCTCTGCTCAAGAATCCTCATTGAATCTCTATTGCCTCTAAGATAAAACACCAGCTCCTCTGCTTAACATTCCAAGTCCTTTCCAGTGTGGTTCTGACCCACATTTCCAAATTTACTTCACAAGATACCTTTGTATGTGTTTTATTGCTTCCCTTCAAACTGCTCTAATCACTATCCCCCAAACTCAGGATGCTATCTCCTGCCTCCATGCCCTTTACAAAGGCCATCCCCAATGCCTGTAAGGCTCTCCCTCCTTACCTTGTCCTCTTATGATCACTAACTTCTTTCAGTACTCATCTCAGATTCTGCCTCCAATGGAAAACCTTGCCTCATCTTTCCAAGTTTGACTACATTCTCCTCCTCCTCCTCCAAATAATAATAAAGTATTTAACTACTGGGGTACATGCTTCATCTCTAGAAGAAATTAAGCTCTTTAAAGGAAGGAAAGACCTTTCATTTTTTTGAACCTTTCTACCCTCTATCATAGTGCCTGACACACATCCACATGTATGTTTATTGAATTAAGTTTTAACCAAAGCACTTAAGAGGACCCTAAGCCTTGGAACTTAAGGCTTTAAAATAATTTCCAACTCCTTACCTAGAAACATGGTGGATGATAGATTACCTGCTATCCTCCATACACAACAAATCTGTTCCTTCCCTCTATGCCTCTGCATACACACTGTCCGCTCTTCCTAGAAGGCATTCCTTCTTTGCTCCATCTACCCTCATGAAATATAGCAGTTTTGGTGGATAGAGCACGAGGATTAGAGTCAGGAAAACTCATCTTCATGAATTCAAATTTAGCCTCATACCCTTACTAGCTTTGTGACCTTGGGCAAGTCACGTAACACCTGTTGCCTTTGTTTATCCATCTGAAAAATGAGCTGGAGAAGGAAATGGCAAACCACTCTAGCATCTTTGTTGAGAAACTCCAAATAGTGTCACAGAGAGTCAGACATGACTGAAATGACTGAACAGCAAAAAGTTTAAGGCTCAGCACTAATGCCACATCCTATAAGAGACCTTTGCTGATGCCCTCAGTTGTTAGTAATTCTATTTTCAGCCTCGGAAATTAGTGGGAATTCACTTTGTATATATTTTGTATCAACTTCAACTTCCTGGTTACATGTTTTCTCCTCCCCCACACCAACACAATAGAATGAATCCTCCTTGAGGACAAGGACTGTTTTTATCAAGCACAAGGCTTGATAATAACAAAAATAACAAAAATAATAACTGACATATACACAGAGCTTCAATGTTTACAAAGTACTTGACAAATATAATATACCTAATACCATCCTGTGAGGTAGGTGCAATTAACTACCCCTCCCCCATTTTACAGATGGGGAAACTGAGGCTAATAGCTGTGACTTGACCATGGTCACACAAGTTTACAACATCACAGCATCATAGATTTAGTGCTGGAAAGGAACTTAGGGCAGGAATTCTTTTTTTTTTTTTTTTACAGAGGGTAACAAATTTATTTCATTTGGAGAGAAACTTAATTACGTAATCAACAATCACTGCAATTTTACCTTTGTAACTTTGAGGCATTTAGCCATGCCTTATTTTGTTAATTTTCGTGTCTACAACTTTAGTATGAGGAAGCATCAAAAGAAGTGATAACATTGCCTAGAATTGAAAGCAGGGGTTAAAAGAAAAAAAGAACTTTAAATGATGAAACATGTATATCATATCTGGATTCTCTGAGCTCTCCCATACCAGAATCTTCCTCTGAGTTTGTGGCTTTAACCAGAATCCCATTGTAAGGCTGGTGTTGAATGGTTTACTCAGTCAAATCTCCCATTCTCAAAGTAAGTGCCCAGGTACCTAAACTGAGTGATAAACAACTAATACATCCATCTCAATGATAGGCTTTAGTTTCAATCAATCAGTTTTAGACTTTAGATTACGTATAAAAAATGCTTGAAACTAATTTTCTTTACTTGAAAATAGGGACAGGAAGAGGGTTCAGATTGGGTGAGAAAACATGGTCATAACTGCTTGTCCAAAAGTTATTAAGCAAATTAATAAGTGATTCATTGAAGAAGTTGGGGCAAGCATGCTATTTTAGTAAAATCTCTGAGGAGAAACCATGTAGGTAAGGTGGGAAAGGAGAGGCTCTAGCCCCAACCTATTTCTTGTTATCCCTAGGCCACTTGGACAGGGGACCTTGTGAGCTTTAAAAGGGCCTGGAGGATTTTGGACTTTCTGTTTTCGCCTCAGTGTCCTAGCTCTATTTCCTCCCTTTCCCTACCTTCCTCTGGGAGACCGTCTCCAGTTGTCCTGATCTATATCTTTTTTTTTTTCAAATTTTTAATTTATTTATTTTTAGTTTTCAACATTCATTTCCACAAGATTTTGAGTTACAATTTTTCTCTCCCCATCTTTCCCCTACCCCCACCTCAAAATAGCAAGCCTATTGAATACCCCTTCCCCTAATCTGTTCTCTTTTATATCCTCCCCCTTCATCCCCCTAACTTTCCAGTAGGGCAAGAAGGGTTTCTATACACCAGTACCTATATATCTTATTTCCCAGTTGCATATAAAAAAACAATTTTTAAACATCTGTTTTTAAAACTTTGAGTTCCAGATTTTTTCCCCTTTCTTCCCTCTGCACTCACCCCCACTTGGAAGATTAGCAGTTCGATATAGGTTGTACATGTGTAGTTACCCAAATCGTTTCCATAGTAGTTACATTGTGAAAGACCAACTATATTTTCCTCCATCCTATCCCACCCCCCACTTATTCTATTTTTTTTCCCTTTTACCCTATTCCTTTTCAAAAATGTCTGCTTCTAACTACCCTCTCTCCCAATCTGCTCTCCCTTCTATCCCCTTCCCGCCTTATCCCCTACTGCTCTATTATCCTGTAAGATACCCAATTGACTATGTATGCTATTCCCTCCTAAGGCCAAATTCTATGAGAATCAGGTTGCCCCATTCTCTTTCACCTTCCTGCTCTTCCCCTCTATTGTAACAGTTTTCTCTTGCCTCTTTTATATGAGATAATTTACCCTAATCTATCACTCCCTTTCTTCTTCTCCCAATAAATTCCTCTCTCACCTCTTAATTTTATTTTTTAGATATCATTGCTTCATATTCAACTCATCCAGTGCCCTCTGTCTATGTATACATGAACATACAAATGCCCACACACACATATATATTTAGATACACATACATCCTCCGATATATCCTCATACTGAGAAAAGTCGTATGAGTAACAGTTATTATTTTTCCACATAGGAATGTAAAAAATTCAACTTTAATAAGTTCCTTATGATTTCTTTTTCTTGTTTACCTTCTCATGCTTCTCTTGCTTCTTGTATTTGAAAATCAAATTTTCTGTTTAGCTCAGGTTTTTTTTCATCAAAAATACTTGAAAGTCCTTAATTTCATTGAATGACCATATTTTTTTCCTGTAGCATTATACCCAATTTTGCTGGGTAGGTGATTCTTGGTTTTAGTCCTAGCTCCTTTGACCTCAGGAATATCATATTGCAAGCCCTTCAATCCCTTAATGTAGAAGCATCTAGGTCTTGTGTTATCCTGATTGTGTTTCCACAATACTCAAATTGTTTCTTCCTGACTTCGTGCTGCATTTTCTCCTTGACCTGGTAACTTTGGATTCAGCTGTAATATTCCTAGGAGTTTTCTTTTTGGGATCCTTTTTAAGAGGCGATAGGTGAATTCTTTCAATTTCTATTTTGTCCTCTGGTTCTAGAATAACAGGGCAATTTTTCTTGATAATTTCTTGAAAGATGGTATCTAGGCTCTTATTTTGATCATGGCTTTCAGGTAGATCAATAATATTTAAATTATCTCTCCTGGATCTATTTTCCAGGTCAGTGGTTTTTCCAGTGAGATATTTCACATTGCCTTCTATTTTTTTCATTTGTTTGGATTTGTTTTATAGTATCTTGATTTCTCATAGAGTCATTAGCTTCCAATTACTTCAATCTAATTTTTTTTAAAGCAATCGGGGTTAAGTAACTTGCTCAAGATTACACGGCCAGTTATTTCTGGGTGTGGTGCTGAGTATCTGAGCCCAGATTTGATCCAGGTCATCCCGACACTGGAGCCGGTGCTCTTACTCGCTGAGCCACCTGGCCGCCCCTAAGCAATTGGGGTTAAGTAACTTGCTCAAGGTTACACAGCCAGGTGTGTTAGCCAGGTGTTTCTGGGTGGGTGCTAAGTGTCTGAGCCCAGGATTCGATCTCCAGGTCTTCTCAACACTGGAGCCGGTGCTCTTACTCACTGTGCTACCTGGCCGCCCCTACTTCAATCTAATTTTGAGGGAGTGATTCTCTTCAGTGAGTTTTTGAAATTCCTTTTCCATCTGGCAAATTCAGCTTTTGAAAGCATTCTTCTCCTCATTGGCTTTTTGGGCCTCTTTTGCCATTTGAGTTAGTTTATTTTTTAAGGTATTATTTTCTTCAGTGTATTTTTGGGTCTCCTTTAGCAGGCTGATGACTCACTTTTCATGATTTACTTGCATCATTCTCATTTTTCTTCCCAATTTTTCCTCCACTTCTCTTGATTTTCAAAATCCTTCTTGAGCTCCTCCATGGCCTGTAACCTATTCATATTTTTCTTGGAGGCTTTTGATGCAGGAGTTCTGACTTCATTGTCTTCCTCCCACTCCATGCCTCGATCCTTTTTGTCCCCCAAAAAGGATTCTATTGTGTGTTTGTGCTTCTATTGCTTGCTCATATTGGCAGCCAATTACTTGACTTTTGAGTTCTTTGCCATGTTAGAACTCTGCTTCTAGAGTGGAGAGAGCTATGTCTCAAATTGCTGGGGTTTTTGCAGAGCTATTGGATGGGTGCTCTCTCTACAGCCCCCACACATTCTGGCTTACTGCTCACATACCCTAGGACCACCACCCAAGACTGTGATCCAGATCCAAGCAGGTCAAAGCAAAAGCAATTACCCTCTGAATGTTCGCTTGGTCCCCCTAAAATCTGCAGGCCAGGAGCACCAGAAGCAGCCATGTGGCAGTGGCTGCAGCCACTGCACCTCCTCCACTTTTTGCTCAGAGGCAGCAGCTAGACTGAGCTCCTTCTGTTCCCAACAAAGTTCCACACTGACCTTTTACTTTGTCTTTGGCATTTGTGGATTGAGAAGTCTGGAAACTGCTACAGCTGCTGGTGATTTACTCGTGTGAAGTGCTCCAGCCAGCCACCCTGGGGCTGAAACAGCAGCTCAGTTGGGACTGGGCTTGGCTCCCAGCACACTGCAATGGACCCTTCCTTCCAGTCTGCTGGGCTTCCTTCAGCAGGAGATTTGTTTCTCTCTTTCACTTTGTGGGTTCTGTAGTTCTAAAGTTTGTTTAGAGTCATTTTTTATGTGTATTGGAGGAGGTGGAAGCCGGAGCTGTTGGGCTCCACCCCCCAACCCCAGCAGGAATTCTTAACCTGGGATCTATGCACTTGGTGGCTTTTACAAAAAGTATTTTGATAACTGTATTTTAACATAATCAATCTCCTCTGTAATTTTATGTAGTTTATTTGATATAATTTAATGCATCATTCAGAGATAAGTTCCAAACTCTTCACCAAAGGGCTCTAAGATGCAAAAAGATTAAGAACCTCAGCCTTAGAGGTTATTGAAACCAATCCCCTCTTTTTACAAATGAGGAAACCAAGCAAGAGAGATTAAGTGGCGCAAGCTCAGTGATACACAGGAATTCAATATCTGAGTCATCATTTGAACCCAAGGGCTTGTTGAATGGAATTGAATAGGTACCTCAAAATGGCTGCTTTCTTCAAACTAAAGCGGCAGAACCCCAAACTGTTCAGGTGCCACACTTTCATTGGGGATAGTATTAAATTCTCTGAGGTGTCTTTGCCTCCTGATTCTTGATGGGAAAAGAAAAAAATAGCCTCTCTGGGGAAATCTTGAACCTTTCATAAAATGCTTCAGTATTCTCTCCACAGCTCTTCCTTCATCCTCTTCCTTTCCCACTCTGCCCCCTAAGAGCAGCTGTCACCAAAGATCCAGAGCTGACCCAAGGAGACCCAGTCCAGTCTCTGACGCCCTGGCATAATATTGCGTCCTGTCCACAGGGCCCCTTTGTTTTATCCTGAAAGAAAGCTAATGCCAAAGGACAAAAGGAAATTTATTGAAAATCCTCTGTGTTTCCTCCCCAAAGTGCTTCAGCTAGATTAGAGAGTGTCCTTTTAGCAGGGTCAGCCTCTGTCTTTAGAAATGGAGCAGTGCAGTGAATGACAGAGAACAAGGCCCTGGTTTGTTTTCAAAGGGAACCTACAGGCACGACCCTGCTAAATAACCACAGCAGCCAGGGCCTCAGTTCTTTAAGCAGAAAAGTGAGTAAATCTTCCCTCTGCTCTACCCAAGGCAGGGCCTCCTCTCAGTGTTGAAGACAATGTAAGGCCTGTGGAGTATTCTTCAAACCTGCCTGAGACTTGTTAGCTATAAATCTCATAGCACAGGAAAGGCTTTTAGTAATAGTATTCTGTTACCATCTCAAGTTAAATTCAAGTTAATTAACATTTAATAAACTCCTATAGAGTTCTGGGCCACAGGGGACATAAGGGAAAAAGAAATGAAGCAGGCTTTGCCTTCATGGAGCTTATATTCTACTGGGGAAGGAGAAAGGAGGTCACAGCTAGGTGGTGCAGTGGCTAGAGTACCACACCTGGAGTCTGGAAGACCTGAGTTCAAATTTGACCTCAGACACTGTGTGATCCTGAGCAAGTCACTTAACCTTGTTTGTCTGAGTTTCCTTATCTGTAAAATGAGCTAGAGAAGGAAATGGTGAAGCACTCCAATATCTTTGCCAAGAAAACTCCAAATGGGGTCATGAAGAGTAGACATAACTGAAAAATGAGTGTACTGAAGGGATTCAAGAGGGTGAGGGTAAGGTGGGAGAACATTCCAAATTCAGGTAACACCTTACATGAAAGCATGGAGGTAGGAAGTGAATAGTCAGGAGCTTTGCTTGGAGATAAGAGGGGTGTGGGGTACAATGGTGTAGAAAATATCTCTTGTCTTTGGAATTTGAAGATCTGTTTTGAAATACCAGTTCAGTACCTCATCATACAAGGCAGTGTGGCACAGTGGGATGTAGATTTGGAGTCCGAAGACCAGGCTTCAAATCCCAGCTCTATCATTTATTACCTAAATGATCTTAGTAAGGCACTTAGTCTCACTGGGTCTCAGTTTCCTTATTTGTAAATTGAAGAGACTGGACCAGATAACCTCAAAGGGCCCTTTCAACTCTGTATCTATGAAACTATACTTGATAGACTGCAAGTTCCTTGAAAACAAGAAATGTAAAAAGAGATTATATTTATATTTTTTGTTTTCATATTGCCTAGATTCCTCTGAATGGTTGTTATTTCTTATTCATTCATTCATTTCGTTTCAAAATTCATGATGTATACATTTTGTTGTATATGTTGTAAATGTTGCTTTCCTAAAATAAAAAAAAAAAACCAGTCTCTGCTCCGAAGAAATTCACCGTGGACAAATCACTTAATTTCCCTGGATCTCAGTTCCCTTAACTGTAAAACGGAGATAAAAATAACCTACGATATTTAACTCCAAAGGTAAAGAAAGTCAAAAAGACAATTCTGGAAAGAACTCATTTTGCTAATCTTATAACAATAGATTGATAGAAAGATTAGATAGATAGATAGATAGTTGGATGGATGGATGCACAGGACAGACAGATGGATAGATAGATAGATAGATAGATAGATAGATAGATAGATAGATAGATAGATAGATAGATAGATAGATAG
>NW_027185575.1:4517020-4557229 GCF_028583685.1 Petaurus breviceps papuanus
TAGATAGATAGATAGATAGATAGATAGATAGATAGATAGATAGATAGTTGGATGGATGGATGCACAGAAGGACAAACAGACAGATGGATAGATAGGCAAATAGGCAAATGAAATGTATAATTTTTTCCCTCTAGGATATCATGGTTATCAGATACCAACCGGAGCCTTGACTTAACAGCGGTAGGTTTTCAATAGGGCTCTCCCCTTCTGTCAGAGCACCTGGTTGTATTCTTGGCACTGTGGATGATTTCTGAAGTATCTTCTATTTCTCTCTCAACAGAAATCAATAAGCTAATAAACAGAATAATGTCACATCGTCTCATCCTTGTCTCTTGCTGGCTTTGAGAAGCTCCATTATGGCAGCCTCTAGATAATAAATAGGGAGTCCTGTAATGATAGCGAGCTGCAGGTTTTTCATTTATACCACATTAAACAGGAGGCCCAGATGACCATAGAAACAGTGTATCTCATTAGCAATAATGCGGCATCTCTATAAATAACCAGGATGCTTCTTTTAATGAGCAGAGGAAACATCAGTCACGTTGCTACTTACTCTACAGTCAGATTTATTTCCTGCTCTATTTTAAAGTGTCTCAGTCTCTGGGCTTAATGGCTATGGGAGATGAGGGGGGACTGCTGAGTTTTAAGCAGCCACATGAAGTGAGGAGAAAAGGTTCCCTGACAGAAGCAGGAGTAGGGACCCCCCCAAGCACTGCAGCAAGCTGGTAGGATATAGCCCTGGGCAGACCCTCAGCAGGATAGACTTCACATAGGGTTCTATCCTGAAAGAGTCAGAGGAGTAATTCATACATCTATCCAGCCTTACAGTTTGCTGATGTTTTCCTTATGATAGCCCTGTGAGGATTAGCAACTCCATTTAAAATAGGGGGAAACTGAGGCTCAGAGAGGTTAATGGGACATTGTTAATGGTCTTATGGTGATTAAATGGCTGAACTGCTTTGCTGACTCTGGATTGGAATATTTTTCTATTATGATATTATATAACCAGTTAACCAATCATTGCCCATGTGTGCCAGGCACTGTAAGTACCAGGTGCTGGGGAGATACAAAGATAAAAATAAAAGCCTTTGTCCTTAAGGAGCTTACATTCTATGAGGAGAGATATTATATGAATGGAGGGTCAAAAATCTTAGTGGTGATATAGGTGTGTGTATGTATTTATGTATATACATATATGCACATATAATACATATCCCTTCCTTCCTTCCTTCCTTTCTTTCTTTCTTTCTTTCTTTCTTTCTTTCTTTCTTTCTTTCTTTCTTTCTTTCTTTCTTTCTTTCTTTCTTTCTTTCTTTCTTTCTTTCTTTCTTTCTTTCTTCAGATATGTGTACATATACACATAGCTAGGTGGTACATTTGAGAGTGCTGGCCTGGGGGGAGTCAGGAAGACTCATCTTCCTGAGTTCAAATCTGGCCTCAGACACTTACTATCTGTGTGACCCTGGGGCAAGTCCCTTAACCCTGTTTGCCTCAGTTTCCTCATCTGTAAAATAAGCTGGAGAAGGAAATGGCAAACCATTCTAGTATCTTTGCCAAGAAAATCCTAAATGAGGTCACAAAGTGTCAGACATGACTGAAATAACAGAACAACATATATAAATACATACACATAGACACACATACACAAAGGACTACTTTATATGTACATATATACATGTCTATGCATGCATATTAAATCCACATGTATATATGTGTATATATAAATATATAATCACACATACAAAATAAAGACAAGGTGATTTGGGAAAGGATAGAGGGTATAATGATAAATAAGACATGACATGCTCCCTGCCCTCAGAAGGCTCGATAACTAAAATTTATGGAGTTTTTTAGGTGGTTCACACACATTATTTCATTTGAATTTCACAAGAAATCCTATGATGTAGGTACAATGAATATTATTACCCCCATTTTATGAATGAAAAAAAACTGAGGCTCAGAGAAATTAATTTGCTTGCTGAGGGTAATGGTGCTAGTCAGTATCTGATTCGAGAATTGAACCTGGGTTTTCCTGATTTCCGGTCCAGCATTCCATCTACTGTGTTGTTGTTGACCACTGGTTTCATTTGTGTCTGACTCTCTGCAACTCCATTTGGTATTTATTTCCTTCTCTAGTTCATTTTACAGATGAGGAAATTGAGGTAAATAGGGATAAGGGACTTGCCCAGGATCACCCAGTTAATGAGTGTCTCAGGCCAGATTTGAACTCAGGAAGATCAGACTTTTTTACTCCCTCTAGGCCAGCACTCTCGACTGCATCACCTAACTGTGTGTGTATATGTACACACATATACATATATGTATATATAACATATGTAGCACCCAGTGAATAAGTGTTTGCTGCTGGATTTGAACTCAGGAAGGAGAGACTTCTTGACTCCAGGCCAGTCATTCTGTCCATTGTGCCACTACCTGCTTCCCACACACTTTACAATCTCGTAATCACTATAATACAAGAAGTATTATGATGGGAATTAGGTTGAAGGAGAGGCAATTTCCTGTTGGGAGAAATCAGGGAAGGTTTCATGTAAAAGGTGGCTTTTTATTTGAACTTTTAAGTTTGGTTAGGCTTTTAAGAATGGTTAGGATTTTAACACGTAGAGGTTCAGATAGTGGGTGTTCTAGAAATAGGGAAGAACCTCTGTTGGCTGCCCTCCCCCCCAAAAAAAGCCCCTAGAAAACCAAAACCTATGTGTGGAAAGAATGTCTTGGTCATGAGCACACATCCAGAGCAATGGAACAGTCAGTTTGAGGGTTCTGATTAAAAGTTTCTTTAATAAAAACATATCTTACAACTGCCTGGGGAAAAGCAATCCCCGTGGTGGTAAAAAACAGTCCAGTAAGATATAAGCTCCTGACAAGGAGATTAAAAGCAGTTGGTAAGGAAGTTTCTTGGGGTCTCAGGAGCTCCTCAACAAAGTCCTCATATCCTCCTGCACCAAAGGGAACAAAGCTAGATGGCAGATCAATTCATCTGGGGCGAAAGTTGACTCACACTTCCCTGGGTCTGATGTATTGCTTCTTGCCTTACAACAATCCCATTTGGTGATATGAAAATGTCTGGGGAAACCCCCTAGTGTACCCTCCCACAACAAGGCACTAAGCCCTACCCACACCTATCCTCCAGCATATGGCCATAGCCTACCCCTTGGTACAAATCACTGTTCTAAGGAGGAAGTGAGCACCCTACATCTCTAAGGGAAGCCGGGAGTGGAGAACCTGTCTCTCTGCTCTAACTAAGCAATCCAATAATTTCCCAGGGTCCCCAGGACAATCTTCTGGAATGTTCCCCTCTCATACTAGAAACAGAGGCTATGCCCTCTGGCACCTCACAGAAGCCAACTTTGGCCATCTTAGAAACCACTCCTCAATCATGCATAACTAATTTCCAATCTCATTGCATCAAATTTCTGAATTAGGAAGCTAAGTGACAGCTGTTTAATTAACTCCTTAAGCTGATTAGACAGCATTACTGAAATCCCCCCAAGGAGGAATTTTAAAATTGTCAAGAGAACCCACAGCCATGTTAATGCTGCTGTTTAAATTTAGTAAGCTTCTAAACTAATAAACAGTATACACTTGACATCTTCCAGGATGTAGTTGAATTGGGATTTTTCATCTCTTTAACATTACCAGCTGTGGAGGATGTCTGATAGTAACAGTAATAATAAGTTTTTGGAATTTGCAAAGCAGGAGTGCAAAAGAACATAGATTTGAGGAGAGGTTTCTCCAGGCTTGTCTTCTTTGTCATGTGTTTCATGCACTTGCTTATTGTTTTATCAGAAGAGTGTCAAGCTTTGGCTCTCACCTAATAGGCTCTACCCCTTCCCTTCCCCCATCATCCCTGACTTGTTGGTAGGAGAAACACTCATTTATTAATTAAAACACTTCCATGAACTTAATCATAAGGCTAGAACATCAAGATGGGTGAGATCACTGTAGGCACCTGGTCAATCAATTGGGAAGTATTTATTAAGCATTCTCTGTGTGCTAGGAGTTTTTCCTAAGTGCCTAGGATACTAACTTGGAAACAAAAATAAAAAATAGCCCCCACCCTCAAGAAGAAGCTAGGGACAGCTAGGTGGCACAGTGGATAGAGCGCTGGACTTGGAATAAAGAAGACCTGAGTTCAAATCTAGATCCAGAAACTCCCTAGCTGTGTGACCTTAGTCAAGTCACTTAATCTCAACCTCTGTTTGCCACTGGAGAAGGAAATAGCAAAGCACTCCAGCATCTTTGCCAATAAAATACCATGGACAGAGGTCCACAGGGTCATGAAGAGTCAGATACAACTTAAAAGACTGAACCACAACCCTCAAGAAGTTTCCATTCTTCTTAGAGGACATAACCTTCATTTGACAGCATCTATTTTATATATATATAAGCATCTATTATTTACCAGGAGTTGTACTAGGTATACTAGGCATTCAGAGACAAAAATAAGAAACAATTATAACATGTTTTTCATTAGCATTTATTAAACACTAACTATGTGTGGGAGACTGTTCCAGGAGCGAAGGATACACCAACAAAGCTGAGTCAATTCTTGCCCTCAATGAGCTTCCCTTTTTTGGGAGAAAGAAAATAGAGCTATAATCATGCAAGCAAACATAAGGTAATGGGGAGGGGGGAAGATACTAGCAGATGGGTGTCATCAGAAAAGGTCTCTTGAAGGAGAATATCTGAGTTAATTCATGGAGTGGTGCTGTCCCACAGATGAAACCATCAGCTGAAGGATGGGTATCATAGGACTCTGAACTTCTTCAGTTGATAGAAGGATGAATGAATGAATGAAAGGGCACTTGATAAGCAACTACTATATGCCAGGCACTGTACTAAGTACAAGGGAAGAACTTTGCAGTTCATTTCCATTGCCACAAATGAATGAATGAAAAAGAATGTAAAAATTTACTAGATGTCAAACACAATGTTAAATGCTGGGCATCCCTTCACAAAAAGGATATAGAACCTGCCCTCAGGGTCAGCTATGTGGTACAGTGAAGAGCGCACCAGGCCTGGAGTCAGGAAGACTCCTCCCTGTGAGTTCAGACCTATCCTCTGACACTTATTAGCTATGTGACCCTGGGCAAGTCACTTGGGTTGTTTGCCTCAGTTTCCTCATCTGTAAAATGAGAAAATGCAAATCACTTCAGTATCTCTGTCAAGAAAACCCCAAATAGACAAGGTCAAATGAGAAAAGAGAACAAATGGGGGGGATAGAATGGAGGGGAAATTAGTTTTTCACAACATGACTACTATGGAATTGTTTTGCATGGCTGCACATGTATGGCCTATATTGAATTGCTTGTCTTCTCAGTGGGGGTAGATGGGGAGGGAGGAGGGGGAAGACTCTAGAACTCAAAGTTTTAAAAAAAATGTTGAAAAATTGTTTCTGCATGTATGGTATGGTAGTGGGAATTTGAAGATCTTCCCTGCCCCTTAATAAGTCTAAGGGAATTTCAACACCTTCTCTGCTTTGAAAATATACCCTGTTGTCTAATAGGCTGAATGTAATCACATGGAGCCTCTAGTGAGAGGAGTTTGCTGAAGGGTGGAGCAGAGCCCATAAGAAGCTAGGAGTCTGAGCAGCTAGGCACCGTTATGAGGAGAGGATGCATCTGAGGGAGACAGACTTGTGAGTAAAAGTTGGTGTTTGCCACCTGCTGTGACAGGTGACTGGGAAAGCTAAATGCTGGTATGGCTTTCCCCTATGTTGTGGTACATTAATTTCTATGTTGCTATGATGTATTCAGTTTCCTGGTGCTGGGATTTGGTTTTCTGGTGTCTAAATAAATGTTTTTCTTGTCTTCTATATGGAGAGTTTGTTATATTTTGTGATCAAGCATTATGCAGGTATATTGATAGTGATCATTGGCACTTTGAATATTGCATTAGCATTACAGCGTGCAACCGGGAAATAAGGTATACAGGGAGTGGGGTATAGAAATCCATCTTGCCCTACAAGAAAGTAAGGGGTAAGTGGGTGAGGGGAGGGATGGGGGGTGTAAGAGAGGGCAGACTGTGGGAAGGGGTAATCAGCATGCTTGTTCTCTTGGGGTGGGAAGTAGGGGAGAGATGGAGAGAAAATTTGGAACTCAAAATCTTGTGGAAATGAATGCTGAAAATGCAAAATAAATAAATTCTGGAAAAACAAAACAAAAAACCCAAATGGGATCACAAAGTGTCAACATGACTAAAACAACTGAAAAGCAACATTTCCTTCACAGACCTCACTATTCAGTCCCCCTTTTATGTGCCATCTTTTCCTATTAAAATGCAAACTTCTTGAAGGCAGGATCTGTTATCCTTATCCTTCATATTTATATCCACGATCATCAATGTATGCTTGTTTCCTGTCTGCCTGCCATTAGAATACAGGGAAATGGTGGTCAAGGAAAGGTGTTCTGGGTGGTTGCTGCTTTCTGCCCCATACAGCAATGAGAGTCAATCGAGCTGCAAAGTCCTTTTTTTTTCTTTTTTTTTTTTGCTCTTTGGAGAGGGGAAGGTAGGGGGATTGGGGTTAAGTGACTTGCCCAAGGTTACATGCTTAGTTTTGTGTTAAGTGTCTGAGGCTGGATTTGAACTCAGGTCCTCCTGACTCCAGGGCCGGCGCTCTATTCACTGCGCCACCTAGCCGCCCCCTGCAAAGTCCTTTAACAAAAGCTGAAAAGCAGGGTCAGCAACATGACACACCCTAGAAATAAACAGGCACCAGTACCAATAGTAGTACAAACAAGTAACATTCATGCAAAGCTTTGAAATGTGAAAAATGCTTTTCTCAATTGAACTTTACAACATTCCTGGGCCGTGGACATTCAGAGTAGTTTTGCTTGTGGTGGTGATTGTTCCCACTGGGCATTTTCCTCACAAGAAAACTTCCTTCAACCAATGCAATTTAGCAACCTAACATTCTAAGAGAGTTGTTTGGGGGCACTAATGGTTAAGTGACTTAACCAAAGTGTCATAGCTACTAGCTATCAGAAGCAGTCCTTTGATTCAGCTTCTTAATTCTAAGGTTATCTCATCTTATAAAGTTATTATTCCCACTTTATATATGAGAAAATGGAGAAAAAATGAATAACAATGACAATAGTTGCAGTGGAAATGGGAATTTGAAGAACTTCCCTGCTTTGAAAGTAAAATCTGCCCCCTAATAGGCTGGATGTAATCACATGGAGCCTGTTCTGGGAGGAGTTTGCTGAAGGGTAGAACAGAGTTCACGGGAAGCTAGGAGACCCCTGATCCCTAATGTCTCCTTCTCCTCAAAAGACAATAAAAGCCTATCATTTTAATCCCAATATTTGTCTAGTGTAACTGGATGAGATGCAGAATACAACAATCTCTGAAGAATTAAAGATGGTGGCCACACAGGCTGGGAAGTGTATAGTGAGGGCAAGTGGGCTGCAACATTATAACCAATGACTAACTCTGAATAAGTATAGGAGTAAAGGATGTCATCTAGAAAGTGTCTAATAGGAAAATAAGACTGGCTGGTTATGTCACAGGGGAGAGACATGATGACAAATGGGCAGCCAGAGGTCTCCACTGCTACCCTCAGGGTTTAGAAGAAAGAACAAGGCATCAAGTATTCCAGGTCAATCTTTTGCTACAAATTTATGGAAAGACATGGACAAGAACTGTATACATTGGGGAAGGCATGGTTGACTTGAGATCTGCATGGTCAGTGGGAATTCTCAAAGAGACAAAATCACAGATCTATTTGAGTGAAGGGTATTTTTGGTGAAGAAAGAGAATGAAGGCAGAGAGACCAATTAGGAGGATATTATGATGAGGGACTCAACTGGGATCATGGTTGTAAAAGGGAAGAGAAAGATAATGAAAAAAAGGTATGTCAAGCATTTTGTAACAGTAAAGAGCCATCTATCCATGAATGACTATTATTTCCAATTTTCCCCTATTTCCACACTCCCCAAATTCCCCTAGTTTTGCTAGAGGCATCATTGGTATAATGGATAGAAAACTGGACTGCACCTCAGAAAGATTTGTGTTCGAATCCCCACTTGTGATACTTGATACCTGTGTAATCATTCATTCCTCTCCAGGGTCCATTTCTGACTCTACTGGACTTGACATACTGGAAATATGCTGTGCCCCTGTGGCATTTCCCTCTTATTGGCTAGTTCCTTCCACCTTCTATTTTAAGGGGGATATTAAGGCCATTCATGTTTTATTTCTCTCCTGTCTTATGCCACGCACCTTCATTTCTCCACTTCATTTCCACCATTTTCAGTTGCTCCTTTTTATGTGTTGTCTCCCCTCTTTAGGGGTAGTTAGGTGACTCAGAGACAGAGCTCTGGGCTTAGAATCAGGAAAACTCATCTTCATGAGTTCAAATCCAGTTTCAGATACTACCTGTGTGACCCTGAAGAAAGTCACAACCCTATTTGCCTTAGTTCCTCACCTGTAAAATGAACTGGAGAATAAATTGACAAACCACTTCAGTTTTTCTTCCAAGAAAACCGCAAATGGAAACCAAAGAATTGGACAAGACCAAACAACAACTGCCCCCATTAGAATGTAAGCTTCTTGAGCTCAGGGGCTTTCTTTCTGCTTGTATTTGTATTCTTGGTCCTTAACCCAGTGTCTGGCACATTGTAAACACTCAACAAATGCTTGTTTACTTGACTTGTAATCCTGAGTGATTATTTTATCTTCCTGAGCTACAGAACCCTCAGCTGTAAAATGCTATAATTGTCCCCAGTTGTAGCAAGTTTGGATGAAAATAATTTGTGTAAAATGCTTTGTGAACAATAATGCAAATTATGGTTATTGTACAATATGCTGAAAAGCCCCCAAGAGAAGATGCTGTTTAGGAGCTTGTATATTGTTCTTGGGGACAGAAGTCCTGGGTTCAGTCCCTATCCAGATGCCCAGTAAGTGATTTCCTGTGTTCTCATATGCTCTTTCTGACCTGGTATCTCACTTTATTTACTGTATTATACCCAGTTCTCTAGCCATGTATATATAAAGAAACAGAGAGAGAGAGAGAGAGAGAGAGAGAGACAGACAGACAGACAGACAGATAGATAGATGATAGATAGATAGATAGATAGATAGATAGATAGATAGATAGATAGATAGATAGATAGATAGATAGTTGTACTATAGTCAGAAGAATTCTGGATAAAAAGGAGTAATAGTTTCCTTGACAATAAAGGTTGTTCAAGAGTGGAAGAGGTTTGATAGTGGATATGAATTATCCTAAGTTTTTTTTTTTCCAAAAGGAAGTAGTTAGCAATCTGCTGGGAAATAGATTTCTTGCCATTGCCAGGGAATCAGTTATCCAATTAAAAAGAATTTATTAAGCATCTACAAGGGGGAAGGGACAGAATGATATAAACACTTATGAAGCACCTACTGTATGCTAGGAATTATGATAAGAAATTTACATGTATTATCTCATTTGATCCTCACAACATCCTCTGAGGTAGGCATTATTATTAACCTCATTTTACATTTGAAGAAACTGAGGCAGGTAGTAGTTAAGTGGCTTGCCCAGGGTCACACAGCTAGTAAGTGTCTGAGGCTGGATTTGAACTTAGAAAGATGAGTCTTCCTGATTCCAAGCCTAGTGTTCCATCCACTGAATCACCTAGTTGTCAAAGATGTTGTCCCTGCCTTCAAGAAGCTTACAGTCAATCAATCAATTGACAAGTATTTATTAAACTCCTACAACATGCCAGGTACTAGAAATAGAAATGCAAAAAATGAAATAACCTCTACTAATAATGAGCTTATATTTTAATGGGGAAGGAGGAAATATCAAGCATACACGTTTATATAGCATAGATGTAGCATTAATAATTACAAATACATTCATAGTAATCCAACTGACACATAGTGTGTGAGGGAGGGTACTCTGTCATTTGGGGAATTCAGGGAAGGCTTCATGCAGAAGATGGTACCTGAGCTGCATCTTAAAGGAAAAGTGAGTCTCTGTAGGGCATAAGTATGGAGGAGATGCATCACAGGCATCGATCCCAGAATGCAGGATTGAGAGTAATGTCCACTGAGTCCAGGAAGATCTGTTATAGTCTGCTGGTGTAAAGGTTTAAAAATTCAATAGAAGCATTTATATTTTATTTTAGAAGCAATAAGAAGTTACTAGAGAAGCTTGAGCAGGGGAATCACCTGGTTAGATTCTGTGTTTAAGGAAAATTACTTTGGCAACAGGATGGCCTGGGGAGAAACTTGAGACAGGGAGTTCTTGCGATAATCTAGGCAAGAGGTCTGATGAGGCCCTGAATGAAGGCTGTCACTGTGTGAGTGAAGCGGTCCAATGGGAGAAATGTGGAGGTTAAAATGGAAAAATCTTGCAACCAATTGAATATGCATAGTGAAGAAGAAAGAAGATTCCAGGATAGTGCCAAACATATGACTTGAGATACTAGAAGGAGAGAGATGCTTTCAAAAGATATTGGAAGAGGGGACTGTCTAGGGCAGGGGTGTGCTGGAGCCAGATCAAATCAGCACAAGAGAGGTGATTGTTAAATTTTCTGTGTGACCATTTTTACCTCAGAAATCAAACAGTATGACCAGGGTTTGTGTTATTATTTTGTTGATTATGTAGACTTAAGAAAGATATGGAGAAAATGCTAGCAATGCAAGTTAAATTTAAAAGTTTGTCCTACAAAATTGTTTTTCTTTTGGCGGGGGAGCTGGTTGTTAAATATTTGCCAGCACACTCGAGTTAGGGGGTAGGATAATGGGTGCAATTGTCTAGTTAGGGGTAACAATATGTAGATATGTGTAAAATGGAATATAATGTGATTTTAGGGGAAAAAACACCAATAGTTAGAGAGATCAAGAAAGTCCTCTTGTAGAACACAGTTTTTGGAAAAACAATGAACGCTGTCCTAATTACTCTCCCAACAATGTACTAATAGCACTTTCCAAACTATTCAACCTTGTTCTTAAGCACAGTGTGATCTGGCTGTCATTGACATTTAAACGCTGTCAGAATAATGTCCTCCCATCTTGTTTAAATAAGATTTTACACCCAAATTGTATTATACAGTTCATTTGATATTTGTAGTGCAATGAGAGGAACTCTGAGCTTGTAGTGAGAAAGACTTGGGCTCAAGTTCTGCCTTTGATACTTAATAGCTGTGTGACCCTGGGCAAGTCATTTTACCCCCATGTGACAGTTAACTTGCTTGGACTTATTTATTAGGTACATAGGGTAAATTTTAGATTTATGGATTATGAATTGAATTCATAATCTATGAATTAGAATTCTAGGAGAAAAAGCTTCAAGATTTCATTAAGTTCAAACATGTCATTTAACAAATGAGGAAACTGTTCTCCAGAGTCCATAAATATGTGGGGCAGGATCTGAGCTCAGGTCTCCCCATTTCTAGGCCAGTGCTCTATCTACTCTACCATGTTGCCTTATGTCAGTTGTGGGGACCATACTTAGTTGTAAACAGAGGATTACCAAAATGGAAAGCACTAGCTTTTCAAACACGTCTGACTCTCTGTGACCCCATTTGGTTTTGTGTTTTTTTTTTGGTTAGAGATATTGGAATGGTTTCCCATTTCTTCCTCCAGTTCATTTTATAGATAAGGAAACTGAGGCAAACAGAGTGAAGTGGCTTGTCCAGGATCACACAGCTAGTGAGTGCTGGATGTCTGGTTTGAACTCAGGAAGATGAGTCTTCTTCATTCCAAGACCAGTGTTTTAGCCACCGTTATCACCTAGCTGTCTATAGAAGAGTGTCTAGGAGCTACCCAAATGGTAAAGGACTTTAAGTTTATACTGTTTGAAGGTCAGTTGAAGGAATTGGGGATGTTTTTTTCCAGAGAACAAAAGATTTCAGGGTGAGGGAGCATGGTAGCTGTCTTTTGAATCACTGGTTTCTCCTCATTGGATGTATTTAGACAAAGGCTGGATAACAACTTGTCAGTCATATTGTACTTTGGATTCTTTTGGGGGTATGACTCAAATTAGATGGCTGCTGAGTTTTCCTTCTAGCTCTGACAGTCTACGATTATGTGATTCATTGATGAGTTGTGAACAGCATTGGTGGAAGGAGTTCCCACAGTGGGAGTTCATCTCCATTGCAATAGTCCCAATGAAATGTTAATTGAAAAACTCAAGTTATTATGACTGAGAGGTGGAGAAAGTACTCGGGAACATTGCTAAAGCAAGTGTTCAACTTAATTCGGTACTTTCCAAAAGTATGGAGTTCCTCTCCTCAGGAGAGGATAGTCCAATCCCAGGGGTACTTGCCAATAATTCAGAAATGATAATGATACCATTAGAATGCTTCTAAGTGTACTGCACGCTTATCAGAGAACCATGACTGTGGCACTCCAGAGGGTCACATGTTGTCTGGCAGTGTGTCTAATTAATTTATAGGCTCAAAACTATCATTTCATGAGACTAGGCATGAATATGAAATTTCTATCTCCAGATGGAGTGCTTTCACTGAAAACTAAGATGTGCTCTTTCATCTGAAAGAAGTTTTTCTCTTTAGCCTTTAACTAAACAAGTTGTCAACCTGTTTCTGTACTGCTATAGAAAAATGCTTGTCAGATTGTCAAAGGCAGTAGAATTTCCTGCAGATTGAGGCATGTCAATGAAATCCCTCATGCCTAATGGAAAGGCAACAGGAAGTTGATGTGATCAGGGGATAGAGGGCTGGTCTTGGAGTTATCAGAGCTGGGTTAGAATTATGTCCCAGATACTAGCTCTGTGCTCATGGGCAAGATCAGAAGTGTGGGGTGATGGAAAGAAGGCTAGATTTGGAATCAAATGATATAATTTCAAATTCCAGCTAGGTTGCTTACCACCTGTGTGACCCTGGAAATGTCATTTGCCCATTTTACTTCTCAGGTTCCTTAGTTGTAAGTGGAGGGTATTGGATTAAATGACTTCTGAATTCTCTTATAGCTTTGAATGTATTCGGATCCTTATATTCTATGGTTCTAAATGTATATTACTGGAATAATTTACTCTTTGAGAATCTTGGTTTCCCCATTTTTATTATGAGGGTCATATTCAATTGGTTAGTTAATAAAATATTTTTAAGTGCCTATTATGTGCCAAGGATTGTGCAAAAGTGCTGGGGATACACATATAATGTCAGTCGTGCTCCTCATTCCCCAAAAGAGCTTGTATCCTAATGGAGAAAACAAGTCCTCATATAAATAAGATAACAAATCAGTCAATCAGTAAACTCTTATTAAACAATGGTGTTCCAGGAACTGTATGAAATTCTGAGAAAACAAAGAAAGGAAAATAATCAGCAGAGAGAAAGCACTAGAATTAAGAGACATTGGGAAAGGCTTCCTATAGAAGGTGGAATTTCAGCTAGGAAATGAAGGAAGCCAGGGAAGCCCAGAGATGGAGAGGAGGAAAGAGAACCTTCCATGGGTTGGAAGTGAAAAGACGTGGAGTCTGGACTTGGAAGGTCCAGTGGAGGGAACAGCAAGGAGGCTGGTGCCACTGGACTGAAAAGTATGTATGTATGTGTGTGTGTGGGGGGGGGGGTGGCAGTGATGTAGCATGTAAGAATACTGAAAAGGTGGGGGGCCCTAGATTATGAATGGCATTGAATGTCAAATGGGATTTTGCATTTGATTGGGAGGTACCAGAATTTTTAAGCAGGGAGATGACATGATCACACTGGTGCTTTAGAAAAAATTACTTTAGAGGTTAAATGGAGGATATATTGGAATCAAGAGAAACCCACCATCAGTATGGTATAAAGTGTAAGCACTTTGTAAATCTTGAAGCATTATGTAAATGATAGCTATTATTAAATATGATTATTATATCTATAGTATTATATATTATCTGTCTGTCTAAACTCTATCTATCCCTCTATCTTTCTATTTACTCATGTGCTCTATTTATCATCTGTCTGTCTGTCTGTGTCTATCTGTCTGTCTGTCTCTCTATCCCATTTCTCTCTCTCTCCATCTCTCTCTAGCTCTTCTTCTCCCTCTCCCTCTCTTTTTCTTTCTCTCTCAGAAGTGATGTGAAGAAAACCTAAAATACTTAAAGATGTGTGTTATGACATAGTAACACAGAAAGCTAAGGAACTAATCTCATTGGTAGAGAACAAAATATTCTCACACCCTAATTCTTATCCCAGAGCTGAGATATTAACCCCATGAACTGAGAGGTTTAAATGAGTTGGAGAGGTCATCATGAGGTATAGGATAAGGGATAGAACTTAAGAGTTAGGAAGCCTGGGGGCGGCCAGGTAGCACAGTGAGTAAGAGCACCGGCCCCAGTGTCAGCATGACCTGGGGGATCAAATCTGGGCTCAGACACTTAGCACCCACCCAGAAACACGTGGCCATGTAAACTTGAGCAAGTTACTTAACCCCAATTGCTTAGGGGCAGCCAGGTGGCTCAGCGAGAAGTAGCACTGGCCCCCAGTGTCAGGATGACCTGGGGGATCGAATCCAGGCTCAGATACTTAGCACTACACCCAGAAATAACTGGCTGTGTAACCTTGAGCAAGTTACTTAACCCCAATTGCTTAAAAAAAAGAGTTAGGATGCCCTGGTTGCCAGTCCTGGCTCTGACACCCAGTAACTGTAGGACCATCGGTAAACCCTTTACCCTTTCTGAAAATGTTGGGTTCCATTGCTGAATGAACAATACTGAAAGCCTTAGATCCTTCATTTGGGCTAACTTAGTGCAAAATCATGTGGTATTACTGGAAACACATATGTGAGTTCATATTGGGAGGCAGCGGTAAAAAGGCAAAGGGAGCAGAGCAGTGGCCCCATTCCCTCTACTGTTCCCCTTTACCCAAAAGAGCAGCAGCTGGTATTTCCAAAGCCAGGGTGACTTGCCAACTGTCCAGTGAAGAGTCCATCCACTAGAAGACTGACTTTGTGCCCAATTTGGTTATTGGTGTTAGGATCTCTCTCTCTCTCTCTCTCTCTCTCTCTCTCTCCTACCTTTCTCTCCCATCTCTCTCTGTCTCTGTCCTCCATCTTGTTGTCTCTTCACTGTCTCTAACAGAAAAACCCTAACGTCTTGACATTTGGCTTTGGAATGCAGAATATAATCTTTAGTAGGTGCCAATTTCCTAATTACATCTTACTGAGGTTAATGTTCAAAGTAGTTTACATTTCTGCAGCCCTCTAATTGGACAACAGAATTGTAGACTCCAAGTGATTATTTAAGTGTGGGAGGGAGCCAGGTAGCAGAGAAAAACCCATTTGGGATAAAACATTAGCAGAAGAAAATCTACACACAGATGAGTATTGGCTAAGGACGTAACATTTACTAAGACAGAAAAATGTTCTAATTCTTTCTTACTGCTAAGAAAGAATGGTTGTATTCTGTGTAGAATGCCAGAATTTCAGGACTTCAGTGTTGGAAGGGACTTCAGCAGCCACTTATTTCAATTGTGTTCCTTGGTGTCACAGAAAAAATGTTTCATCTCAAAGTTCAAATGGACTTCAGAGAGCTTTTGGTTTGATGATTGTTAATCTGCCTGTGGACATGCGTGTGCATAGGTGCATGCATATGTATATATGTGTGTATGTGTGTGTGCATGCATGTGTGTGCGTGTGTGTGTGTGTGTGTTAGACCTCAGTCTTGAGAAGTCTTTGGATTCCTTCTTGGAATCATGTTCTTAAATGAATAAAACAAAATATGTAGGATCACAAAGAAAACCAATTTTACTGAAATACAGTTATCAAAATATTTTTTTAATTTATTAATTTGTTTGTTTCCTTTTAATTTACAGGATTCAGTTCCACAATTCCTTGAATTTCACATTTTGTCCCCCTCCCTCCCCTCCTCCCCCCCATGGCGTCTTATAATCAAGTATAGGATCTGTAGATACTTTCACATTATACAATGGTCAGGTTATAAGGATGGATTGTACCAGCTGGGATGAAAAATGGTATAGAGGACATAAAATCAAATAAGAGAACAAAAAAGATCAGGTATTTTGCTTCCACCTGGATATAAATTTAGTTCTTTCTAGTTCTTTCTCTGGATGCACGTTTTTCTCTCCATCATGCGTCTTTTGGGAATGACTTATATCCCTGCATTCTTGAGAAGAGTCCAGTCTATCAAAGTTGGTCATCACACATACGTTGTGTCCGTAATTGTGTACAAATTCCTCCTGGTTCTACTCTTCTCACTCAGCATCAGTTCTTTTAAGCCTCTCCAGGTAAATATGAAGACCGCCTGCTCCCCGTTTCTTATAGCGCAATAATATTCCATAACATGCATATACCACAACTTGTTCAGCCATTCCCCAATTGATTGACACCCCCCACAACAAAAAGAGATGCTATAAACATTTTTGAATCAAAATATTTTTAAAAATCAGTTTATAGGCCCCTACTTAAGGACTCCAACAAGCACCAGTCACTGACTGAACATGTATTCTAGTATTCTTCTGGACAGGTAGTCCTTCATTCTCTCCTGGAAGCCCCACAGTGAGGGGGAAGCCAAGGCAGTTCAAAATGTTTTCAGACATCCCTTATTTGGAAACATTTGTCCCTCTACCAAGATGAAATCTGCCTCTTTGCCCTTTCTGCTGGGCATTCCTAGTCCTTCCTTTTGTGGTTGTAAACAGAACAAGCCAAGTTTCTCCCCTCTCATTATTCTCCCTCCCCTCAAACCCCCTGGGACAGACCTTTCGATGCCTGAAGGCAATAAGAGTCACTGGAAAGAATACTAAGGACCTGGATTCAAATATGAGTTTTTCATTTCACTACCTGACTAACCTTGGGCAAGGAACCAGGCCTAGAGTCAGGAAGACCTGAGTTCAAATGTGACCTCAGACACTTAGCTATGTGACCCTGGGCAAGTCACTTAATCTCTGTTTGCCTTAATCCATTGGAGAAGGAAATGGAAAACCACTCTAGTATCTATACCAAGAAAACCCCAGGATTTTGGTCCACATGGTCATGAAGAGTCAGGCATGACTGAACAGTAACAACAACCTTGGACAAGGCAGGTCATTTCTCTGGGTCTTGCTCAGTCATTTATAAAACTGAGGGGTCTGGACTATACGGTCCCTAAGGTTCCTTCAAGTTTTGATTCTATGGTCCTATGTCTCCTCCAAATCTTCTCTAGACTGAAGACGACCCAATTTCTTCAACTGATCCTATATAGCATTAACTTCCCTAGTCTTATTGTCTTCCTCTGGACACTCACCAGCTTATGAATGCCCTTGCTAAAATAGGATGATCAGATCTGAACAAAGTACCTTTATGTTGTTTGATTAGAGCTGAGTACCGAAGAATTTAAGATCATGTGCTTAGAAGTAAAAGAGCCCCTAGAAATAAGCTAGTCTAACCCTTTCATTTTTACAGATGAGGAAATTTAGGCCCAGGGAATTTAAGTGATTTGTGGAAGTTAGCTAGGTGGCACAGTGAATAGAGCATGGGTTCTGGAGTCAGGATAATCTGAGTTCAAATCTGGTTTCAGAAATTTGACACTTACTAGCTGTGTGACCTTGGGCAAATCACTTAACCCCAATTGCCCTGCCTTGCCCCTTCAAAAAAAAAGAAAAGAAAAGAGGAAAAAGTAGCAAGTCTTGGAGTCAGAAATATTTTAGTCCTTACTAATTTATCACCCTTTTGTTGTTCAGTCGTTACATTCATGGCTGATTCTTCATTGACCTTATTTGGGGTTTTCTTGGCAGAGATACTGGAATGTTCATCATTTCCTTCTCCAGCTCATTTTTCAGATGATGAAACTGAGGCAAACAGGGTGAAGTGACTTGCCCAGAGTCACACAGGTAGTAAGTATCTGAAGTCAGATTTGAACTCAGGAAGATGACTCTTCCTGACTTCAGGTCTCACATTTTATCCACTGTGCCACCTAGCTGCCTATGACCATAGGCAAGGCAATTTAACTCCCCTAGCCTCAGTTTCCTCATATGTAAAATGGGGGGTAATAATAGCATTTACTTCCCAGAATTGTTGTGAGTCTCAAATAAGATAAATGTTGTAAGATATTTTGCAAATAAAGTGCCAAGTAAATGCTAGTTGTTTTTTGTTATTGCTCTTATTAATTATTGCACCAGTTGCGAATATCAGAAATGGAATTTGAGCCATGGTCATCTCCACATGGAACCAGTGATCTTTTCACTCCATCTCACTACCTATTATCATTTTTAGACCATTTTGTTTTACTAATTCAAAAATTGTTAATTCAGGCAAGCAGATTAGGCTATTTTTGATTCTTCTCTAAGGGACAGTCCTTTAAAGGACAACCAGACAGGGACTCTCATATACTGTCCTTGGATTCTTGGTTGGAGAAGGACTTCTGAGCTGTCTAGATTATGAATCTGACCTAGGGAGAATATTTCTGACACTCTCAAGGGTTTATGTAGTGCTACTCCCAAATGTCAGCCAGAAGCAATATGTCTTTTTGAATACCAAAAAGCTGCTTTGCATAATGCTAAATACACAGGGGATGCATAACAAATGTAGAATTTCATAGATTTGGAGCCAAGAAGGGAGCTGAGAAGTCATCTAATCCAAGCCATCATTTTACAGAAGGAAAAATGGCCTCAAGAATTTAAATAAATAAGGAGAAAGAAGAATCAGAATGTGAATTCAGGTCCTGCCTTGAAAGGTAGTGAGCTTCAAGCAGAGATTGGATGATTACTTACTGGATTTATTGTGGAGAAGATTTCTAATTGATTACTAGCTGGAGCAGATGACTGGTGAGGTCCCTTCTAGAGCTAAAATTCTGTGATTCTATTCTCTGGCACCAAATCTGGCATTCTTTACCCTCTGCCATTAAATAGATGGCATTGATGGGGGGGGGGGATCTACAAGAACTATCTTTGCCTTGCTTGAGAAACCATATGTACTTCAGAGCAAAGGAGAGACATGTGAAAGAGAAGAGAGGGTGAAGGTAGGGACAAAGATTTAGATCTGGGAGGCACCTTGCAGGTCATGTATTCTAACCTCCACATTTTACAGATAAGGAAATTGAGGCTGAGAGACATTAAGTGACTTGTTCAACAGCCCCACAGTCAATATTTCACATATAAGGGGCGGCCAGGAGTCGGGAGACCCGGGATTGGTTCTGGCCTCAGATACTTGGCACTCAATACAAAATAACTGGCCGTGTAACACTGAGTAAGTTACTTAACCCCAATTGCTTTAAAAAAATATATATATATATATGTATATTTATATGTATATGTATATGTATATATTTCACACATAGAGATAGCGATGGAAGTTGGAATGGGATCTTTGTGACTCTAACTCTCATATTCAGGACTATAAAGGACTCATTTACATAGGTCTTTGGAACAAATGCTGCCCCACGAAGGGTCTCTTTTTTGTTTCCATCCTTTTCAACAAAAATTCCTTCTGTAAGATTTTGTCTTGCACGATTGCAAGTAAAGAGCTGGTCTGAGGATGATGGCAAGTGATTCATAGTGATTTTCTTGTTTTCAAGGTTGGGTCTCAGAGTCCAGAGAAATGAATAAATCTCCCAAAGTCTTCTTAGGGCCTTCACCAACATGGAGTTCCATTAGTTTCAAAAAGCATGGTTTCAATTGTTCCATCTTGCCCTTCTTGAGGGCAGGATTATTTCATTCAATTTAAGAAGCATTTATTAAGCACCTATTACATGTCAGACAGAGTTACTAGGTAAGTACTAAGGTTAAAAAGTTAAATAAAAGTAAATAATAAGTAAAGAAGGTAAAAAAATAAGGTTAAAAAAAGCAAAATAAATAAACATTTTTGCTGCTGGGAAAACAACATGTAGGCAAATACATAGATGTAGTCACTAAGCGGAGACTCCCTGAGAGGCACTCTTGACATACAGCAGATCTCCATATGTATATTTGTGTTGTGTTGTGTGTTTGTATGTGTTGCATGTGTATATGTGTTTATGTGTGTATAATAGGAAAAGACAGTCAGTTTGTGTAGACCTTTAAATGTCATAGAGAGAATTTTGTATTTTTATCTTAGCAATTGTTATATCATCAGCATATAACAACAGGGCCCAGAACACTGTAGGTGCCTAATAATTGCACTAAATTGCCAGTATTGTAGCTATGTTTAGCCAAATTATTCCTTGAAAGCTGAGTTTTCTTTATTGAAATATGGTCAAGAAAACACTTCATTAGCTAGTGCTCAGAGATAGCACTAATGATGTCAAGGTCATGATTTCAACCACCATCCTGACCAGAAAGTTGATCCATGGCTATAAATTCCACCCGCTAACTCTTCTCGGTGTATTTAGAAACATTTAACTCTATGTGGATATATGGAACATCTGTATCTATATTTAGATATATGGAACAAATATTGGTTTTATCTTCACAAGTACAAAATGGAGGGGTGGGGAGATAGTGCATCAAGTAAGAAAGATTTGGAAGTTTTAGTGGACTATAAGCCTATAGTATGACATGGTAGGCAAAAAAAGATGATATGAGTTTAAGTTGTATAAATTCAGGCATGATATTGAGGGCAGAGATGATCAAAGGCACTCTACCCTGATTTGACCATATCTGCTCAGTTCAGGGTACTATATTTTTGGAAAGGTATTGGTAAATTACAGAGTACCATACTTATAGATTTAGAGCTGAAAGAGATATTAGAAGTCATCTCATTCAATGACTTCATTTTTACAGGTGAAGGAACAGAGGCCTAGACAAGTTCAATAACTTGCCCAAGGAATAGTAAGTAGCACTGGGATTTGAACCCAAGTCTTCAAACTCCAAATCCAGCATTCTTTCCATAGCACCACTGTTGAAAGACCAGAACATCACACCATTTAAAAGTGTGTTAAAGGAACTACGGATCTTTAACCTTGAGAAGATTCAGGGGGTTCATGTTAGTTGTGAAAGAATGTAAGGTGGATGAAGAGTTACATTTGTCCTACTAGGCCCAAAAAGTTAAAAGTAGGAACAATTTGGGAGATTTGGGCTTGATGTCAGAAACCAATTCCCTGACATTTAGAGTTATTCAGAACTGGAATGTGTTGGCTCTGGAGGTAATGCCATCAGCTGAGGTCTTCAAACAAAGACATGGCTCTCCACTTGTAGGGTCTTTCCTATAAAGGATTTTCTGGAAACTGTTGGTGGTACCCTCTGTCTCTGGGATTCTTGGTTACTTGAAATATCCCCTTTACTCTTCATAAATAACTACAGTTATCCTTTCCATACTGTGACTTTCCCCATTTCTGTTCTGCTATATAATGGGTCTGCATAGGAAATTAAATGGGAAATTTGGGGGAGTTTTGCGGAAGCTTCAGAAAACAACTTAAGGCCAAAGATGACACAGAAAAGGTTTAGTGTAGTCTAGTATAATATCAACTTATTTTATCCTTTAATGCCATAATAATTCAGACTTCTTCTCTGGTACAAAGGGAAGACCAAAAAAATATTTACGTGGATTTTCCAGATGATGGGGCACTGCATCCCTAACCTCCATGATGTGGAAGGCATAATTGTAACTAATATTTATTCATCACTTTACTTCAAATAATTAATACTTTAAATAGACAGTCATCTCTACTCCAGTATGGTCTATTGATGCCCAACCTGTGGTAGAGTCTTCTGAGCTCATATTGGTCTGATCAGTCACATTCAGACACGCTGTACCTAGACTCCAACATAATGATGTCATTTTTGTCTTCTTCCAGAACAAAGGACAACAATCAATCATTCTTTAATGATCTCTGGAAAGAGATGCTACTATTATCTACATTTTACAGATGAGGAAATTGAGGCTAAGAGAGGCCAGCTAATTAGCCCCAAATCATATAGCTAGTAAGTATCTGAATTGAGATTTAAACCTAGGTCTTCTTGACTTCAAACCCATCACTCTTTTACTCTTTGTTTTCTAAAGACAGACCTGCCACCAGCAGATATAGAAAAGCATATTTCTTGCTTGGGGGATAGCATAGACTAATAAACAGGGGTCTGGAGGCCATAGCCCAAGACGTTTTGCTCAGTAAGGAAAAAACCACTGCTACCACCAATCCACCCAAACCTCCCCTCTGTTATTGTGAAATAATAAAACACAGCCCATCTCTCAGGGCCCAGGTAGGTTACAAGGACATGTGTTTTATGATGTCTCCTTCACATGGGCTTGGCATATACAAGTCAATGAAGTTGGGGGAGGGAGGAGAGAATTGATAAACTGGCATTAGTCATAAGGGTTTACAGCTCAATATTTAAGGAATATTAAAAGAGAATGATGATGCCATAAAGAGGGCAAGAGGACACTCTGGCCTGAGCAAAACTCAGTGAGCAGTACTTAAGTCTGACTCCGGGATTTGGCTGATGATGAAATGGCACAGCCTCACTCAATACATAAAATGTTGTCCTACGAAAGTCAGGATGAAATAAATCTATTATGTGCCCGTTCAAGTCAGTCAGTAAGCATTTATTAAGCCCCTACTATGTACCTGGCACTGTGCTAAGTACTCTATGTCATCGTGGCCTTTGGAAAAAAAAATACCACCTTCCCTTCTCCATCCCAGTCTTTTCAGTCTAAAACAACTGCCTTGGCTGCTTTCTCTATACATGGGACTCCTCTCTCCCAAATTTCAGTTCAAGTATCACAAAAGTAAATATTAAATACAGACAATGCAAATAATGGGCATCATGGAGCAGTGGAAAGAGATCTGACCTAGGATGACCTAAGTTCAAATTCTGCATCTAAGCCTTCCTGTCTTTGTGACCTTGGACAAATCACTTAATTTCTCTAAGGCTTCTTGCATTGGTAGAAGTAGCTTCATCATTGGGAACTCTATATGCTGATGAAATCACAAGTCTGGGCCAAAATCAAAGCTGCCACTGCATCTCTGATATCAATCACTCACATTTATAGAGCACTTCACAATGGGATTCACATCCTCATTGGATCTTTTCAACCACATCTGAATTAAGGAATATCAAGGAACATTAACTGATGTGCCCAAAGTCACACAGCTCACTATGTGGCAGAGATAGGATTTGAACCGAAATCTCAAGAAACAGTGTGGTCTCATAGGAAGAGCACTGGATTTAGTGTTTGAGGACCTGGGATCAAATCCTAGATTTTCTATTTATCTGCTGTGTGATCTTGGGCTAGTCACTCAACTCTTTTGGGTCTAAGATCCACATCTGTAAAATGAAGGCTCTATTAGGTGAACTTGACAGACCCTTCCAACTGTGAGTCTATGATCCTTTGTGCTCTAAAGTCAGTGTTCCTTCCTCTAGACTACAGGGGTCTTTGCACAGGTTGGAGGCAGCCTGATGTTGTTAGGGTGCTGGATTTAGAGATGGGAAGATGTAGGTTCTAATCTCATTTCTGTAATTTACTAGCTCTGAGTCTCAGTTCTGTCATCTGTAAAATGGAAATAATAATCTGGAAATGGAAATAATAATCTAGAAATAAAATCTCTGTTAAATTGAAATTGTAGGGTTGTTGAGGCTTAAACAAGAATAATGTAGGTGAAACTCTTTGAAAATATTAAAGTTAGATATGAGGATCTGAAAGTATTTTTTATTCCAACCCTGCAAAGTTTATTCTTCTACCAAGAGCAGCCAACACCAACAGCTGTGGAACCAGTGGCCCTCCCCTCTCCTGCCACAATGGGCCAACTGGTATCCCAAAGGTTGACATTGGGGAGATCCAAAGACTTTCTCTTTTCCCAACCCAACCCTCATTGCCCCACTGTCCATTTGTCACACACAAAGTAGAAGGTGCCTGTTCTCAGATGGATGCTGAACCCTCCATCCTCACCTCTGCTGGAGGCATCCCAGAGGTAACCCATTCCACTCAGACCCTTGAACTCCCTCTAGTCTTCATCAGGGACTATCTGCCCTGCCATTGCTAACCAAAGACCTCAGGGTCTTGCCATCTGCTTTGCTACTGTCCCAACCCAAGTAATAAACAGTCTCTCTGCCATGAGCTGAGCATGCTTACTTTTGTAACATGTTGTCTTCCCTCCATTAGAATGTGAGCTATTTAAAACAGGGTCTGTCAGGCTTCTTATTTGTATCCCCAGTTCTTAGCTCAGTTATTTGGACATACCGTGTTTCCCCAATAATAAGACCTATCCCGAAAATAAGCCCTCCCCTTACTGTGTAAGATTCCTCTAAAATAAGCTCTCCCCCGAAAATAAGCCCTATTGAGATTGCTACTGTAGTGAAGGTGATCCCCTGCGCTACACGCTATATTACGGTACCCTCTGTATGCACCATCCCCAATCCCCCCGGTGAAACGCATGCCGCGCTCCGAGCTGCATCCAATCAGAGCTGCAGCAGTGAACGCATCATCCTGTTCTTCCCCAGTGATTTGCTTATTGAATAAAGGTACATTTTTTGTTCACATTTACCTGTTTATTAAAATTGCTGTCAATGTTCATTAAAATAAGCCCTCCTCTGAAAATAAGCCCTCTGGTGTTTTCTGTCCAAAAAAAATTAATAAGACAGTGTCTTATTATCGGGGAAACACGGTAGTAAGTGTTTAATAAAATGCTTTTCTCAAAATTTGGTTTGGTTTGGTTTGATTCTATTGTCGGGGTAGAAGTGTTGAAAATGGGATTCTTATTCAGGTAAGGGTTGGGCTAGTTGGCTTCTGAGGACCCTTCCCAATCTGAGAATCTGTAATTCTCTGACTCATACTCATATCACAGAAATTGGGAAACTTGAAACTTGCTCTGCTCTTTGCAAACCTGGCCACTTTCCTTGTTGAGTGTTTAACTTGCACACCATCATGAGACTTATATGCTCTAAGACCTGCGGCAAAATGTGCTTTAGTGGAAATGCCATTTTGAAGAGAGTAGCTGGAGAAAACCTAAATACAAAGGAAACCAACCTCACACCACCTTTACCCCATGAAGAGCCCTCCTCAATTATAGGGGGAAATTTAACTAAGGAAAATGCCAGAAAGAAAGCAATTGTGGACATCTGCAAGGGTAGAGAGGGCTGAACGCATCCAGATCCCCAAAGCTACTGTGGAAAAAAATGAAATGAGCTTCAGAATGAAATCCTAGGGCCAGGCAAACTCAAGATCCTGAGCCCTTCAGATGACAATGGGGCAGCAGAGGACTGGTGGAAAGCTAATCCTTCCAGACTGATTACCAGGGAACTTGTGTTAATGTCAATTCTGTGTGCTCAAGAAAAGAAATCTGGGCTTGGCTCTGCCTTGTGAAATTTGCTCCCTGAAAAGTCGACATTTTTCTATAATCTGATTTCTAGGTGACTACAGGCCAAGGCTTACCTGGAAATGACACAAAGCCTCAGCTTCTCATTACAAATAGACCTTGTATTAACCTTTCATGTATTTTGCATATATTTGTTTATATGAGTACACACCATCATTTCTCCTAATATAATGGAGGTTCCTTGAGGGCAACGATGATAATGATGATGATTTTTCATTTTGTATCCCCATGACTTGCTACAGGGCCTGACATATAGTAGGCACTTAATAAATGTTTATCGATTGATAAATAGATTCCAAAGCCCTCTAGAACCTTTCTAGACAAGGAAAATATTTGTGCTGGCAACTGGATGCATTTTCTGGTTTGCAAATATACAAGATCTGACTATTTCATGATGACTTAAAAAAAAGGAATTGAAGAAGTCTTTCATTTCACCTCAAAGTCTTTAACATATTATTGAGTGTATAGATATATACTCCCAGCTTGTTATAAACATGTGATTCTTGTGTTTCTTACATATAAAGCCTTGACTGTGATTTTAGTCACTTTGGGGAAATTTCATTAAGGGTCAAGGGAAGGCTGCCTTGTATAACTTCATAGGGAAGAATTAAACCTTCCTCATATTCACACTGTCAAGACACCAACACCTTGGGGTAAAGGCCCTTTGGCCCTAGGCAAGTTATGATTCTACATACATTTTAAGTGGCAAGATCTTTAATAACCAATGTGCCTGTAAGTAGTTTTTATTGTGATTGAATATAACCACTTAGAGTCTCAGAGACAGTATGGGTGAAATCCATTATGTTAAAAGTATTTTGATAAGGATAAATCCCTATATAAAAGGGCTATGCTTCTCTTGTGTAATTGTTAAACCTCATTAAACATGCTTAATAATTAGTAGACCAAAGAATCTCCTTAGATCTATATTAAATATGTATTTAAGCCTATTTGAGACACTTTATTAGAAGAAACATGGTGTATAACTTCAGTCAAAATTCCTTTTCAAGTATAATCTGTGTTTATGGCCAATTTTTAGTTTTGTAGGGGCCAGGATAGAGTGTTTCATGGATTTCTCTTGCTGGAAAGCCCCTTCTTCCCTCTCCCCAAAGGGAATACAAAACATTTCCTGTTCACTAGGTAGGGTAGAGTCCTACCTACCTCAGCCCAGACTCATAGGTATTTATTCTATATTGAAGGTCCTTGGGAAAGAAGATTCAGGATCATTCTTTTCTAATTTCATAGGAATATTCCATGAGTTTCTTCTATCACCCAGTCCCACTGCCAATATAACTCCACAGGCCATGATTCAGTTCAAAGGAAATCAGCACCAAAGACGTTCCCGCTCCCTGGGGGCTAAGGGGCCATTTTTCAGTTCCCAGAATTGCACCCTTTCTTAGTTAGAAGGGATTTCATCACCTCCTTAGTGCAACCTGGAACTAAAATTTCCTTTGATGTTGTCACATGCTGGCCATCACCTAGCTTCTGCTTGAAGACCCCCAGTGAGGAGGAGTTCCCCTCTTCCCTTAGCAGCCCATTTTCATTTTGGATGCCTCTAATTGCCAGATAGTCTTCCCTTAGGTCAAACTGAAACCTCTTTCTGGCAACCTCTATCCAGTGCTTCAGGCTATAAATTCAATTTAATGGAATTCAACAAAATCGTATTAAGGATGGGCCCTACTATGTGCCAAGCACTGCCCTAAGCTCTGTGGCATGAACTATGATTAAAGAAGATGGTGGTTGAATGTCTAACAGGAAGACCCCTGCACAAATAATGAACATACATTTTTTACCTTTTAAAATTGGCTTACTGGGCGGCTAGGTGGCACAGTGAGTAAAGTGCTGGCCCCGGAGTCAGGAGGACCCGAGTTCGGTTCCAGCCTCAGACACTTAACACCCACACAAAAAAAACTAGCCATGTAACCCTGGGCAAGTTACTTAACCCCAATTGCTCTCCAAAAGGCAAAAAAAATTGGCTTACCAAGTAGATATTCCATTAATAACTTCTCAGATACATCATATGAATATTAAAGTACTTGTGATTTTTTTTAGCATGTGGAATTCCTTGTTTGGTAACACTGTCCATCAACACAGATTATAACCCGTTTTCATTTAGCAGATTAAAGACAGTACAGCAAGATTCATCTTCTTAATTCAAATCCAGCCTCAGACATGTACTAGCCATGTGACCCTGGAAAAGTCACTTAACCCTGTTTACCTCAATTTTCTCATCTATAAAATGAGCTGGAGAAGGAAATGGCAAAGCACTCCAGTATCTTTGCAAAGAAAACCCCAAATGGAGTTTTGAAGAGTCGTACATGACTGAGCCGATGGAACAACAATAACATCGTAGGTGGAACATGGGCTTGGGGTCAGGAAGAGCTAGGTTTGAATTCTGCCTCTGATACTTACATACTTGTGTGACCCTGGGAAAATCATTTAACCTGCTAAGTCTCAGTTGACACATTTGTAAAATAAGCAGGGTGAAATGAGACGACCTCTCCCACCCCTTTCTTCTCTGAATTCATAATTTTATGATCCTAGAGAATTTCCTGAGCTACGTAGAGCTTTAATGAAGACCCATGGTTCATACTGCTAACAAATGTCAGAGGTGGAATGAGTCATTTGTTTCTTCTGGATGAATGTCTTAGAGGAAGGAGAAAGGAACACACATTTATTTGGTTCCTACTATGTGCCAGACATTGTGCTAAGTATTTTATAAATATTCTCTTATTTGAGCCTCACAACAATCTCTCCCCATTTTACAGTTGAGAAAACTGAGGGACAGAAGTTAAGTAATTCACTCATGGTCACACATACACACAGCTAGTAAATGTCCGAAGCTGGATTTGAACTCACTTTTTGACTTTACACCCAGCTCCCCATTTACTACTCTAGCTAGTTGACTCCATCCCAATTATTTGTGATTGATTTGTGGTAGAACCTTCTAAGCTTATACTGGTCTGATTAGTCTCAGCTGGACACACTGTACACTGACTCCAACATCATGATGTCTTCTCATCTTCTTCAAATACAGAAGACAAACAACCACCACCAAAACCTAGCTGCCTCTGATTATGAGATCATAGAGATACAGCTCTAAATTGTCTCTGAAATAATTTACCTTAATCTCCTTATTTAAAAGGGGAGAAGCTGGGGCTCATAGAATTTGCTTTGTTGTTTCCTTATCAAAACTATACTAAATTAAATATGTTCTGGACCTGTGATTTCATTGGCTTAGGGAACTTCCAATGAGGAAACTCCTTCTATTTAAGTAGGTAGAACATGGTAGGTGATTAAATGTTAGAGTTGCCTAGGGGCACTTTTAACAGAAGTTTAGTGACTTGCCTAGGGTCACACATATAGTATGTCTCAGAAGTAGATCAAGAACCCAGGTCTTCCAGACTCCAAGGCCAGTTCTCTATCCACTATGTCATGTTGCCTCTCAAACAAGACAAGACAGTTTTCTTTCTAAAACTTATGACCCCTTACACCCCTTATCTTACAGGGGAAGGGAGGTAAAGTAAGGTCTAGAAAGAAGAAAGTATTTGGCACAGAAATTTTCAGATTTGGCGAGAAATGAGGATGATCTTAGTAGATGTTCTGGGTAGAATTGGTGTTCCCTAATGACATAATAATGCAGTAGTCTTGGGTCTAATTACAGTTGTATATGCTTAAGTATCATAGCATCAGCAGCTAGGTCATACAGTGGAGAGAGCATTTGGAATCAGGAGGACTCATTTTCCTGAGTTCAAATCCAGCCTCAGACATTTACTAACTGTGTGACCCCGGGCAAGTTACTTAATCTTGTTTGCCTCAGTTTCCTCATCTGTAAAATGAACTGGAGAAGGAAATGGCAAACCAATCTAGTATCTTTGCCAAGAAAACCCCAAAGTCATGAAAAGTCAGGCACAACAGAAACAACTGAACGAAAATCATAGCCTCATCAATTTAGAACTAGAAGGGACCTCACAGATCATTTTGAGGTGAAAAATGGGGCCTACATAGGGAAAGTGATTTGCCTAAGGTCACACAGGTAAAAAGGATGGGAGCCAGAATTCACAGAATGTCACAGTTGGAAGAGATCTCAGTGTCAAAGAGGGCACATGAAAAACATAACTCTACCATATCCCAGAGGAGAGATCATTTAGCCTTGCCCTGAAGAACCAGTGACAGCTATGGATAGTTCTGATATTTAGAAATTCTTCCTTTAGGGGAAGCCTGAATTTGTCTCTTTGTGACTATCATCCCTTGGTTCTTGTTCTGCCCTTGAACTGAGGATAACAACGCTAAACCTTCTACATTAGAGCTGGGTCACTATACTTCCCTAGGTCCTCTGATCCCCAGTGTCCTGTGCTTCCAACTGTTGGAAGCTGCTATTTTAATTATCTAGGATTTAAATAAAACTGGAGTTATTCACTCCCGAGCTTTATCTCGGAGGTCCATCTTCAGTTCCTCAGTATTCTGAGGAGTGGGCTGCCTGGGGAGGCAGCCAGGTTGTTCCTCCTCATTAGGAGTCTTCAAGCAAAGATAGGATGACCACTTTCTGGCCATATTAAAGAGAGAATTCTTCCTCAGTTGATGTGACCAGATGGCTTATGAGGTCCCTTCCAACTTCCAAATTATTCATATATTCTTGTATCATAAAAAGCACCCCCCGCCAAAAAAAAGGGTTCATTGCATATTCATGACCAGACTCCCTCCCTTATCGTTAGTTATTCTTTTCTCTCTAAGAGTCACTAAGGCTGCCCCATAAATGAGCCCAAATGTAGGGTTAAGGAAAATGTTACCTAATATCAAAGAAATTCATCTGTAAGATAGTAAGAACACTATACTCATATAAAACATAGTAGAAGAAGAGCTTGTCAAAATTTTTGTTGAGAGAGCCCATATTTCCTTAATGGGGCTTGCACATATTAGGTGTTTTAATAAATATTTGCTGAATTGAATGTACAGTACTTGGGGGAGGGCATTCCTCTACCCACTTGTATTCCAATTCAAGCACTCACATGGTGGTCAGAAGAAGCAATACAAGGACACTCTCAAGAACTTTAGAATTGATTTGTGACATGGGACACACTGGCACAGGACCACTCAGCATGGCATGCCCACATCAGAGAAGGTGCCATGCTCTATGAAAAAGCTCAAAGGAAACAGGATATGCAAATTTATAGAATCCACCCCCAAATGTTCACATAGATTGTGCCTGACCTGTGGTAGAGCATTCTGAGATCACATTGATTTTGATCAGTCACAGTCAGACACACTGAAACTTGAATCTCACATAGTGATGTCATTTTGGTCTTCAAGAATGAAGGACAACAAGAAAACAACCCTGACTATCTCAGACAAGACTAAACTGGGTTGAAAATACTCTATGGGTCTGTATCCACTCCAAATCATGGTTCTGGAGCCCCAATCAATGGGTTTATTTCTAGTCAGTCTGTAGATACAACTAGCTCCAAATAAAATTATTTAATGTAATAGCAAAGTAATAAAGTAGGACTAAAACCATTTCCCGCAGAAATCTGCTGGCTTACTCTCATACAAATACACCATCCATGTGGATATATATATAGACAGCATGTGAGAAAAGGAATACACTCAATGTACGTATCTGTGAAAGTCGCATACATGGAGGAGGCGTATACTTATGGAATGTGTGTGACTGGAGTTTTATCAGTCCCAAGACTCTTTTTGTCACCCATAAGAATGAATGGGGGAATTCAGAGAAATATACAATCATTTTTTGAACTTAGAAAGGACATGTGATATGCTGTGATAGTGCAAAGAAAAGTGTTATTGTTGTTTAGTTTGTTTTCAGTCACGTCTGACTTTTTGGGGGTTGAGAGAAATGATTATTTTTCTTGGCTAAGATACTGGTATAGTTTGCAATTTCCTCCTTTAATTCATTTTACAGATGAGAAACTGAGGCAAACAGGGTTAAGTGACTTGCCAGGATCACACAGCTAGTAAGTGTCTGAGGCCAGATTTGAACTAAGGAAGATGAGTCTCTGTGATTCCAGGTCTGACATTTCATACACTGAGCCACCTAGCTGCCCTCAGAGTCAGAGAACAGGGGTTCAAATCCCATTTCCAATGCTAACTACTATGGACAAACCTCTTAACCCCCTGGTTGAAGTCCTAACTAAAATTCTACCTTCTACAGCAAAACTTCCCTAACCCCTCTTAATTCCAGTACTTTCCCTTTCAATCATTGCCTAATTATCCTGAATATATCTTGGAAAGGTCAAAGTTGCCCAATGCATCCTGGGCCATCTCCAGTCGTTCTGATTCATATCTGGCCACTGGACACTGATGGCTATAGAGGAGTGAGACTGGTGACCTTGTGCAGCCCTCCCTCATATAAATGCAATTCACGTGCATGTCATGGCATCACCTCCCTGATGTCCTGGTCCTCTTTGATAAGGAAGGACAAACAGCAGTAGCAGCCACACTAAGCTTACTTTGTATATATTTGTTTGCAATGTTGTCTTCCACATTAGATTTTAAGCTCCTTGAGGGCAGGGAGTATTTTTCGACTTTTGTTTTCCCGGTGTTTAGCAGAGAGCCTGGCAATATAGCAGGCACTTAATGAATGCTTGTTGACTGATTGAAAAACTGATCTCAGAAATCCTTTTTAGCTCTAGCTGTGTGATCCTATAGTATAGACAGAAATCAACAGGATGAAGGAATCAATCCACACAACCACCACAACCATGTAAACGACAAGATTAATTAAAGGAAATCAGACTCTGAGTAACTGAAAAACTGATAAAAGTCCTTGAGAACAAAAGAACTATGTCTCCCTCCTCACAGCAGAAAGTCGGGAGACTAAGACAGTATATTTTGTATATTGTCAAAGGTGTGACTGCTTGGAAAGTTTTTGTTTCATTCTTCTTTGTCACAAGGGAGGGTTTGGTTTGCTAGGTGGAAGCAAAAAGGTTGAGACTAATGGGAGGGAAAAAAGAAAAGGCATTGATAAAACTACTTCTAAAAAAAGAAATCAATTTGCCTGGAAAAGGAATAGAAACAAAATGGAGGCCAAGAAGGTCAAGGTCATTGTCTTTTTCCCATCTAGCACCATTTCTTCATGTAATTTGTGTAAATGGAAGATGGCTCGCACTTACCCACAAATGGAGAGATTAGGGGATTTGATTTGTGATTAATTCACTAAGTGAAAACAAAATATCCAGAAGTCATCAACTCCCACTAAAGGGTTCTGATGTTGCATAAGGAAGAAGAAAATTTCTGAGTGAACCAAAAGCCAATATGTTACTGGGGGAAAAAAGATATTAATGTATGCATTCTGTGCTTCCTTAAAAAGGGCAAATCCAAGCTGACTTCAGGGCACTTTGCTATTGGCTTCTAATGATCCTGACCCAATAAATAAGCCTGTCATAGGATCCCAGCATTGGGCCCTCTGTGGCCATCTATCACCTCATTATTGGCTACAGAGACTCTGCCTCTAGACATTTCCTGTTACAGAAGGCAGGGTGACAAATGGCAACACTGGGTACAATACTAGGGCTGTGTGACAGCCTTATTTATTGGAGAACCAAAAAAAATCCTGTTATGTCTTGGCAATGAAAAGATTTCTTCTCCCACAAGCTGCACCCCTCCTCCCCTGGATATCCCAGACTCAAATTTGACATTTATAAGAATTTTCGTGGGTTGTTTCCTGGAATTCCCCCAGGAGGTGAAGTTCTCTGTTGATGAGGAGACATAGATTATAAAACCATGAATCTAACCTGGAAGAGAAATTAGAAGTTATCTAATCCAACTGAGGTGGACAGAAGTTAAGTGATCTACTCAAGGTGACACAGGCAGGAAGGAATTGACCAATCTGGGATTTCATCTCTGGTCCTCAAACTCTTAAATACAGTCTTTTTTTTCCTTACCATTCCTTGTTGATGCCCACAATTCCCAGCCAATTCAAATATCCTGACTCCTTGAAAACATATCCAGGCAAAGCTGTGTGACCTGGTCAAGTAACAGAGGCAACCTGTCTTCCTCAGTTTCCTCATCTGTCAATCGGGGATGATAATAGCACCAACTCCACAGAGTTATCATGAGGAACAAATAAGACAATATTTGTAAAGTGCTTTGCAACCCGTTAAGGTGCTATGTAAATGGTAGTTATCATCATTTTATACAGATTTTAATAAAAATATCTTTTTCTGTTCTAAAGCTGTGATAACAGCCATGTAGGTTGTTCTCAGGGAAATAAGTTTGTTCCATAAACAGAGGCCAGCAATTTGTCTACAGCTTACCTCAGAGAGTCACCTGAGTGTTCAAATGACTTACCTGGAAAGAGAAGACAGTAGACAAATACAGATATAGATAGATAGATAGATATAGATAGATATGTAGAAATAGATATCGATATATCTATCTATATATTTATATATATATGTATATATACATACATATATGTATATACATATACACATGGTATGTATATCAGAGGTAAAATTTGAACTCAGGTCATCTTGATCATAAATCCCCTTATCTATCCAAGTTGCCTCTTCCCTTCTCTCCAGTGTCTTTTGAAAGCCCCTACCCATCCTTCAAGGCAGTACAAATGTGACCTCCCCCAGGTAAACATCCTTGAACATTTAGAAATATCTTTACATCCTCAGACCTTCCTTGGCAATTATTCTTTATATTTCCTTTCTACATTTACCATGTTCTTTTGTGGATTATAATTCTATGCATGTGTATTTTGTGTCCCCATATTGAAAGTTCCACTGTGCATCAGGGCCACCCTGCTTCCCCCCACCCCACACACAAAGGATCAGATAGCAACAGACTTGATCCAGTCAGAAGCTCATCTGAGTGACTTAATGAAATAAAATACCTTAATCTCCAATTATTTAATATTTCTATTAAAAAAACATTTATCAAGTACCTACTATCTGTAGGGATACAGAGACAAAAATGAAACACTTCCAGGCCTCAAGGAATTCATAATCTGGGAAGGGGTTGGGGAATAGGGAAAAGTGGAACAGTGGATAGAGCACTGGGCTTGGAGTTAATAAGTCCTGAGTTCAAATCTTGTTTTAGATATTCATTGACCATGTGACTCTGGACAAGTAATTTAACTTGTCGACCTCAGTTTCCTCATCTGTAAAATGGGGCTAACAATAGTACCCTACCTCATAGCATTATTGTGATGATCAAATGAGATATTTGTAAAGCACTTTGCAAACCTTAAAGTATTATATGAACAATAGCTATTATTATTGTTATTATTTTAAACAGATGTCAACAAAAATATCTTTTTCTGCTCCAAGTGTGTGATTTTACCCATGTAGGTTGCTTCCATGGGGTGTTTGTTCCATAAATATGGATTTGTAATTTGTCTACACTTCAGGGGTGCTGAGTCTAAATGATTTTCCCAGAGCTAACAAGGCAATATATACCAGAGGTGAGATTTGAACTTGTGTCATCTTATCACAAATCCCCTTATCTATCCAAGTTATCCCTTTCTATATAGAATAAATAAAATTTGAATCCCACCCACCCACCCAGGGGACTATGGAACACTAACCACTGGAGAAATATTAAAAGGCCCTCTTGTAAAATAATTAAAGAGTTTTACTCGCTGGTCCTTAGAGCAATTACAATTCTTGAGACTCTGTGATTCATATATATTAGATACCAAATTAAAGGGGCCATCCCTTGATTCACTTCTTAAAGAGGCCTATTCACTGAATGGGCGTTACATCACTCAAAGTGAGAAGCTGAAAAGGCCTTAGCCTAAAAGGGCCAAGGTCTCCCACTGCACTCAGGGCCATCCTCCAGTCATCTTGACTGATACCAGGCCACTAGATTCAGATGACTGGAGGAGAAGGTGAAGACAGTGACCTTGTGCAGCCCTCCCTCAATCAAATCAAGGTCAACTGCAAGTCATGTCATCATCTCCCTGAGGTCACCGTCTTCTGAAAATGAAGGACAAACACAATAACCCTCTCTTTTCTCTATCCTCTGAAACTCCATACTATTGTTACTAAAGATCCCTTCACATGACAGAGTCCCTTCACTTAGAAATTGCTTTGTACATATTTTGTATTTAATTTTCTATGTATAGGCTGTTTCCCTCCAGTAGAATGGAAGCTTCCTGAGGTCAAGGACTATATCATTTTTGTTCAAAATTTCCTAGAACAGTGCATGGCACACAGAGGGTGTTTAATAAATACTCTCTGGGGGCAGCTAGGTGGCACAGTAGATAGAGCTCTGGGCCTCAAGCCTGGAAGACTTATCTCCCTGAGTTCAAATCTGGCCTCAGACACTTATTAGCTATGTGACTCTGAACAAATCATTTCACCCTGTTTGACTCAGTTTCCTCATCTATAAAATGAGATGGAGAGGGAAATGGCAAACCACTCTGGTATCTCTGCCAAGAAAACCCCTGGGGCGGCCAGGTAGCACAGCAAGTAAGAGCACCTGCCCCAGAGTCGGGATGTCCTGGGATCGAATCCAGGCTCAGATACTTAGCACCACACCCAGAAATAACTGGCCATGTAACCTTGAGCAAGTTACTTAATCCCAATTGCTTAGGGGCGGCCAGGTGGCTCAGTGAGTAAGAGCACCAGCCCCAGAGTCAGGATGACCTGGGATCGAATCCAGGCTCAGATACGTAGCACCACACCCAGAAATAACTGGCTGTGCAACCTTGAGCAAGTTACTTAACCCCAATCTTAAAAAAAAAAGTAAAAGAAAACCCCCAATGGAGCCATGAAGAGTCAGACAGAACTGAAATGACTGAACAACAATAACAAAATATTTCTGGCTTGTATTAGATTGGACCCTTGACTCTACTTCACCCAACCTGTGAGATTTCCATTCCCCCTGGGCCTCAGATTCCTCATCTTCAAAATGAAAATCCAGACTATGTGACCTCTTGAGCTCTCTTCCAGATTTAGCTTTGTGAATACCATCTGTAACATGAGGGGTTTGACTCAATGGCCTGGCACTTTGGAATAACTTAGTAAATGCATAGTGATTGATGAATAGCTTCTAAGGTCCTTCTACTTCTTAATCTATGAGCATACTATCCTGTGATTCTTTGACTCCTTTCATAGGAGACACCTTTGCTTATTGGCCCCATCAAAATCATCCAGGATGATTTGGTTCAAAATTCCTCCAAAGAAGGACTTATTAATACAATGACAATGTATATGCTTTAATGAGATCATTTTCTGCCATTTGTGGGGGACCATAAAACATCAATATTAAACAGCAAATTATTTTCAATGAAAGCTTTATGGGCTTGGCTTAGGAGGAATTAAATACAACTTCACCAATTACTTCTTTGCTATCTCCATCTTTGATTTTTAATTAACTGTTTGAAATTCCTCATTTTGATGGCATGTTGTTTTTTTTCCTTCCTTTGAGCAAATTGTTAGGTTGTATCGTATATTAAAGTCTGAGTGCCCATTAAACATCAGAAAGATGAAGCTTTGGCCTTTCGAAGGAGTGAGCTAAACCCCAGGCTCTGGGACCAAGGAAAGTCCTTTACAAGAGTATAGGAATAGGCCAGAAGACAGTGGAAAGGCAGAGATGAGATCCAGATGGGGAGCTCAGGAAGCAGAGTCAATGCATCCAAAAGAAAATGAATGGAAATGAGTTTGGCTACATATTGAAGGAAGCAGGTTATAGTGGAATACTTTGCACCTCTGAAATTACTACCTAGGTGACTGAGTAAATTATTTTATTTCTCTGGGAATTGGTTTCTGTAAATTGTGAGGGTTAGAATAAATGATCCTTCCAACTCTGAGGTCCCTTTTCAGCTCCAGGCCCATGTTACATGATCTGTGTTTGCTTATGTTGGTGTAGAAGAATGTAGGAAAAGAACAAAGAAGCAAGACAGATATTAAAAGAAGAAGAAATGGGACACAGAAAGAGCATTTGAATCCATTGGATTTGTTTGATGCAGGAAGCATGGTGAGGAGATAGAGACTTGAACTTGGATTTGGAAGAGATCTAGGATTAAATCCTGCCCCTGAAACTAGTTGTGTGATTCATTTAATTTTGGGGCAAGTCAATTACAACCCTAAGCCTCTGTTTCCTTTTCTGTAACATGAGGGTAATAACAGCTGTAATATTTCAGAGGGAAAAAAGAGAAAATAGAGACAGGATGGTAGCTTAAGGAGTAGGCTCAAGAGAAAGTTGCCATTTGAACATTGCTTGAAGAAACTGGCAATGTATTGGTAGCAATACTTATTAAACTGTGGGTTTAAGTGACTTCATACTTGGCAACAGTAAAAACTTTCTGAAATACAACGACCAAAAATTAATTGAAAATCAAATGCTTAATGACTCTGAGGTATTTCTGGCAGCACTTGCCCATGTTGCATCAAGCACCTTTACTGTAGCTTTGGTTCTGAACACACAGCATGTGTACCTTGCACTGTGCATGCCCTTAAGACACTCAAAGCCAACAAACCCTACTGAAAACAAAAAAGAGATCTCGAGTGGGAAAAGTTTAAGAAGCTTTGGCCTAGAGAACAGAAGACAGGGTGGTGGCATGATAATTATCTTCAAGGATCTGAAAGACGTTAATGAAATAGAGTAGATTTGTTCTGTTGACACTAGAGTGAAGAATTAGGAACACTAAATAACCTTACTTTTTGGGAGAGAATTATGAAAGAGATGAGAGGCATGCTGTGAATATGGTTTACCTTGGTTTTTATCAAAGCTTTTGATAAAGAATCTCTTACTAATCTTATGGAGAATATGGAGTGTTGTAGATTATGCAATGATATAATTAAATGAAATCAAAGCCAACTGGATGGCTAGACTCAAAGTTATTAATGTTTTGTTATTGTTGTTTGTCCTTATTCTCAAAAAGGACCATGACATCGGGGAGATGATACCATGACATGCAAGTGAATTGGATTTAAGTGAGGGAAGGCTGTGCAAAATCACTGGCCTCATTTTCTCCTCCAGAGTCATTTAGGTCTAGTGGCCAGATGTTTATCAGGATGACTGGAGATGGCCCAGGATGCAATGGGGTACCCTTGCCCTTTTCAAGCTAAGGTTTTCAACAGGACTCACTTTGACTAAGGTAATGCCCATTCAGTGATTAAGGCTTAATGAGAGGTTGTTTCAATGTCAATGTGGTAGAAGGTCTATAGTAGAGTTTGCCAGGGGATCTATGGTTAGCCCTCTGCTGTATAACATCATTATTGCTGATGAACATAGATGGTACAGTCATCCAATTTGCAGGGGACACAAAGCTGGGAGAGATGTCTAATATAATGGATGACAGAGGCAAGACCTCAAAGGATATTGATGGGCTATAGCACTGGGGTAAACCAAATGGGGATAAATGTCAAGTCTTATATTTGGTTACAAAAAGTCAACTTCCCAAATATAAGCTACAGGAGGCATGATTAGATAGCAGCTGTTCTGAATTTGAGTGTTTCTGTGAACTATGAGCTCAATATGAGAGACCATTGTGATTTGGCAGCCAAAAAAAAGGACATGCAATTTTAAGTACATTAAATGGGGGTATGCCTTTCAGAAACTCCATTGTAATTTACCCTCATTAGAGCTCATCTGGCATACTGGGTTCAATTTCGGGAACCACTGATAAGAGGGACATTGATAACTTGGAGACTGTTCAGAGGAGGCCAATGAGGATGATGGGTTCATGCCTAGGTTCATGTCATCTAACATGGTGAGAAAACAGGAACACGTTTTTCCTGGGGATCAGGTCATGACAGTAGTGTCCCAGTATTTGAAGGACTGTCACATAGAGGAGAGATCAAATTTGTTCTGTTTGGGTACCAGAAGACAGACCCAGGAGTAAGAGGTAGAAGTTGCAAAGAAAAAATATAAGACTTTAGGTCTTAAATTAAGACTTTTGGTGAAAAAAATAGTTCCAGCAACTGACAATAAACCAAAGTGGTTCGGGTTGCCTAAAGAGGTGGGGGGCTCCTTCTCCTTGGGAGTCTTCAGGCAGAGGCTGAAGGATGACTTATTGGGTACATTATAGTAGGGATTTCTTTTTTACATCATGGGGATGAAGTGCCATTGAGGTCTACTCTAATTCTCAAATTGTGGGATTGTTTGAGCAAAGGGTAGAAATTTAAAAAAAAGACAAATTGAAGCTTGATGTCAGGACAAAATGCCCTAAGAAAAGTATCTAAAAGTGGAATGGCCTGCCATAGAAGGAAGCATTTCTATTCCCCTTCATTGTCCATCTCCAGGTGGGGGCCATCTCCAGTAGCCTTGCTATATTTTTGCCACTGGAAACAGATGGCTCCAGAGTAGAAAGTGAGGCTGGTGACCTTGCACAGTACTTCCTCACTTAAATCCAATGTACTTGCACATTATTGCCTCATCTTCCTGATGTCATGATCCTCTTTGAGAATGAAGGACAAACAACATCTTTAGGTAAAGTCTGGGTAACCACTTGTTGGGTGGATTAAATGTTAAATCCTCTATTTGGTTTTCAAAGTCCTTCATAACTTACCCCTTCCTCCAGTCTTCTTAACTTTACATATCCCATTCCAGTTCTCTGAGATCCTGTGACAATGGATGTACCCCCCACACATTACTCTGTCTCTTGACTCCAAGCATTTTCACTGGCTGTCCCCCATACCTGGAATCCTCTCCTATTCTATCTCCAGTCTTGACTTCCTTTAAATATCAGCCAAAGTCCTACCTTCTAGGAAAAGCCCCCCACCCCCAGCCTCACCCCTCCCAGTCAATGGAGTAATTTGTTTTGCTTGACTATACATATTTGCAATGTTTTTTTTTTCTTTGCTTTCTCAGTGGGGGGAAGGGAATGAAAGGGGAGATAGGAGGGAGATAATGTGGAATGAATATAGAATAAAATTGAATTAAAAATAAATGCCTTAGAGAAGAAGAAAGGAGAGGAGGAAGAGGTGATAGAAGAAGAAGAAGAAGAAGAAGAAGAAGAAGAAGAAGAAGAAGAAGAAGAAGAAGAAGAAGAAGAAGAAGAAGAAGAAGAAGAAGAAAAAGAAGAAGAAGAAGAAGAACAAGAAGAACAAGAACAAGAACAAGAACAA
>NW_027185575.1:4557329-4687894 GCF_028583685.1 Petaurus breviceps papuanus
GAGGAGAAGTCTTTCCCCTTCCCCTTAATGTTAGTACTTTTCCCTCTGCTGATTAGCTTCAATTTTTTTCTGTAGATATCTTGTTTGAATAGCTATTTGGATGTTGTTTCCCCCATTAAGATTGAATGCTTTATGAGAGCAGGACTGTCTTTTATTTATTTATTTATTTTGCATCCCCAGCTGTTAGCACAGTGACAGGAACATGATAAATGCTTAATAAATGTTAGATGACTGACTATTATAATGGGGAGCTATGTTTTTATTTTGGATTAGACTAGATGGCCTCTGAGATCCCAATGAAATCTGGAATTCTGTGTTCCTGTGATTCTTTTCAAGACAAGGGAGACTGGGAGCTTAATCTTTACCATGCTCATCACCATTCTGGATCAAGTGCGAGGTTATCTAGTTCAATCTCCACAGATGAGGAAATTGCTTTCCAGAGAGAGGTGAAGTGACCTGCCCAAGGTCAAAAACATAATAGCAGGCAGTTTTATATTTTGAACTCTGCTCCTTGGCCTCTAAATCCAACCCTCTGTCTATTCTAGCCTTTGACCTTATCTTCCAACGCCTTTTCAGTTCTGCATCCTAGACGGAAATAGCTAGACAAACTGGTTACCATGCAGAGAAAGGCAAGAGGAATGGCAAAGGAACGGGAAATCATGTAACATAAGAAACAGCTGAAGGACCTGAAGCTATTTAGTGTGGAAAAGAGAAATACCAAGGAAAGGCACGATAGTGGTCTTTAATCCACTATCCAAAAAGAAATAATAACGATAATAATTATTATCGTTATTATTATTCAAAAAGCACTTTGCATGTACCATCACAGTTGAACGTCACAACAGCACCATGAAGTGAGTGCTAGTATTATCCCCACTTTACAGGTAAATAAAATGAGGCTGAAAAAGGTCTTCTATCCCCCATATTTAGTACATAGTAGACTATTTATAAATGCTTACTGAATAAAGTAATAACTAGTTGCGTTTATCCTTGGAATAAAGAAATGGATGGAAATCAAAGAGGCAGATTTCAACTCAAAGAAAAGAAAATGTTGTAAAAATTAGCCCTCTTTCCAGGAATAGGTTTGCCATGCAAAGTAGTTAAGTTTCCTGTCATCTGTCAGGAAAGGCACTGAGGAATAGAGGAGATTCCTATTTAGATGTGGGGTAGATCAGCTGACCTCTGAGGTTCGTTCTAATGTTGAGTTTCTGTGACTTTATGTCTGTTAGCAACAGACTAAGTGGATAAAGGTGGTAGATTGAAGGTTGAAGAAGATGAGAGGAAGGGAGGGAGAGAGAGATACAGAGAGACAGAGAGAGATATACAGAGACAGAGAGACAGAGACACACGCAGACAGAGAGAAACATAGAGAAAGAGACAGAGAGAAACAGAGACAGACAGAAACACACACAAAGAGAGAAAGAGAGACAGACAAAGTCAAAGAGAGATAGAGAGACAGAGACTGAAAGACAAAGGCAGAGAAAGACAGACAGAGACAGAGAGAGACATACACATAGAGGCAAAGACAGAGAGACAGAAAGAGAGACACACAGAGAAAGACAGACAGACACAGAGAGAGACAGAGAGACAGAGAAACCCCAAGAGAGACAGAGAGACACACACACAGACACACATACAGAGACAGACAGATGCACACAGAGACAGAACAGAGACAAAGTGACACAGATAGAGACAGAGAAGAAAGAAGAGAGAAAGAAGGAGGGTGAGGGGGAGAGAAAAATTAATGTATAGTAGTCAAAGAGGAAATAGCAGGGCATTTGATAAAGATCAGTCACTATCAGTCCATGTCCTCTGTAGCATGAAACACAGATTATTTGCCAAATAAGTTAGCTAGAAATATGCCCATGATGTTAATTTACTGGACTGTTCCCGTTCTTAATAGACACATTCTTTCCCAGAGCCCCTCAGTTATCAGCATTCTCTCTCTCCTCTTCAAATCACCTGGGTATTCTTCACACATGACATTGCATCTCCCATCTTCCCCAGTTTGCACTGGCTATCCCCTATGCCTGGAATATTGTCTGTCCTCACCTCTGACTTACTTCGAGACTCCAATCAAAGCTCACCTCATGCCGAAGGCCTTTCCCAGTGCCTGCCCCACCCCTTTCCTTGCCTTCCATTCCTGTTCCTCTGAGATTATCTTTTAATTTACACTATATATAATTTGGATGAACATATTTATTTACATGCTCCCCATCCCCAATTAGAATGTGCTGTCCTTGTGAGTGGGGGAGGGCATGTTTCATGTTCTTGTCTTCCTTTTTTATCCTCAATGATTATTATATCTGTAAGATAATAATTCCTTACTAAATGTTTGATGACTGGCTGACTGACTGTTTTCATGTTACATCTCTCTATTAAAATGTAAGCTTCTTAAGAGCAGGAACTCTTTTGTATCTCATTTTTTCCCATTATCTAGCACAATCCCTGACAAAGAGATGCTTAATCAATGCTTGTTGGATTGGATTAGGAGGTACATTACACGAGTATACAACCAGTTCTAGCTGTTCATTAATATTCATTATCAGAGGGAAGTTACTGGATAGCCTAAACCTTGGAATACATCAGACTTCTAAGAATTGAAAAATGACCACTGCACAGAGGCCAATGGAGAGGAACATGTGGGTGGGAGCAGGCATTGATGCAGAAGTGATAATGAACTTCAAGGGAGAATCAAAGCTGAAGAAGAGAAACAAAAGATAGCGTTGGGAAATGTGATTGACTGGTCACAAGTGTTCCACTGCCCTCCTAGCAATGAAAGGATAAACTGAGGAAGAACTCCAGCATTGTGGGTAGGTGCCCTGTGGCAAACTTGTGAGAGAACATGGGCAAGAGTGCCACGGACTGGCTGAGTGTGGGTGGATGGCAATCATTGGAAGCAACTTCCTAATGGACAAGATCACAATTCGATTTGAATATTTGAACATCAGAGGAATGAGAAAAGCACAATGTGTAAGGTTGATTTTTCAAAGTGGGCCTCTGTTAGGTCCTCCTTGGTTTAAATGGACTTTTTAAAAGGCTTTTAAGAACGTGCCTTATCTATTTAAAAATAATGGTATTCGCTAATTGTTTTGTTAGGTGTGAGAAGCTACAAGCTGGGTGATGTTGGATGGGAAATGCATTCCAGGCTATCAGCTTTTTATTTTGTCATCTTTTTCTGTTCTCCCCCTTTTGGTACAGATATTGAGTTTTCTGAATTTCAATACTCAAAGCATGAATGGACATGTCTCAGGTTTGCAGCTGGCAGGTGTCAGAATAGATTTAGAAAGCATGGCATTTCTAAGAGAAGTCTAGACAAAATGTCCAATGTCTCCTCCTCCCCAGGTTTTTGAAATTCTCAACATGAGATGTTCCATCAACATGGGAAAAATGTAACTATAAGAGGTCATTTTCCAGAGGTGGCCTTCAAATTAGATTTTCTAGCATTTCAATGACCACAAAACAAACTTCCCAACTTCTCCTTTTAACACAGAATTATTCTGTACATGGGTAAATTGTGGCTTCTTATTCTGTCCTCCCAAAGACAGGACATTATGCATGTAAATTGACCTGTTAAAAACTCATAAGAACATGGGGAAAATGTCAGATGGACCTAATTTAGAAAAAAAAATCACTGTATTAGCAGAAAAAAAGAGTCCTGCTAAAAGCAAGAATAGCAAGAGAGAATAGTTCTGAACACCAGGCTGAAAAATGAGGGCTTCGGACTAGAAACTCACTCAGGTTCTTCTAGCTTGATTCCTATGACCCCACCTCATTAGCATTACATAGATGTATTCACCCATCCATCTCACACATGCCCAGAGGAAAGAGTTATATAATAATTTATTAGTTTAACGGATGTGGTATTGATATTTTGTTTCTCTTGTTTCCCTGGGAATTTAAGAAAAATTGGAAAACAGGTGGATTTTCTATTGATATTCCTGGATTAAGCCTGATTTTCTAGTCTTAGAATTTCAGCAATACAAGGAACTTCAGAGTTGATGTAACCCAAATCATACCTGAATTGAAATCTCTCCTAGAATATCCCTCACAAGTGGACATCTGGACTGTGCTTGTAGATTTCCACTGAGGTAGAAACCACTCCCTCCTAAAGTAGTTTTTAGGATACCCCCCCTCCTTATATCAAATATCTCTGTAACTTCCATCCAGTGAACCCAGTTTTACTTCCTAGGGCCAAGTAGAACTAGTTGAATCCTTCTTCTATGTCTTAGCTCTTCAGAAACTTGAAGACAATTAACATGAACCATTTCCCCACCCAAGCCTTCTGACTCTATGTAATTTTTTCTAATTTCTCCTAGTTCTAAGTCACATTAGTCTTTTGCAAATGAGAATGTTATGGGTGCAAAAATACTTTATGGATACAGGAATGCTTTATTCATGGTTTAACTATGTTACAATGGATCTTTTCAGTCAAACCTATCAGATGGTAGGCAAAGTACACCACTGATAACACTCCTCTGAAGCCTTATCATGTCATTGGGGTTACTTGGAAAAATCACAAATACTATTTAAACATGGCACAGATTCTGGAAGGTTCTACCAACATGGGAAAACTCTAAATATGGGTCCAGCAATGAACTATATTTCTGCATTCTGAAGATGAATCGAGCTGAGGTTAGAAGGGTCTTATCACCAGATTGGCCACAGGATAAAGAATATTCCAGACCTAGGAACTGACCATATATTAGATGGTTAGAATAAGTAGCAATGGAGAAAGTACCTCCATTGGTGAAATTATAGATCTTTCAAGGATTGAATCAGCAGGACTAATAATTAAAGAATCTCAGTCATGGGAGAGACATAGGCAGTCACTCACTGTAACGTCCCACTCCATGTGGCAATTCCAAGTCAACCAAACCCAACAAGCATCAATTAACTAGCTTTGCAAATGATGTGTCCCTCCAATAGAATGTAGGCCCTCTGAGGGCAAGGACTGTTACATAGTTTCCCTTTTGGCTTTGTATTATCTGTTCCTAGGACAGTGTCTGGCATATAATATAGACATTTCATAAATATTTCTTGAAAGAATGAATGTTAGGAATTGCACTAGTTTCTGGGGGATACAAAGACAAAAATACCACCCCTCCAATCCCCAAACCATTCAGTCCCTTCAAAGGGCTTACATTTGACTAGAAGGATATAACATTTAAAAAAATGAGTATATTATGGTAACCTGAGGTGGGGGAAGTATTTTTTTTTATTTTTCAAATGCATTATTAACTTCTTATTTACATCATTCGTTTCCACCAGGTTTTGAGTTACAAATTTTCTCCCCATTTTCCCCCTACCCACTGCCCCAAAATAGCAGTCTCACAGGATATCCCATCCTCCAATCTGCTCTCTCCCATATTTTCTCCCATACCCCTTTAGACTTTTCCAGTGGATCTCTATGCCCCAGTGCCTGTATATCTTATTTCCCAATTACATGTAAAATAGTATTAATAATAGTATTTATATACACACATATACATTTAAACATTTGATTTTAAAACTGAATTCCAGATTCATTCCCTTCCTCCCTTGTCACCCACCCTTACTGGGAAGATAAGCAGTTCAGTATAGGTTGTACATGTGTGGCTAATGCAAAACAATAACATAGTAGATATATTTTAAAAAAAACTGGCTATATTTCCTTCCCTACTATCCCACCTCCCACTCCTTCTATTCTATACTTTTATCCCATCCCTTTTCAAAAGTGGGTGCTTCCAAATTCCCTCCCCCCCAGCATGCCCTCCCTTCCATTATACCCCCTCTCATCCCCTTCCCCCTACTCTCCTATAGGGTGATACCCTATTTAGTGTGTATTTAATTCCCTCCCCGGGCCAGATTCAGTGAGAATAAGGTTGACCCATTCCCTTTTGCCTTCCTATTCTTTCTCTCCATTGTAACCATTTTCCCTTGCCTCTTCTATATGAGATAGTTTATCCCATTCTGTCTCACATATCTCCTCTCATTATATTCTTCTCTCACCTCTTAATTTCATCTTTTAAGTATCATCCCTTCCTGTTCAATTGGTCCTGTGCCCTCTATCTATGTATACCTGTAAACATATATACACACATTCACATATGTTTTCATATGCCCACATACCCTCATATATATATATATATTTCTATTCCCTTCAACTATCGAGAAAAGTTTAATCAGTTACAATTATGGTTTTTCCATGTTGGAATGTTAATAGTTCAGCTTTGATAAGTTCCTTATGATTTCTTTTCCCTATTTACCTTCTCATGCTTCTCTTGCTTCTTGTATCTGAATGTCAAATTTTCTATTCAACTCTGGTTTTTTAAACAAGAATGCTTGAAAGTCCTCTATTCCACTGAATGACCATATTTTCCCCTGAAACGTGATACTCAGTTTTGCTGGGTAGGTGACTCTTGGTTTTAATCTCAGCTCCTTTGACTTCCAGAATATCACATTCCAAGCCCTTCGACCCCTCAGTGTAGAAGGTGCCAGATCCTGGGTTATCCTGATTGTGTTTCCACAATATTCAAATTGTTTCTTCCTGGCTGCTTGTAATATTTTCTCTTTAATCTGGGATTCCAGAACCTGGCTATAATATTTCTAGGAGTTTTCTTTTTGGGATCTTTTTCAGGAGGTGATCGGTGGATCCTTTCAACCTCTATTTTGCCCTCTGGTTCTAAAACATCAGGGCAGTTTTCTTTGAGAACTTCCTGGGGGATGATTTCTAGGTTCTTACTTTGATCATGGCTTTCAGGTAGTCCAATAATTTTTAAATTATCTCTCCTGGATCTATTTTCCAGGTCAGTGGTTTTTTCCATGAGATATTTCACATTGCCTTCTATTCTTTCATTTGTTTGGATCTGTTTAACAGTATCTTGATTTCTCATAAAGTCATTAGCTTCCATTTTCTCCAATCTAATTCTGCAGGAATGATTCTCGTCAGTGAGCTTTTAAGATTCTTTTTCCATCTGGCAAATTCAGCTTTTTAAGGCATTCTTCTCCTCATTGCCTTTTTCAGCCTCTTTTGACTTTTGAGTCAGTCTATTTTTTAAGGTGTGATTTTCCTCAGTCAGGCTGTTGACTCTGATTTCATAATTTTCTTGCATTGTTCTCATTTCTCTTCCCAATTTTTACTCCACTTCTCTTATGTGCTTCTTAAGGTCCTCTATGGCCTGTAACCAGCTCATATTTTCCTTTGAAGCTTTTGGTGCAGGAGTTCTGACTTCACTGTCTTCCTCCTGTTCCATGCTTTGCCCCTTTTTGTCTCCAAAATAGGAGTGTAATGTTGGAATCTTCTGTCTGCTTTTTTTCCTTTGCCTGGTCATGTCGCCCCTCAGTCACTTGACCCCTGGGCTTTTTGCCACAGTAGGACTCTGCCACCAGACAGGGGAGCTTTCCTCCCAAATGCTGAGGATTTCTCAGCTGCCAGAGGTATTAGATGGGTACCCTCTCTGAGGCCTCCACAAGCTCTGGAGAGCTGGACACACACCCCAGCTCTTCCACCCTAGACTGCAATCCAGATCCAAGCAGGTTAAAGAAAGAGCGATTACCCCTCAGCCTGGTGCTTGGTCCCCCTATACTCTGCAGGCCAAGAGCTGAAGCTGCCCCATGGTATGCCGGGGGTCTCAGTGTTTTTCGTCCAGAGGGCAAAAGCCATCGCACTCCCACCTACTGGGTCCCGAAGTCCAGACTGCGCTGACCTCTCACTTTGTCCTCTGCATCTATGTGTTGACAATTCTTGAAAGGGCCACAGCTGCTGCTGATCTGGAGTCCCTCTGGCTGGTGGCTAGTCAGGCCCACCCTTTGGCTAAAGCCTTGGCATGGAGCTGGGCTTGGCTCCCAGAGCACTGTGCTAGCCAATTCCTGCCTGCCTGCTGGGCTGTCCTCAGTGGGAGGTTAGCTTCTCTGTGTCATTTTGTGGGTTCTGCAGCTCCAAAATTTGTTAAGAGCCCCTTTTTACACAGATTGGGGAAGTTTCTGCTTCTACTCCTGTGGGGGAAGTATTAATAACTAAGGGGATATGGAAAATTTTTGTGACAAAGGGGCATCTAGATATTTCTTGAACAATTCCAGAAATGGGGAATACACGAACACAAAAGGCAGTCAATTCCATCTCTTAGATCATCCAAATTGTTACGTATTTCCTCCTACACCTTCCATCATTTTGTCCTAGTTCTGTGCTTTGGTTCTAAGCAGAACAAATCTCTTTATTTTATTTTCCCTCTTATCTCAGAAAGAAGGATAACTTTGATGTAGAGCAGGAGAGAGGAGTACAATCATAGATTTAGAGGTGGATTGGGATTTAAAGGCCATCTATTTACATAGCCTCATTTTATAGATGGGACAACTGAGGTCTACGGAGGTGATAATGCCTTGCCCAGATATCAAATACCAGAGCTGGGATTTGAACCCAGGCCCACTGACTACAAATCTAATGCTTTTCTCCATACCATGCTGACTTCCTGAGGGCACTAAAAACAAAAACAACCTACAGAAAAGTGAATTTCAGGGTTGAACTTCCCAGCTCTAATGAGGCAGCACTATCTCAGCCTAACAGAACTTTCAGGGAATTACTGAGAAATCCGGACTCATGCTAGGCTCATGCTGGTTGGACCTCTCATTCATATCAAATTTGGTACCACAGTCTGTCCCTTAGCCAAGTCTTTGTGCCTTTTTCATGACTCCCCCATTATGTATGCAGATTGGGTTATCCCAGCTCTTTTTTTGTTCTGTCATTTTGTTTTGTGCTGTTTTTTTTTCCTTCTCAAATGATTTATCACTGGCGATTGTGTTTGAAAGGTAAGCACTGTTGAGAACTAGTTCATTATCAGCCTAAGACAAGTCAGAGACTATATGAACCATCAACTCCTGACTCTGACCTGGTTGCCATAGAAACCCCTGGAATGGAGGGCATTGCTGAGGCTCAACCTTCAGAGACTTCGGAATCAAAGACTGGCATTGGAAAATTACAGTGTAAATACTTGACTTGGGAGCTCACAATAACAGCAAAAGCTGCAGGAAGTGTCTAATTGGAAAACAGAACACTGATACATCTTCTGAACCCTAGAAAACAACACTGACTTCTCTGGGTCCATAGGTTGACATTCATTTTGATTCTAGGCAATGCTCCATCAGACTGACAACACCACATATCTAGTGAAAAGTCTTGCCTTTGGACTCTCAGAATTTGGCCCTTAAAGACAATTCTTTGACCCTTTAGTGGCTCTGTGGGTTTTTCAATCTAGATGTTCATTCCAACAGTGGAGACTGAAACCCATTCATCCCTATTCATCCTGCATTCTTCTTGACTATCCCAATGTGAAGTGATTCTGGAAAGAAAGCTGTGGTGGGGTTTGAGTCAAATTTCAAATATGTACAAGCTGTATGATCCTGAGCAAAAGACTGACTATGTCTCTCTAAATCCATTTTCTCCTGTGTAAAATTAGGGGTTGGACTTGGTGATCTGTACATTCTCTTATAGCTCTAAATCTACGATTCTATGCTGTTGAGGTATTTTAGTTGTGTCTGACCCTCTGTGGGGTTTTCCTGGCAAAGGTATGGGAGTTGTTGCTATTTCCTTCCCCAGGTAATTTTACATGTGTCCATCTCTTCCTGACCCCATTTTGGGTTTTCTTAGTAAAGATACTGGGGTAGTAAAGATACTACTAGCATAGTAAAGATACTGAATTATCTTAGTAAAGTGTGTGTGTAAAAAGTGTGTAAAAATATGTGTGAGTTCTCCATAAAATAGTCTAAATCCAGATAAAATACTGGATTTAGAGAATCCAGCCACAATTGCCATTTCTTTCTCTAGGTCATTTTACAGATGAGGAAACTGAGGCAAATAGGATGAAGTGACTTGCCCTGGGTCATAAGCTAGTATCTGAGATCACATTTGAATGTCAGGTTTTCCTGTCTCCAGGTATGGAACTTTATCCCCTGTGCCACCTAATTGTAGCTCTTGCCAATTTCTGAGGTATAAAAACTTTCACTGAAAACTTAAGAATTAGCTCTTGAGAGGTCCTATGAACTTGCTCAGGATGTTCCTCCTGCCTTCCACAAAAGACAGTGGGGCAAGTTAGAAAGACCCTGGGTGTGGAATCAGAGGGATGAAGTTTGAATCCCAGATTTGTTATTTACAACTAATGAGTCATCTAGAAAGTCACAACCTCTCTGATTCCCAGTTTTCTCAACCCTAGGATAAGGAAGTTAAACTACACCTCTAAACTCTTGTCCATCCCTGTGGTCTTCCCCTCTGATTGGCTGGTTCCTCCCAGAAGGGGCCATTTTTAGAAGGATACCTTGCTTGGCCATATGTCCCTTCTTCTGGATGCTTTACTGCTGAAAAGCATAAAAAATACCTGGGAAAACTTGTATGAACTGATGCAGAGTTAAGTGAGCAGAACCAAGAGAAAAATTTACTAAGTCCCTGGGCCAGATACCTCCATCCTCATCCCTCCTCCTTTCAGTTTCTTTTCATTCCTTGAGGGAAGGGACTGTCTTCCTTTCTGTTTGCATTTGTACTCCCAGTGCTTATCACACACATTAAGTACTCAATAAATAGATACTGACTTGATTCCATAAGCTGAGTCAAAATCTTAACACTATTATTTACTGTGACCTTGGTCAGTTTATCTTTAAAAATCCTGGGTCTCAGGACTAGTTATGTAAAATGAGGATGGGGTAAGTGTGTGAACTAAACAGCCTCTAAATTTCTCTTCTAGCTCTGAAGACAACGGTTCTTCTCCCTTGGTTCTACTCAGAATGTCCAACATGGCAGAGGGGGTAAATCTTCCTCTAAGTCTCCTCTTTGGGTACTGGTGCAGGCTGTCCCTTAGTTATCCCTCAATATCTCTGCTTGCCTGACCTCCCTCCTTTTCTGGCCAAACCAACTTCTACATAATATATGCATTAAATTTCTAGTAGCTTTATCCATGTTTTCTTATCAAGTGAACACACTTGACATACATCTCAGTTAAGTTCCATTTTTTTTCCATATCACTGCACAAGCAGGCTGTCAGAAACTTTCTAATTACAAAGTGTGTGGAGCCTTTACTAAAAAGCTCGGGCTTTCACCCCAGCTTGGCCCAACATCAAAATATTAGCACCACTTAGGAACTCATCAGTGATAATTATAATCCTCACCAAAATTTCACACACAGGTCTTTTTTCCCCCTTTCCTTTTTTGAGTTAGGTGTTTGAATGAATATCTTGCCATCACTTCTAAAAGTTTCATATTCTGATCCATGGGAATTTAGATCTATGACTGTTTGTCATGGCAGCTGCTTTCAAACTCTCTCAGAAGGGAGAATTGCTGTTGTTATCTAATGTAGCTGAACAAAAAATAGAGAAAAAGAAAAAAATTTGATAAAAATGTGGAAGCTTCCTCAGAGTAGTTTTCTCCCAAAGCAGTAGTTTTTAAATAGCTGTTTGTGAAAGATACATAAAGAAGAGAACAAGTCATGATTTTCTGGGTTGGAGTTATTCTGTTGGTGGAAAACACCAGAGAGCAGCTGATTTTCAAAAAGTGTGTGTGTGTGTGTGTGTGTGTGTATGTGCATGTGCATGTCTATGCCCATTCATGTTGTAGGATTATTTATTCAGCAGGTTTTCAGGTAGGATATAATTTCCCCGTTTTTCTTGGTAGACGAAGGCAAAAGCCTCTTCGGAAGCACATTGTTTCTGGGTGCAGTTCCATCACATAGAGAGACTTTATTCAGATACTTTCTTCTTGAAGTACAATATGGGGAATACTGGGCATTGAGTGCCAAAATTTCAGAGGGGCAAGAAAGTAGTGAAAGAAAAAAATACAGGCTCATGTGCAAATTTTGAAACAGAGACATTCATTCCCCAGGATGACAGGATTGACAGCCTAATCATTGTATTCATTACTGTATTACTACCCTCTAATCAGGATTACTTAGGGAATTCTCCTCATTTGAGGTTAAAGAAGGTTAGAGCATGGGTCTCCTTTGGGTTTTAGCAAATGGATATTAAAAAAAAAAAACTTCAGGAGAGGACTTCGTTATTAAGATAATTTGCATATGGGCCTGGCTCTAAATTCAAGAGGCATTAATTCTTCCAGTTAGCCAAATATAGCCACTGTATTTACTATTGACCAAAGACCTCCACATTCTAGTTGCAGACTTGAGACACAGGACCACCCAGCATGGTGTACTCACTTCAAAGAAGGTGTTGTGCTCTGTGAGCAAAGGAGAATTGAAGTAGTTAGAAAGAAACATGAAATGCACAAATTTACAGAATCCAGTCAAAAGTTCACATGGACTGTTTGTACCCAAAGTGTGGTAGAGCATTATGGGCCCTTATTGGTCTGATCTGCCACAGTTGCACACAATGTAACTTGAATCTAGCATAGTGATGTCATTTTGATCCTCTTTTAGAATTGACAATGACCATTTTCAAGAAAATAAAATTACATACACACAGATATATACATACATGCTATATGTACACATATTTTTGTCTCTTGTTTCCACATCACCTCTTTCCTCTGTCTAACGAATGATCTTTTGCGGTAAAGGATTTAGAAAGAAAAATAAAATCAGCAAAACCAACCCTCCAAAATTCAGCAAAATCAACCAAATACATCATCTGTGTTTGACATTATATGCAGCATTCCATGGCCATAAGCTAATTCCCCTATGCCAAGGAGAGGAAGATATGCATTCTCCCAAATCTTTACTGGAGTCCAACACAGTCATGCCAATTACAAGGCTTCCAGGTTTGTATTTCTTTTTGTACTTTCCATTTCCATTGCTAGTTACAGTAGGTATCATTTTCTGGTTCTACTTATTCCACTCTGCATCAGTTCAAGTCTTCCAATACTCCTGTGAATTCTTCATTATTCATAATTTCTTACAGTGAAATAATGTTATATTATATTCATGTACTGTAATTTGTATAACCATTCCTCAGATGATGGGAATCTAGTTTACTTCCATTTCATTGCTACTCCAGAAAGATGGTTGATTGGTTCTCAAGCACAAATAGTCCATGTGAACATTTGTGGTCGATTCTCTAAATTTGTGCATCTCCCATTTCTTTTGAGCTACTTCAATCCTACCTTGCTCATAGAGCACAGCACCTTCTCTGATGTGGGCATGCCTTGCTGGGCAGTCCTGTGCCAGTGTCTCCCATGTCACACAACCCATTCCAAAGTTAAGACAGACCTTGAGTACGTCATTGTATCGTTTTTTCTGACCACCATGTCAGTGCTTGCCCTGTGTGAGTTCTCCATAAAATAGTCTTTTTGGCAAGTGTATGTTTTGCATTTGAACAGTGTGGCCAGCCCATCAGAGCTGTGCTCTCTGCAGTAGGATTTGAAGACTTGAAAGTTTATTTTGAGAAAGAACCTCAGTGTCTGGTAATTTATCTTGCCAGGTGATCTTCAGAATCTTTCTAAAAATATCTTGAGGTCCGTATCTGTAGCACGAATATTTGTCATCAGACAGGTCATGAAAACAATGAACTTCTGATGTATAATTCTAGTCATCAGGTCATGTCTGGCTAAGAGTATGGTAGGTGCTAAAATTTTCACTGCCTACATAGATGTATTGTGCTATGTTCATTGTTGCTTGAGAGCAAGAGCTGTTTTTTGTCTTTCTTTGTACTCTTAGCCCTTAGCATAATGCCTAGTACATAGCAGGTGCTTAATAAATGCTTTTTGACTTGATTTGACTTCCATATTCTGTAATGATCATTAAATCTGGGCTCATTAAGATACTTTTCTGTGTCTTCTGGTAGCAATATCTTGGTTGTTCATAATAATAATGGTAAGTTGATTGGCACTAGAAAATACCTAAAAGTGACCCTTAAGGATCCTGGACTTATTGGTCAATGCCAGGAGATAATGCCAGGAAATGAGACAGTGCAAAGCATCATTGCTGGTTATAAAAATTCAGTGCCTATACCCAAAGGTCTATAAAACTGTGTATACCCTTCGATCCAGCAATACCATTGCTAGGTCTGTATACCAAAGAGATCAAAAAGAAAGGGAAAAGGACCCACATGTTCAAAAATATTTATAGCAGCTCTTTTTGTGGTGGCAAATAATTGGAAATTGAGGCGATGCCCATGAATTGGGGAATGGATGAATAAATTGTGGTATATAAATGTAGTGGAATACTATTGTTCCATACGAAATGATGAACAGGTGGATTTCAGAAAAACCTGGAAAAACTTTCATGAACTGATGCTTAGTGAAGTGATCAGAACCAGAACACTGTACACAGGAGCAACAACACTGGGTGATGACCAACTTTGATAGACTTAGCTCTTTCCAGTAATACAGTGATCTAAGACAATTCCAAAAGACTCACGATTGGAAAATGTTAATGCCAGAGAAAAGAACTATGGAGTCTGAATGCAGATTGAAGCCCACTATTCCTCTCTCTCTCTCTCTTATTTTTTTTCTTTCTTGTGGTTTTTACCTTTTGTTCTGATTCTTCTTTCACAACATGACTAATGTGGAAATATGTGCAATATAATTGTATACATATAGCCTATAGCCTATATCAGATTGCAGGCCATCTTGGGGAGGAGGAAGGAGAGGGAGGAGGGAAATTTTGAATTCAAAATCTTATAAAAGTGAATCTTATAAAAACCAAGAATTAATCAATTTATTAATTAATTAAAAAATTCCAAATTGAGTACCAGGTACATATCTATCAATAGTTGTTATTCTTTAAATTAGTCGATAGTAGCTGGGGATATGGAGCCCAGATGGCAGAATAAGGTAGCAACTCACCTGAGTTCTCCCAAATTTCCCTGCAAACAACTTTAAAATAATGTCTCAAAACAAATTCTGGAGTGGCAGAACCATCAAAAGGAAAGGGTAGAACAAATTTCCAACCCCAGACAATTTAGAAGGTTCACAGGAAAGGCCTATCTCCCTGAGGTGAGACTGGAGTGCAGTTGAGCACAGGTGGCCCAGTCAAGCCAGCAGCAGTTGCAATCCCGGCAAATCAGCAATGAGGCCCTGCATCTTTCTGCAGGATAGCAGTGAGGGCCTAAACCACACAAGAGAGCAGCAAGAAACCCATGCTCCAGCTCAGGCTTGAAGCAGGCTCAGTGCAGACCTTGGGGGCAACTGAATCAGCAGCAGTGCTTTCTTGAGTTTTCAGCCCACAGACAGTAAGAACAGTGGCTGATTTGTCATAAGGACATTACAGGGGAGACTTTGCTATAACTGGGTACAGGAATCTGTTGCCTTGGTCATATGAGGATATAGGTCACAGGCCTGGGTCACACTCATGTGTGAGGGGGATCACTAGTACACTAGAGTGTGTGGTTGTAGAGGAGGAGGGATCACAATTCTGACAACAGTAGATTCAAATCTTACAACATATTATTTACAAGAAACATATTTGAACCAGAGAGACACACACAGAGTAAATGTAAAGGAGCTGAAGCAGAATCTATTCTGCTCTAGCTGAAATAAAAAAAAAAAGTAAGAATGGCAATCGTGATCTCAGACAAAGCAATAGCAAAGTAGATCTAATCTAAAGAGATAAGGAAGGGAACTAAATCTTGCTAAAAGGTACCATTGACAATGAAGTAATACCAATAATCAACAGATATGTACCAAATGGTATAGCATGAACAATTTTAAAGGAGAAGTTAAATAAATCACAGGAGGAAATAGACAACAAAACTATACTAGTGCAGGATCCCAACTTTGCACTCTCAGAACTAGATAAATCTAACCAAAAACTAAACAAGAAATTAAGGAGGGAAATAGGATTTTAGAAAAGCTAGATATGATAGACTTTGGAGACAACTGAATGAGAATAGAAAAGAATATGCCTTTTTCCCAGTAGTACATTGCATTTATATTAAAATCAACCATATATGAGGGCATAAAAACTTACAACCAAATGTAGAAAACCAGAAATATTAAATGCATCATTTTTTTCTGACCATAATGCCATTAAAATTACATTCAATAAAAGGCTATAAAAATATAGATTAAAATTAATTGAAAACTAAATAATCAAATCCCAAAGAATGAGTGGGTCAAAGAACAAATCATAGAAACAACCAATAATTTCATTAAAGAAAATGAGAACAATAAGACAACATGGTGAAATTTATGTGATGCAACCATGCAAGGGGAAAATTTGCATCTCTAAATGATTATGTCAATTAAATGGAGAAGGAACAACTCAGTGAAATGGGCATATAACTGAGAAAAACTAGAAAAAGAACAAATTAAAAATCTCCAATTAAACACCAAATTGGAAATTCTGAAAACCAAAGGAGAGATTAATAAAATTGAAAGCAAGAAATTAATTAAACTAATAAACTAGTAGCAGTTTTGTTTTGTTTTGTTTTTGCTTTTTGGAGGAAGGAAGGCAGAGCAATTGGGGTTAAGTGAATTGCCCAAAGTCACATGGTTGTAAGTGTTAAGTGTCTGAGGACAGATTTGAACTCAGGTCCTCCAGATTCCAGGGCCAGTGCTCTATTCACTGTGCCACCTAGCTGCCCCTAGGAGCTAGTTTTATGAAAAAAAAAATAGATTAACTGTTGGTTAATTTGATAAAAGAAAAAAGAAAGAAAACCCAATTACCGGTGTAAATAAATGGAAAGAATGAATTTTTCACCAATGAAGAAATTTAATCAATTCTTAGTAGCAATTTTGCCCAGTTATATGCCAATATATCTGACAATCTAAGTAAAATGGATATTTGCAAAAATATAAATTGCCCAGAATAGCAGAAGAGGAAATAGAATGCTTAAATAACCCCATCTTTGAAAAAGAAATTGAACAAGCCATCAATGAGAAATCCCTAAGAAAATTAATCCCCAGGGCCAGATGAATTCACAAGTAAATTCTACCAAACATTTAAAGAACAATTAATTCCAATGGTATATAAACTATTTGGATAAATTGTTGAAGTAGTCCTATCAAATTCCTTTTACAACACAAATATCGTGCTGATACCTAAACCAGCAAGAGCAAAAACAGAATTAAAAATATAGACCAATTTCCCTAATAAATATTGATGCAAAAATTTTAAATGAAATACTGGCAAGGAGATTACAGCAATATATCACAAATGGGAAAATTGGGACTATAATGCATTGTTAGCAGAGTTGTGAACTGAACCAACCACTCTGGAGAACAATTTGGAACTATGCCGAAAGGGCTATAACACTGTTCATATCTTTTGATCTACCTGTACCAATACTAGGTCTATATTCTAAAGAGATTTTTTTTAAAGGGGGTAAAGACCTATTTACACAAAAATATTTATAGCAACTCTTTTTATGATGGCAAAGAACTGGAAATTAAAGGGATGTCCATTAATTGGAGAATGACCAAACAAGTAGTGGTATGTGATTGTGAATGAATATTGTTGTGAAACACACACACACACACACACACCTGGAAAGACTTATATGAACTGATGCAAAGTGAAGTCAGCAGAACCAGGAGAACATTGTACATAGTAACAGCAATACTGTACTATGATCACCTGTGAAAGACTTAGTTATTTTCAGCAATACAATGACCCAAGACAATTCCAAAGGATTTATGATGTAATATGCTATCCATCTTCGGAAAAAGAACTAATGGAGTCTGAATGTAGATTGAAGCATACTATTTTTCACTTCCTCTTTTTTTGGTCTGTGTTTTCTTTCACAATATGACTAATATGGGAATATGTTTTGTGTGATTACACATTCCATTTATAACCTATATCAAGTTTATTTGTCTCAGGGAGGGGGGAAATTAAAAAAAAGTCAATATGCAAGAATTTACTAGCCTTCTGCTATGTAACAGGCACTGTATTAGACATTAGAGATTCAAAGACAAAAGGGAATGAAATGAGTTTTGTAGTCTGTAAAAGGTAACACCAAGATTTTAAAAATGAATGACTCCTCAAAGGGTGGTACCATTGATAGAGGTAAATCATCAGGAAAGGTATACTTTGGGGATCAATTTGGGATATGGTATCTTGGACATTTTATTGGATATGTCCTCTAAGCAGTTGGGGTTATAACTTTCCATACACCCCTTCTAAGCCCACACCCCAAATCACAGAATCTCAAAGTTGGATAGGACTCTGGCGGTCATGTGGTACAACTCCTACCTGAAGCAGGAGTTTTCTATAAAACATCCAAGACAAATGAAAATCCAGCCACCACTTAAAGACCTCTTATATTGTGAAGCTCACTAACATCCTGGAACAACTCTACACATTGAGAAAAGTTTTTTGTTTTTTTTTTTTTATACAGAGCCAACATTTTTTTAAAAAGCAATTGGGTTAAGTAACTTGCCCAAGGTTACACGGACAGCTTTTTTGGGTGGGTGTTAAACATCTGAGGACAGAACCAATCCCAGGTCCTCCCGACTCCAGGACCAGTGCTCTTACTCACTGCGCCACCTAGCTGCCCCCAGAGGCAACATCTTGCCTTTCTACAGCTTTCATATTTCTGACCCACCTTAGTCCTAGTTTTCTTCTCAGGGGCTGAAAAAAAAAAGAAGTCTAATGCTTATTCCACATGGCAATCTTCGTGTTCTTTAAAGACAGCTACTTTAGGATAGTAGAAAGATCACTATATTGGGAGTCAGATGATCAGGGTTCAAATCCTAGCTTTTTTTTATTAACTGCTTGTGAGACCCTGAGCACTTAAGTCATTTCACCTGTGTTTCCCCACCTCCATCACATAAATCAAATTCACTTGCATGTGATGGTATCAGACCTCCCCTCTCCCCGAGGCCCCCCCCCCTCCCCATGTCATGGTCCTCTTCAAGAAAGAAGGAAAAACAATAAAAAAAAAGTGATAGGGTTAGATTAGAAGATCTCTAAAATCTCGCCCTCTCTAACTGTAGGATTCTGTTATTCTTTGTCCTGTTAAGTCTTTTTTTCCCCTCCAGGCTCCTATGTACCATTTTCATCACTTTCTTCATCTGACTGTATTCACATTCTTCCTTATAACAGTTACCCATCTTGGGATAGGCACCAGCTTGTAACTGTACCTCCCAAATCATGTTCTCCAAACCCGAATCAGTGTAGCTTAGTGAAATGGATATTCCAATAGTGTATAAATGAGCTCTGAGTTTGGAATCAGAGGTTCTGGGTTCTAATCCCAGCTCTGCTATGGATTTGCAGGCAAGCTATTTCTCCTTCTGTAGCCTTCAGTCTCCTCCTCCATGAAATGAGGGGGTGAAGGAGGAGAGACCAAAGGACTTCCAATCTAGGGTAGATTGACTGGAAATTGTGTGAAGGTGAACAATATGAAATTAGAAGTTAGAAAGATAAGCTTGGGGGGGGGCGTGTATCTTCAGAAAGATAGGCATTATAATATGCTGCAAGGTCCCTTTCAAATCTAAATCTATGAGCCCATGTGTTATGAGAAGAGAGGAGTACATCTAGACTATTATCACTCACCTCCATACTTGTTAATGCCCCTGAAGCTTACATTAGTTCTTTTTTAAAAAATTTTTATTTATTTTTAACAGTCTTTAAAAATCTTTTTTGAGTTCCAAATTCTCTCCCTCTTTTCTGCCTCTCCCTCACCTACAGAGAAAGCAGGCAATATGATATATATCATATCTGTGAAATCGTGCAAAACATATTTCCATATTGTTCATGTTTGTGCATTAGTTCTTTTGGCTACCTCTTCTCACAGCTGATTCAGATAAATGCCCATCATCCCAAGTGACATTTCACGTAATGGTAACTTCATTTTTCATAGGCCTTACAGGGCATTCACGGGCCCTGTATATCTGGGGGAAGTTTCCTGCCAATCTCCAGGAGAGGTGGTAATTTTCCCCAACACTCTGTCCCTGGCACTTCCTACATATTCTCCATAGAAGAGGTACTCATGGGCCAGGGGTTTGTAGAAGATGCTGCCTTCGTGTTTTCTTTCTTTTATCAATAGTATTAAGATGTACTCTTTGCAATGAATTATCCACTGACCTAAATCCTAGCAAAGCTATCAGAATTTGTTTTCCAGATAAAGTCACAGTAGAGTCGGATCCATTTATCAATGCCAGGCACACAGCCGAGCTTACCATTGAGGCCATTTTTCAAGTCTTCTTTCAGTACTCAACAAGGGGGAGATACAAGTGAATTACAATCCATTTACACCAATAGTTTAAAATAATTACCAACCACTTATTGTTTGAAAATACAATAACACGATTCCTGCCTCCTGGTTTCCTGAAAACTTTATAACATAATGGCACCCAATTTGTTTACCTGATGCAAAGCGCTGAGAATTAGTCTGACAAGGCCAAAATGATTTATTGTTCTCAAATTATGCGAAAGGCTCAGGATAGATCATGCCTCATTATACTCAATCAAATCCATTACAATTTAGTTGAATGGGAGTCGATAGGAAGAGTCAGAGGACCTCTCTGATAGCAACCCATGGAGTGGATATAGGTTTCCCCTCCCTAGATCTTACAGCCTTGGAACTAGAGGAAGACAAAGGTTGGTGGGAGGAAAGAGTTGGATCCATTCCCTCCTTCTTGAAGCTGCCAAAAATGATATTCCAAAAGTACAGCATTGCCCATGTCACTTCCCCCATCAGGAATCTCCTGTGTCTCTCAATTGCCTCCAGGATCAAATATAAGCTTCTCTGTTTGGTGTTTAAAGCACTTTGCAATCTCTCTCTTGACTATTTTTTCTAGTATTATCCTGCACTTCCCTTTGAACATGCTGCATTCTGGCCGAATTGACCTATTTGCTATTCCCCTGTATAAACTGTTCCAGCCCCTGTCTGCCTGTTCCTTTGCACAGATTGTTCTGGGGGCTTCAAAAACATTATCTGTTCACCCTGGCCTCTAGGGAAGGCTCCCCCTGAAGCTTTTCCTCCTCCTCATTTTCTCCTCTTCCTCCTCCTCCTCCTAATCCTTCTCCCCACCCTCCTTCACTGCTGACTTTATAGTATCATCTTGTTTTACCCTCAAAACAACCCTGTGAGGAAGGTGCTATTACTACCTTCATTTTACAGATGAGGAAACTGAGGCAAAAAGCGTTAAGTGACTTGCTCAGAGTCACACAGCTAATGAAGTGTCTGAGGACAGATTTGAACTCTGGATGAGGAGTCTTTCTGAATCTGAAGCCTGTACTCCATCCACTGTGCCACACTTTACTTGTTGCTTACTATAAAACCATGGCAGCTAGGGACACAGTGGGTAGAATGCAAGAAAACCCCAAATGGGGCCATGAAGAGTGGGATGAAAATGACTGAACAGCATTATGTGACTGTTAACTCCAGCGGGGCAGGGCTTGTTTCCTTGGAAAGGCTGGATGATGATGGAATGAATGATTGGTTGGTTGCAAATTTCTCTCTCATTAGAATGCAAATTCCTTGAGAGCAAGAATTGTTTCCTTTTTGTCACTGTAAAACCCAGAGACAACTCCTAGTGCCTGGAGGATAGTAGACGCTTAATAAATGCTTTATGATTGATTGCTTACTATAGCAAATGCTCAGTGGTAACTATCCTAACTCCCACTTCACTAATGAGTCACATCTCTACAGCAAAGCAACTACTTCTCCCATTGAGATCTAGGGGATATCTTTGAAGATGTAGGATATTGTTTGTCTAATACTATAGATTATGAGCTGTCATGACTATGACTCTCACCATGGTTATTTGTTAACACATAATTTAGTTAGTCAGACAATTACTTTTTGTAAGCAGTATTTACTAAGGTGGTATATTAAGAACTATTGATATAAAACATTCTTCCAAAAATCTGTGACACTTTCCCACAAGTACATACTGAGATTAAGGGAAAGTGACCTCAAGGTCAGAGCACACACGTGGCAAAAGGGTATCTCATAGCTGTTAGAAGTCCTTCTATCACCACAGGAGCCATTTTTCAAGTGTTCTTTTAGCACTGGACAAGGGGAGATACAAGTATTGGAGTCCTTAACTTACGTAACATGTAAGTTTTCTTCTAGGTTGCCTTTAGGGCTGTGACTTGATATCAGTCAATTTTTAGCTTCTGAAATGGGCATGGCTGTCAGTTTTTGTAGGAATAGAACTAGGATTCTAATGGGAAGATGGAAATCTAAAATTTTCTGAGCTTTTGAAGTTCATGAGGTTTTCCTCCAAAGAAGAGAGCAACAGATCCAGAATACATCTTTAGGCTTGTGTATCACACCTTTTTCAGCTGCCTTCATGGCCACTGGAACAAGCTGTTCTTATTTGCCCATTCTACCTGGGGAAAGTCTTCACATTCTTGGATTAAACATCCCCCAACCCCCAGTATTTATCAGATTGCCGAAGAGGTCCATGACAAAAAGTATTTAAGAACCCCTGAGAAAGATAGTTCCAGAGGAGGGCAACCATGATAGTGGAAAGCCTTTAGCACAGATCATCTGAGGACTGTTTGGAGGAACCAGGAAAGCATGGCCTGGAAAACAGAAGATAGTGTGGTCGTTCAGTGGAAGAGAGATCAGACACATTCTATTTGACTTCAGTGGACAAACTAGGAGTAATTGACTGAAGTAACAGGTAAATCCGTGGTTGGTAGCAGAAAATCAATAATCAGAGCCTTTCAGAAGTAGAATGGTCATCCTTGGTAGGTAGTTTCAGAGGAGAAATCTCCTCATTGGAGGTCTTCAATCAAAAGTTGGATGAAGGGGTGGCTAGGTGGTGCAGTGAATAGAGCACTGGCCCTGGAGTCAGGAGGACCTGAGTTCCAATCTGACCTCAGACACATAACACTTACTAGCCGTGTGACCTTGGGCAAGTCACTTAACCCCAATAGCCCTCCAAAAAGCAAAAAAAAATAAGTTGGATGACTACTTGATGGGTATAAGATAGAAGGGATAATTTTTCAGGTATCATTTGGACTCTTTGTCAACTGAGGTCTGATCTAGTTCTGATATTGTATGATTAATCAACTTAAGAGATCCTAAAATTGCCCAATATAATTCAACAACCTAGTCTGAGATAAGAAAATTTTTCTTGGTCTTCCTAGACACTGGCTCTGTGTCCTTTTCAAGATTACTTCCCCAACAAGTCTCTGCCATAGTGATTAGCTTCTGGTGACCCCCGCAGCTCACTGTTTGAGAAGGGAGATCCAGACTATAGACTTTGTCCATTGTTAGCCAATCATCAGCTGGGTCAAATAATGGCCCCTCTGTACAGATGAAAGGTAACCTATCTCAGAGCTCTTGAAATCCACACAGCTGCTGGGTGGTTACTGAAAATCCAAGGATGTATTTTAAAAGTAGAAATTTCTAAAGTTAAGGCATCCTTTAGAAATGAGGAGAAAAGCTTATTTGAAAGGGGTGTTGAGGTCACAGACCTAGACCCCAAATCAAAGGGATGTTAACACTGAAGAACTCACTGGCCAAGTTTTTTTTTTTTCTGAGAAGCATCATAGAATGAATGAATTATAGAGCTGTAAGTTACCTTTCTTTCTGAGATTAGTTTCTATCTAGTCAGCAAGAATCTTCTAGGTACCTGGTTATTTTGATGTTTGTCTTTCCCATTAAAATATAAGCTCCTCAAGGGTGGAGACTATGTTTTTGCCTTTCTTTTGTCCACAGTGCTTAGCATGGTCAGTGAGGGTATTTAACAAAGGCTGGTGAAATGAGGGACTTCCTAACAAGGAAAGTGTTATCTTTACCAACTCATACTATAAAAAGCATCTCCAGAACAGAACCCAATAAGGTGTGAAGACCATTGGAATTGAAATTGGGGGATCTGGGTTCAAATCCAAATCCAATCCCCAGTAGGACCTCATGCAAGTCACCTCCCCCTCGGCTTCCATTTCCTGACTTATAAATGAGGAGAATTGACTAAACCCTATGATGATGATCTTTAATACAAAAGACTCAACAAGTAAACCCTTGAAACTTTGCTTGGATATTTCCAGCAAACTGCAATTAGCACTAACTCTGAAGGAAGTCCATTATACTTTTGACTACCCTAATGGTTAGGAAGGTTTCTCCTTCCATTGAACTCATTGTAATTTCCACCCATTGTTCTTACCTAATTTTGCCTGGTGGAGCCAACAAGAACAAGGTGAATCCCTCCTCCAAATGACAGCCTTTCAAATGGCTAACCTATCTCTCCTACTTCTTCCATTTTTCAAGCAAAATATTCCCAGGAATTTCAATTCATTCTCATATGGCATAGACTCAAGGACATTCATTCTTCTTGTTGTCTTTCAATACAATTCAACAAACATATATTAAGGTCCTGCTTTGTGCCAGGCACTGTACTAAGTGCTTCAGATACAAAAAGAGGCAAAAGACAGCTCCTGACCTCAAGGAGCTTACAATCGAATGAGGAAGAAAACAGGCAAGCAAATATGTACAAAGCAATCTACAGACAGGATAAACAAATAATTAACCTAGGGATGGCACTAGAATTAGGAGGGATTAAGGAAGCTTCTTGTAGAAAGCACGACTTTAATTGGGATTTAAAGAAAGTCAATAGTCTGAGTGAAGGAGGAAGAGCATTTCAGGAATGGGGGATTTTGTTGTTTTTAAGTTGTTTTTCATTTGTGTTGACTTTCTGTGATTTCATCTCGGGTTTTCTTAGTGGATACTGTAGTGTTTTCCATTTCCTTTTCCAGCTCATTTTGCAGATAAAGAATTGAGACAAACAGGGTTAAGTGACTCGTCTAGGGTCACACAGCTAGCAAGTGTCTCTAAGACTAGATTTGAATTCATGAAGATGAGACTTTCTGGTTCTAAGCCCATTGCTCTATCCATTGTGCTATCTAGCTTGCCATGGGAAATAACAGAGAAAATGCCCAGAACAGAGATGGAGTTCCTTGTCTGTAGAACAGCTAAGAGGCCAGTGTCACTGGATCAATGAGTATATGTTAGTGAGTAAGGTATAAAAAGTCTGGAAAGGTAGGAGGGGGCAGAATTATGAAGGGCTTTGAATTTCAAGTGGAATATTTTAATTTTATACTGGAGGCAATAGGGAGCCCCTGGAGTTTATAGAGTAGGGGGGTGATATGGGCAGAACTATGCTTTAAGAAAATCACTTTGGTGGCTTAATGGAGGATGGACTGGTGGGGCAGACAGACCCACCAGCAACTGTTTAATAGGCCAGATATGAGATGATGAAGGCCTGCACTAGAGACGTGGAAGTGTCAGAGGAAAAGGGGAGGGGTATTTGAGAGATGCTACAGAGGTCTTAATAACAACTTGGATACAGGTGTTGGGTGTGGAGAGATAGTGAACACTGGAAGATTCCTCCTAGCTTGTGAGCCTGAGGGATTGGGGGGATGGTGTTGCCCTCTACAGTGTTAGGAACTCTTGAGTTTACCAATGTCCTTCCTAAAATGAGCCTAGAAGTGAACACAATATGCTAGATGTGTTCTGACTAGGCCAGGAATATCACCTCATTACTCCTAGAAACTGTCTTCCTTAATGGAACCTAAGACTGCAGGAGCTTTCTTAGCTAACTTTTATTGACCTTCAGTCCCTTAAAACTCCCAGATCTGGGGTGGCTAGGTGGTGCAGTGAATAGAGCACCGGCCCTGGAGTCAGGAGGACCTGATTTCAAATCCAGCATCAGACATTTAACACAAAAACTAGCTGTGTGACCTTGGGCAAGTCACTTAACCTTGATTGCCCTCCAAAAAGCAAAAAAACAAAAAAACCTCCCAGAACTTTTTTTTTCTCCCAAATACCTTTCTGACTAATGTTGCTTTCTCAATATTATGCTTATGAAATACATTTTTCTACCCAAGAGTAAGATTTCATAATTATCTCTATTAATTTTCACTCTGTAGATTTAGCCCAATGTTCTAGGCCAAGATGAGCCTCCTCATAGCACCCTACCTCTAAGAAAATAACAAGACAAAAGGGAATTCTCAGGGGCGAATAAGATGCCTTTTTCCTTCACCCACTTCCAGCCAACCCTTAGGCTCTAGGAAGAGGGAAGCCAATATCCAGAATGTCGGCTGATGCCATAGGCGACCACTGGGTTCTATTGACACTGTACTTGAAGAATGTTTGTTGAAGTGCTTTCAATTGAACTGGAGGAGTTACTGTCGTCTACAGAATAAGGCACTCTCTCCCACTTTGGATGATTCACGTGGTGGGCTTTGATTCCAGGAGGGGCTGGAAGAACAGTGCTTTCTAAGAGGATTAATTCTTCAAAGAAATTTACCACATGTGCCTCTTGCAGCAGAGTGATCTGAATTGTCCAGCAGAGTAAAAGGAACATATAGCCATTGGCTTGGAGACACAGAATAATTGTCCAGGCAGCAGAAATCAACTCAAGTCTTAATACTCTTTAACCTACAACAATATTTATCTATATTCTTTTTTTAATCTCTCTCTTTTCTAGGTCATCCTTCCCACAGCTGCAAAATTGGTATTTTTTTTTTAAGCATGGCCCAACATTGGCTCAAGAGTCAAAGACTCCCTATTGTCTCTAGGATAAAATATAAAATTGTGGATTTGTTGTTTTAAAGCCTTCACAGTCTGGCACCAACCTATATTTCCTGACTGATTTCCCATGATTCCCTTTCCCATGCTCTATCTTCCAGTCAAGTTATCCACGTCAAGTTTTCCATATGATGTTACTAAATGCCCTGTCTCCATACATTTGTAAAGCAATCCCCCATGCCTAGAGTGTGCCCTTTTACCTCTGAGTATGGGGATCCTGAGTTCAATTGAAGGCTACCTTCTACAAAAGACCCTTGCACCAATACGTGGTGCCCACCAGTGAACCCCAAAGAAATTATTTTGTAATCAGTCAATATTTTTTTTAAATTTGCAAGTATTTACTTATTTGTCTTTAAGTTATCTTTTGTAAAATGTAAGCTTTTTGAGGGTAAGGAGGGGCTGTCTTGTCTGTGTATCCCTACCATTTAGAACATAGAGATTTAAGATAACGACTTTGACCTATGGTTTCATTAGTATAGGAACCCAAGTGAAGAAACTTCTTTTATCCATGCAAGTTAATGAATTCTCAGAAATTTCTAGTCCAAGGCAGTTGCTTAGGACAGAGTTTAAGTGACTTGCCATTGTAACAGAGCCAGATTCTTAAACCCAGGCCTTTTTCACTTAGAAACTTGATATTCTAGTCATCGAACCATGCTGTGTCTCCCATAAAGGGTGCAAAAATCAATGCCTATTGAATTAGCTTTCTACATGAGAAGTCAGTATCATCACAAAAGTCATTAAAATGCAATTAATTGCGGGAAAAGGAGGGGGGCTAGTACTCTTTTAGGGTTATGATTGACCTTCAAACACTATGGGTTTAGCTTGCATTGGAGAATAACCACAGAACTAAGATGGTGAGGGGCCTCAATTACATGTTACATACAGATCAACTGAAGAAAAAGGAAAATTGGGGGACAACTATGGTCAATTACAGGAATGACTGTTAAGTAGAAGAGGATTAGATTTACTCTGGTTGGCCCAAGTGGGTAGCACTACACCTAATATTAAAGTATAAACCCAGCTATATAGTAGTGGTGGTTACAACAACAAAAAATCATAATTGGCAGTTACATGGCACTTTGAGATTTGCAGTGAACTTTACAAATTATCTCACTGGGTCTTCACAATGAATCTGTGAGGTCATTGGTATTATTACATCCTTTTTACAGATGAGGACATTGAGGCTGAGGATGGGTAAGTGACTTATTCAGGGCTACACAGCTAGTAGGTATCTGAGGAAGGATTTGAATTCAAATCTTTATGATTCCAAGTCTGATATTCTACTCATTACTCCGTGATACTTAGAAGTTGAAGTGAGGCAGACTGTGGGCTTTGTTACAGGAAAACAATTCCCTGAAAATCAGAACTATCTCAAGCTGGAATGGGCTGACTTAGGATTGGTAGGGTTCTCCCCATTTAGAGCTTTTCTAGCTGAGGCTGGACCACTTATTCGAGATGATGCTGATGAGATTCCACTTAAGGTGTTTGTTAAGACCTATGTGATCCTGTGACCATCTTGTACTATGGTAATTAGAATTATTTTGAAATAGGACATAGCTTTCAAACTTCTCCCATGGATTTGGCAGGATGTAGCCAGAAATATAGCAGCACACAATCTCAGAGCCCATTCCTATCTGATTTGATGATTTTATCATTTGTAGGGTGAACCAAGAATATATTCTGGATAGGACACACAGTCAATCAGAGCTAACCCTTGGAAGGCAATCCACCCAACTGCATTCCAGTCAATTACCAAAGGGATCTTTGTCTTTTTAGTCCATGAGTAAATATTGGCATTCTAAGTATCCTGCTTTTATCCTTTTGTCCAGTGACTTGTCTCTCCTATAGCTTAGAAACTGGTAATAGCAGAGGCATTTAACAGCAATCCCATTTTTCAAACTGCCCAGCAGATGACATGACTTCATAAAAGACAAAGTGGAGATAACTTCTGTCATCAGGTAATTTCATTGTATTTGAAGTTAAGTATGTTAATGTAGCTTGAATTAATTTTCTTGGTGTTAGAGTGCAGTCTAGGCCAATAAAAGTGACACATTGACTTTTTCCAGGGAATGATGTTCAGCTGATGAAGAATGGCAACATAAATGGAAATTAGCCTCAAGACAATGTTAATTACACTTTCTCCATTAGGAGAAGGATGATCGAGTCACTCATTTTCGCAGCAAAGAAAACCCTGCTGGCTTCATAAAGGGGAACTATAGTATTTAATGTTCTAATTTAAAATGAATAGTATAACAACATACAAGAGGAAAAAACCAAAAATGTCAGTGCCTTGTGAGATGGACAAACATGGAGAGATGGGCATCTTGTCGAATTCTCTTAACTATGGTCATTCTTCTAAGTTATAAAGGGTAGTGTGAAGAGGACATTAAGAAACAGGAAAGGGACCCCCACAAAGCAATATTCCATTTGAATCCAACTTGGAGCAGTTCCTGTGACACATGCATTTACCCTGAGAGCACATAAAGCTGGTTTATTATTGCAGATGTCATTTAAACAGATATAATTACTAACAGAGTGGGGGGGTGCATAGCAATAATGCAGGCTTTGCTTTTCTAAAATACATCAAAATAAAGAATTATTCCTCAAATATCTTATCAGGTCAAAAGCACACGTACATACAGGTGAGTGTGTATAAATTCCTATATATAAATATATATATCCTGTATGTACACATATGCATACATATGTGTATGTGTGTATAATAGATACATAAAGCTAGAATTATAGTTACATACATGTATATATTATATTTATGTGCATATATATGCACACATATATATCTACCTATCTCTATTCATTTATCTATCCATCTTTTATCTGTTTTTTCAATCTATCATCTTTCTATCTATATCTCTGTCTATCTATCTACCTATCTCTATCCATTCATCTATCATCTCTTTCCCCCTCTCTCTTTCCTCAATCTCTCTCTCTCTCTCTCTCTCTCTCTCTCTCTCTCTCTCTCTCTCTCTCTCTCTCTCTCTCTCTCTCTCTCTCTCTCACTTCTGAAGATGAAACAGCAGCAGCCCCTGTTGAGAAAGCTGACAGATAAGAATTCCATGAAGTTTGATTCCTGGATGCTTCCAGGGGGTAGGCTAGAAGCTGGGCCAATCATCTGGGTTTGGAGGTGCGGGGGGATTTCTCAGAATTCTGTGCCATCTCCATCAAGGTTGGGAAGGAGAGGCGGTAGCATTGATTCACCTTGCCTAGCCCATGGTGCCTCACAGCTCTCCTTCAGGGTATCTTGCAGCTTTAGCTAGGGTGGTTTTCCTGTTCAGTGGGTGGAAGTTGGTTGGCCGCCCATTCTACTTCTGGGTAGCTCTAATGGTGAGGACATTTTTACTGACATGAATTCTAAATCGGCATCATTTCAACTTTTCCTCATTGTTCTTTGTTCTGCTTTCTGGGGCAAGGAGAAAATAATGTAATTTCTTCTCCATGTGACAGTTCTTCAAATACTATCATGTCTTTTCTAAGTTTTGACTTCTCAGGGATAACCACTCCTAGTTTCTTCTTTGGGACTTGCTAAGATTGCATGCAGAAGAGAGATGAGGGAGAAAAAGTGACTAAGGTAACATTTAGAATCATGGGAAATGGAGTGAATGGCTTTTCCTTGGACTGAAATGGTGGTCAAAAGGAGGATGGAGCTAGTCAATGAATCCATCAAAGGACATTTATTAAGCATTAACAATGTGCCAGTGGCTGGGTTAAGCCCAAGGGATACAAATAGAAACAGAAAGAAAGCAATATCTGCTCATTAAGATCTGACATTCTATTGGGAGAAGTCAACACATAAAAGGGGAGCTGAAGACCTGGAGAATGGCAAAATGATTAAGTCAAGAGAGTGAAAAGCAAAGCCTGGCAAGGAAAGAAGGGTAACTCTCCTTGACCTTTCCCAAAGGAATCTAGGAGAAATGGATAGAGGACTATAGGGATAATCCAAGGTGAGGAGTCCATAGGACTTGAGGGAACTTTTAGAATGAGAAAGTAATTAAAGATGGTTCCAAAGCATGCAGATTCCTAGGCAGAATTGAAAGAGGCAGGGTTCCCTCCCCCCCCCCCAGAATTCCGCAAGGGGCAACCTCAGTCTGCCCAGAATGTTGCTGACCATGACCTTGAAGAGAGTTGGAAGGAATTCTAGGCATGATCAAAGACACAGCAAGAAGGAAGGGGCTGCCGTGAACCAATGACATGGAAATACGGTTTTGGAGCTTTCAAGGGATCTTATGAAGATGAGATTTAGGAATCATTTGTGTAGCTGTTTGTTAATTTTCACTGTAGGACTGAATGAGATCATGAAGGAAGAAAATGTAAGGAATGAAGATGCCTTTAAATAAGTATTCTCTCCCATGTGAAATTCCTTTGTAGATGGTCTGTATTTCTGTATATGTGTATATATTGCATCCCTTGATGGGATGTAAGTTTCTTGGGGGCAGGAATTATTTAATTTTTGCCCTTGGATCCCCAGTACTTGGCATACCATAAGGGATGGGACTGAATCGGTGATTTTATAGGAATAGAGGACTCTCAAAGAGAAAACTTCCCCTACCATTACAGATCCACACCTCTACAACTTACAAAAGGATTGCCTGGGATAGAGAGAGAGATTGGTTAAGCAACTGTCCCAGGGTCACACAGCCAGAATGTGGCAGAAATAGAATGTAAATATAGGTCTTTCTGAATCTAAGGTGGGCTCACTGTATGCTTCAGCATGCTACCTCTTTCACATTGTAGGCACTCAATAAGTCGATAGAAGTGAAGGTAATTTTTTTTCTAAACAGTCAGAGGTTGAGGATTCATTTATGAACATTCCCTCTTAGACTGTGAGCTCCTTGAGGGCAGGGAATGTTTTTAATTTTCTTTATATCAATAGTCTTAGTAAAGTGACTGGCATATAGTAGGTGTTTAATGAATGCTTATGGACCTGAAGAGTTTGTTGAGGACCTTGAGGTAGCTGGCAGGTAGCTTGTTCTTTTACAGCTGAATTGTATTATCAGCAGCATACACTGATGTATTTGTTCTCTCTTCCCAGCATGGTTTGTGCAATAGAGACATAAGCCCTCAGTGAACAGTCATAACTTTTTCTCTGACCTACCTCACAGGGCCACTGGGAGGGGAATACTTAATAAACCATAAAGTTTTATACAAACATGAGCTGCTGTTACTATCAGAGAGTCCTAGCATCTTGATTTAGAGCTGAAAAGGGACCACTTACAGAAATGAAGGACTTGTTTTGGTTTACTCATTCAGTTGTTTCTGACTCTTTGTGACCCTGTGTACCATAGCATATCAATACTGTCCATGGGGTTTTCCTGGCAAAGATGCTGGAGTGGTTTGCCATTTCTTTTCATTTCCTTTCCAGTGGATTAAGGCAACCAGAAATTAAATGGGTCTCCCCGCTAGTTAATATATGAAGCCAGATTTGAACTCAGGTCTTTCTGCCTCCAGGCCCTGTGCTCTGTCAACTGAGCCATCTATCTAAGTAATAATCTACCCTAAAACAGGTAGAGGTAATCTGATGAAGAGAAGTAGCTTTATTTGAGAGATGTTGTTGAGGTAGAAACAAGGAGACTTGGTAATGATTGAATAAGAGTGGGAGGGATGAGTGAGAAAGAAGAATTAGAGACAGCTCTGAGAATGTGAATATGGGGGACTAGATGGATGGTGATGTCTTTAGCACAAATAGAGAAGTGGGTTTTTCAGGGCAGGTGCAGATGAGTTCTGTTTTTTTGCACAATGAGCTTAAGTTGCTAATAAAGGAACATCCTTTTGGAAGGAGGTCTCCATTGGGGTGCCCCAAGGATCTAAGATTCAACAGCATATCACTTAAATAAAGGATCCTACCACTTGTTTGAAACTGCTTTCTATGAGGTTACCACTAAAAATGACCAATATTTTCTTTTGTTGTTGTTCAGTCATGTCTGACTATTTGTGACTCCATTCAGAATTTTCTTAGCAAAGATATGGGAGTGTTTTGCCCTTTTCTTCTCTTGCACATTTTACAAATGAGGAACTGAGGCACACATTGCTAAGTGACTTGCCCAGGGTCACACAGATAGTAAGTGTCTGAAACCAGATTTGAACTCAGGAAGATGTGTCTTTCTGACTCTTGACCTGGTGTTCTATCTACTGCACCATCTAGCTGCCCGTTGTAACTCCTTCCCATCTCCTTTAGTGCTCAGTAACTTATTGGGTATGTTCTAGTCACATCAAGTCAAAAAACAGTTATTAATCTGCCATGTACTGAGTCAAACTCTGAGCATTCCTTTAGAATGGGGATTCCTTTTACATATGGGTTGGACTAGATTATAGGATCATAGATTTGGAGTTGCAAGGGAACTTACAGGTCATCAAATTCAACCCCTTCATTTTACAGATAAAAATACTGTAAGTTCCTGAAGCAGGATGTGATCTCAGGTCCTCCTGACTCCAAATACTGTGCTCTGCCCTTGGTGGGATATCCTCATCTCTTGAATTACGTGATTCTTTAAAGAGTCATTAAAGAGACTGGAGAGTCATTGGAGGAAGTCGAAGAATTCCTTTCTATGGCCCTCTCTATAAAAATAAGTGATTTATTTATAAAGTGGTCTTGTCTTCAGGATGGGGGATGGGTCTGGTGAGCCCTTGAATTTCTCTTTCCCATCCTATAACCAAGTCAACGTCTTTGTACCAACCACCTTGATGTGACAATATAGCTGCCATGACGAAATTCAAGCCAGAGAGGCCCCAGGGCTGCCTCTGTCAGAAAAGCACTAACTTTGCTTCATTTGAAGGAACATCCCACGATCATTACTGGCTTCCTTGAAAGCCTGTCGAGACATGATTCCTGTGCCTAGATGTGGACAATTCCACATTTCACTTCTTACACATGCACATTTCCTTGGAGAAAAGCAAGCTGGGTGAGAGGAAGCCCAACTTAGAATGACATTCTTCCCACCATCTTCCATAAGATCATAGGTTTCTGAATCTGCAAATATACATAGAAAGGGATTTATTGTCTAAGAAGAATGGGTAAAATAACTTTATTTAACAAAAAGAAAGAATGAAAAAATGAAAGGAAGGAAGGAAGAAAAAAGAAAGGAAGGAAAGAAGAGAGGAAGGAAGAAAGAAAGAAGGAAAGAAAGAGAGAAAGGAAGGAAGGAAGAAGGAAAGAAAAAGAAAGAGGAAAAAAGGAAGGAAGGAAGGAAAAAAGGAAAAGAAAGAAAGAACAAACCAAGGCCAGGAGTGGAGGTACATTCCTCTAATTCTGAGGCTGGTGGATCTCTTGAGTGTGGGAGTTATGAGCTATAGTAGACTGTAGGTTCTATAAGCTAACAATTAAATTTACTCAGAGGTGAAGTGGGATGAACAGGGGTAGCATTCACTGAAAGTCTTCAGCAGGAGGCTGTATAATGAAATTGGTTCTGGAACATACTGATGAATTCACTATCACCTCTTCTCTACTAGGGAATAAAAGTTGCCCATATATAAGGATTCCAGGGAATATGGCTCTCGCTGAGCTGGCAGCCTACACTGTTACCTTCCTAAACTCTCAAAACCGGTCAAAATACACACAGAGACTGTCATTAGACTTGGGTGATATGGAAGTCTTTATATGATTTCTCAGAAAAACACAATCTAGGGTTCGCCCTCTACTATCTGGGGTAGGGGCAGTATTGGTTACAATGCTTAGGGTACTGAACTGGAGACAGCAAGACCTGGGATTAAATCCTAACTTAGACACAATAACTGTGCAAAGCTGGGCAATCTGTGCCTCAGTTTCCTCATCTGCAAATCTTGACTTCTAAGTACCCCTCCAATTCTAAATCTATGATATTATAATCCCAGGCAATTTGCAGGTTATTGTTTATCTTCAAGTCAACATATTTATTAGCAACCTCCCACTGCCAGGAATGGGTTTCAAAGATAAAACAATGACAAAAGTAACTCTTGCCTTCAAAGAGCTCCTAGTCTATAGAATCATGACACCATTATATTCTTTCCCAGATGCTCACAACAGACAGGCAAGAGGAGAATAATGCTGAATAATGCTGCTTTGTCATTAGAGAAAAGAGATTCCAAACATAAATCTTCCCTGAAAGAGAAACTCTTTGCTGTCTACTGCTCTGTCTACTGTGGCCAAATGTCAAATGAGGCTTAAGACCAGAGGTGCGGCTCTCGGGGCCTTTTGAGTTCTTCAAAAAGGAAATTCTGGGGGTTGTGGGTTTGCCTGTAGGAGATCCAATAGTCATTGCTTAAGACAAACAGTCCAGTCCCAAACAGACGGTCTGACCATTGTGTGTGGATAACTACAGGACTGTGAGCAGTGGAAGGCCCAGATAGGAATGGTGGTGGTGCAAGGGGACTATAGGATAGGGCATTTAGAGCCACCACCCTGATCAAGCTTCAAGAAAGGCAGTCACATCCATATAAAGACCTTACCACTCTAATGTTATTCCTCTACTAGTGAAAAGAAGCTTATTATGAAAATGAAATGACTCTAATTCATTATCATTATCATTCTCTGCTCCTCCCTTCTTCCCCTCCCCCCACCAAAAGAGCTTTCTATTTTGACATGGCTGGAGTTATCATTTGCATTTAAATGAAGCTGTCTGAAAATAAGAGCAGGGAAGGAACTTTATTCCCCCTGTGTCCTTCCCTGCAAAGTATGTAATTCCATCTCATTCTGCACATCTCCCATAATATCAACAGGGCTTGGCTCTCTGCTTCATTAGATAGTCAATCAGGAGCCAATGTTCCAAATGTTCCAGGAGAACATTCTTGGGCTTAACATCTTTGCAATCTGAAAAGCAAAGCCTTGGTAAATGATTAGATAACAAGACTAGGTCATTTGGGGTGAGCGATATTTTGTTCTCAATAACTGAGCTATGATGCCTTCTAAAATGGGGTTCTTAAAGATCTCTGACTTCTTCCCTTATTCAGATATCATGAGATAGTATGACAGAAGGAAAGACAGGCTGGTTATGTGACAAGTGTAAGGGATGACAGGTGCAAAACCAAAAAACTCCACTGGTACCTTGATGCAATTGAGGAAGGAGAGGTGGACCCTCCTTCAGAGCGTATAGGAGGACATGAGCAAGAGTCAAATAAAATGGATTGGCGTGGATGACTTTGCAATCTACTTTAAGACACTAGGGGGTGCAATAGATAGAATTTGGGTACTGAAGTTGAGTTTAAATCCAGCCTTAGATACTAACTAGCTGTGCGACCCTGGACAAGTCACTTAACCCCTTTTTGCCTCATTTTCTTCATCTGCCAAATGAGCTGGAAAAAATGGAGAAGCACTCTAGTATCCTTGCCAAGGAAACCCCAAATGGGGTCATGAAGAGTCAGACATGACCGGAAAATGACTGGACAGTAGCAAATTGTGGGAGAAAAGTGATTATCAATAATATCGTGGAGCCATTTGGATATTTGAGCAATTGTATCACAGCATGTCCTATTGCATTCTCTCTCTCCTATCATATGTCAGATCATGAACTTAGAGCTGGGAGAGTGCCTAGAGTTTATCTCATCCTATTCTGCCATTTTGCAGATGAGGAAACTGAAGCCCAGAAAAGTGACGTTATTTGTGCCAGTAAATGACAGGGCTGGGATTAGCACGACAGTCCTGTGACTCTCAATTCATCTCCTTTCCACTGTATGTTACACAAGGGTGACCAGAAGTAAGTGAAGAAAACAAAGCCAGTAGTTTTTGGACAGCTGCAATAACCAAGCGTGTCAAAGCCTCCCTTCTGCACAGTGTTGTTTCCAGTTTTAGCTTTGTTAGGGAGGAAATTATCATGACATGATAATGACTTAAGAGCTTTGGAAAGCTTTAGACTAAGATCTAGCTCAGGGTACAATTAAAAATGCTAACAGCCAACATTTGTATCATGTTTTAAGGTTTACAAATATAATCCAGTTAAATCTTCAGAACAACAGTAGGAGTTATTATTATTCCTATTTTATAGATGAGGAAACTTGAGGTAAACAGGGGTAAGAGACTTGCCCAGGGTCACATAGCTAGTAAACATCTGAAGCCAGACTTGAACTCAGGTCTTCCTAACTCCAGGCCCTATGCTCTCTCCTTTGTGCCAGCTAAGTGCCTGAGCCAAATCCACAGAGTGGAGAATTCATTGATGTCAATAAGTTACCTGTTTTCTTGTACAGAGAATGATAATACCAGTTCATATTTATATGATGTTTTAAAGTTTGGAAAGCATTTTGCAAGCATTATTTCATTTTATCCTTATAACAATCTATCAGGTAGGTGTTATTAATCTTATTGTGCAGAAGAGGAAACAGGTTGGGAAAGGAGAAATGACTTGCCCAGGGTGACTTGCCTAGGAAATGTCTGAAACTGAATTAATTATTAGGTCTTCCTGATTCCAAGTAGTCAGGTACATTGTCTCTCCAAGATCATTTCTTGGGGAAATCATCCAAAGTATAACAGGTTCCCCATAATTCAGATGACTAGCTTGTTGTGTGTGTGTATGTGTGTGTATCACCCCAGTATCACACAGAAACAGAATAATAGCAATAACAGTTGTTGTTGTCTGTGTGACCCTGAGTGTAGACCATACTGTGTCTGGGGTTTTCTTGGCAAATATACTGGAGTGATTTTCCATTTCCTTCCCCAGTAGCTCAAAGCAAACAGAGGATAAGTGACTTGCCTAAGGTCACAGAGCTAGTAAATGCCTGAGACTGGATTTGAACTTGGATCTTCTTCTTCTTCTTTTTTTTTTTGGAGGGGGGAAGGCAGGGCAATTAGAATTAAGTGACTTACCCAAGGTCACACAGATAGTGAGTGTTAAATGCCTGAGGCAGGATTTGAACTCAGGTCCTTGTGACTCAAGGCTGGTGCTCTGTTCACTGTACCACCTACCTGCCCCAGAACTCAGGTCTTCCTGACTCCAGGTCCAGCACTCTATCCACCAAACCACCTAGCTGACATGTAATGCTACTTGTCAAGTAAATGGTCCCTGGATCTCTGGACTAACCCAAGTAATCCACAAAGCAAGGGCATTTTGTACTCAGTATAAGACTTTTGACATAAAACCTTTTGGGGTCTCATTTTCTTTAGCTGTAAAATGAGGGGGTTGCATTGAATTATCTGCAATGTCCTTTTCAGTTTCAACACAACAATCTGTGATTCTAAGTTTAAGAAGCAAAAGTAAAAAATACATTTGTAGTGGGAATAACCACCCACTAAGTTATCTGCTGTCCAGATTTTCATTTGCAGAAAGAGAGAAGGGAGGGGCCTTGGACATGGTCTAGGCCAAGTCACTGATTTTTACAGAAAAGGAAACTGAGGACTAGGAGAGTGGGGAACTGACTTGCCTAACTAACAAAAGTCTGAGTTAGCAGCAGAGTCATGACTCAATACTTCTGGTCTCCTTCCCCCATAACAGACTTCCTCATGATAATTTTAAATAATTTCAGGCTTTATCAGGGCAACATAGTAAAAATTGTTCTGATTTGTAGGCAGAGGAATTGGCTCCAAATCTTGGTTCTTCCTTTTCTCATATGTATGACCTTGAGAAAGTCATTTCCCTTGTCTGGGTTTCAGTTTCTTCATTTGTAAAATAAGGGCATGTCCCATCAATATTTAAATCTATGATATGATTCTATAATTTTTTTTACTTGTAGGTGCTTGTGTATGATCCAGATGATTTTATAATATGCTTCTCCTGGCAAGTGAGGTGATTCATCACATTGACAACCCTCAATGATAATAACCCTAAATTCATGCTGACAAAGAATGAAAATTTCTTCCTTCTCCCTCTCCCTTGACCAATACCCCAACACACAAACACATGATTTTCCCTCTCCCTTGACCAATACCTCAACACATAAACACATAAAGAATCACAATTGGAAGGTTACAAATCATCAGTCCAAACCCTCATCCCATAGAAGAAGGAGATGAAATGTGAAGAAGAGGAAGGGTTGAGACTAGAACCCAGATCCCTTGACTTGTTGTCCAATGTCCTTCTAGATTGGTTTTGCATCAGTCAACAAGCATTTTTGAACACTTACTATGTGCCCAATGGAGTGGTATATGGTAGATGGGAGTACAGTTCAACAACAATGCTGAAGGAGTCCTCCCATGGTAAGCATGAGATTCTGCTATATTTTGTGCCTCTCCTGTAATATCAATAGAGCCCTGATCCATTAGACAGTCAATTGGAAGTCACTATTCCAAACACTCAAGGAGGATATTCTTGAGCTCATCATTTCTGAAATGTAAAGTCTTGGAGGCCAACAAACAGTTCTAGAGAGTCATGAGATGACAAAACCTGACCAGAGATGGGGAAGGAGGGTATTCCAGGTATGGGGAAGAAGGTGTGCAGGTATACTAAAATGGGAAAGAACAGCACAGGATCAGAGAATGTGAGAAAAACAGTTTGACTTGATTAAATAATTGCAAAGGACTAGTGGAACATGGGGCAGTAAGGTAGGTGCAAGCTGGGTCGTGAAAAGCACTGGAAAGGCTGGGGGAAGAGTCTGTATAATATAATAAGAGCTGAAGAGGCCTCATTCAGAGCCTGAATGAGCTATTTCTGTGTTTGGGGCAGCATAAAGCAAGCCAAGGGCAAACAGTAAGAGGCATGGTCATGCCCTCAATTCAGCTGTGCCCAGCTACTGCAGGGGATTGTAGGTGGGCAGAACTTGCCTGGGACATAGCCAAAAATGAGAAGACGTGGCCCATCTGGCAGCTTCCTTTTTTAACTAATTTTTCTTCCCAAGTAGGTGCCTAACTCTGTTTCTACTCTCCTGAAAATTCTTTTTGTGTCCTTTAAATTTAGGGCCCCGGCAAAGCCTTCACTGTGCAGCTCTCCAGAATTGAGAGCAGGTAGGTGGGGTGTTGAATAGAGCAGTGGCCCTGGAGTCAGAAAGACCTGAGTTCGAATCCAGTTGGAGAAACTCACTAGCTATGTGACCCTGGGCAAGCCACTTGACCCTCTTTGCCCTACTTTCCTCATCTGTAAAATGCCTGGAGAAGTAAATGGCAAAGCACTCCAGTATCTCTGCCAAGAAACGCCCCCTCCAAAGGGGCCATGAAGTTGGACATGATTGAAAAATGACTGAACAACAGCATGGAAAGAAGTTTACATGTCAATTATACAATGACAATTCAATTGAATAAATATTTATTAAATAACTACAATAAGCCGAGGCGTTTGGCATAGTGACTAGAGGGCTAGTCTTAGAGTCAGGAAGACCCCATTTCACGTCCTAGCTCTGATTACATACTATCTGTGTGACCATGGGCAAGTCAGGTAACATCTCGCTGCCCCAGACAACCCTTGATTACAATAAATCGCACCTATGCATTGATGGAGGGTATTGCCTTAATGACATCCCCAGATGAAATCTCAGGCCCATGCTAATGATAACAAGAATAAATGATAATAACTGGCAACTTATTTAGAGCAGGGTAGAGAACCTCAAGTGAATCCAAACTTGAATTGAGTCAAAGGGCTGCACTTGAGGACCTAGAGGGCCACATGGGACCTCGAGGATGTGGGTTCCCCAGCCCTGATTTAGTGGTTCAGGGTTCACAAAGTTCTATACATACATTGTCTCATTTGATGCTCATGATAACCCTGGGAAGTAGGTGCCATTATTATTCCCATTTTACAGATGAGAAAACTGAGTCTGGGAGAGATGAAGTGATTGACTCAAGGCCATAAATACAGTTAGTGTCTGAGGCAAGACTCCAGCTTAGTTCTTCCTGCCTCCAAGGCCAACAACATTCTGGTGAGAGGTAGGGGTGTGAATAAGGCAATATACTAGAAAGACTATTTTTGATAACTTTGAAAGACTGAAGAATTTTGATCAATAAAGTAACCAACCCTCATTCCAGGGGACTTACTATGGAAAAAGTTCCGTACCTCCTGATAGAGGTGGTAGACCCAAGATGCAGTCTGAGACATATTTTGGGGGGTGTGGCCAATGGAGAAATTTGTTTCATGTGACTATATATATTTCTTCCAAGCTTTCCCTCTAACAACACACACACACACACACACACACTCACACCAATGGGAAATCAATGATTTGTGTGCAATTGCTGATAACAAAAAAGTGATATTAAAAAATAATAACCACACTAGAACCACAAACCAAACCCTAAGTATCCCAGAGCCTACATATTCTTTTAATTATTATTTTTCCTACTCCATCTAGGCATTGGTAGTGATAAAACTGTGATTTTTTTCAATGTCTTCATTGGAAACACAGTTTTAATTCACCAAATAAGAGATGAATTAGCCAACATTAAAAAAAAGCAAGCCATCCTGACCCCTTGTCCAAATGACCTTTAGAATCTTCCTTTAGTGGAACTGGAAGAAGAGGAAGTTCCTATGCCTATATTCAGTCTATTATACCAAATGTTGACTATCCAATCCCCTTGAAGACCCTGATAACACAGCTCTCTCAGGCCAAGAAAATCCCCACAGCTCTGTATAACTTTAACAGCAATGAGAAAACCTCAAGTGCTATTCCTACACGTTTTAAAATATGCCATTTGCCCAGAACAGAAAGGCCTCAAATCCTGATTTTTAAAAGGATGCTAGAGGGGGCTGAAGCAAGCTACACACCCTTTGCTTTCGGGAGCCTCAGTCCATTGGGAGTCACTGGGTAAAGAAGATTCATAGAATAATAGGTGATTATAATGGGCCTTTTAAAATGGAGTGTGGAGCAAAGTAACCTTAGAGGAGATGATGACTGTTACAAGCAGCCGCTCAATAAAGTTGCGGGAGTGCACAGTTTCAATCTGATACTCCCAAGGCCAGCAGACTCAGTGAGAAGCCATTAACCTGCAGAATGAGGCAAAATGCCAAACAGTTACCCTATAAAAGGAGGGAATTCAGAGAGTCATAAAAACCAGAGAAGTCAATGACCTGTCGTGGTGAAAAGACAACCAATGGCTGTGCGGAGATCTGCATGGATGAGGAGAAAAGGAGCCGGTCTGGCAGCACTGGCCATCTGTCTACACTTAATGATAGGTACCTGCCTAACTAAGGGAGAAGGCAGAAAGCAGGGGAGGGAGGTCGCAGGCACACACAAAGGAAGTCTTCTGCCCTGGGAGGGCCTTCCTAGATTAGCATGCTCTTATGCAACACATTGCTCGGGTCAGTCATTCTATCTACTGGGAATTATCAATTTCTATAGCAATCTGTGATAATATACTATAATACATAAGATATGATACAATATGATATGATATAAGATGTAATATAACATGATATAATATTGTGGAAGTATCCCTGAGATTAAATGTCTATTTTCTATGAGTTAACTTGCCAGGCAGGTGCACTGGACACAGAGTAAGCCTGTTTACTTAGAGGAACCAATCAAGAGCCTAAGTCTTGCTCACTCCCAGAAGCCTTTGCTGAGCTGCCCCTTGCAATCAACTTTTCCCACACATCCTACTTCTAGTTTCACTTGTTCCTGGGAAAGATTATCTATTCTTTTTTCCCCAAGCTCTCCTTGAAACTTCCCTTTGTGGTGTTCAAGCACAAATCTCCCCTGCTCTTCCTGGGCTGTAGTCTGCCTTGTACCTTGTACTGGGGGCCTTGGCCCTAGTATCTGATTTTCCTTCTAATAAGACTTTTCTGATCAGACTCCTCTGCATTTTGAGGGGTGGGCTTTGCCTGGCTGCCAATATAGTACATTATATATAATATAAAATTGTATTATACAATATAATAGATATTTACACACATAATGCAACTGAAATTTTATGTTGTCTTGCTTTTTTTGCCAAGTCATTTTTGAGTGTATATGGCAAAGGCGAGTGGACAATCAAAAAATTAAAGGGTAAAGAGATCAAAAAAGGTCCCTGGAGATTTAGCTTAGGAATTCTTACTCTTTTTGTGTGTGTGTGTCCCTGGACTTTTTGGGGAAGTCTGCTGAAGTCCATAGACCCCCTTCTCAGATTTAAGTTTTTAAATGCATTAAAATAAAATACATACGATTATACAGGAAACTAATTATATTGAAACATAGTTATCAAGCTATCAAAAAACATATAAATTAATGGATCTGAAATTAAGAATCTCTATCTTAAGCCCCCCTGTCTCTCTCTCTCTCTCTCTCTCTCTCTCTCTCTCTCTCTCTCTCTCTCTCTCTCTCTCTCTCTCTCTCTCTCTCTCTCTCTCCTCACCCCCCACCCTCACCGTGGCGAGAAGCTTAGAGAGGTCAAAGGATCAGAGGGGAGATGGAAGAAGGGATCTTAGAGGTTATCTAGTTGAAACTTAGCTCATTCACATTTTCCAAAAGAGGAAATTGAGGCCCAGAGAACAAGGTCACACAGGGAGTAAGGAGAAGAACCAGCTTTGGAATCAAGGTCATCTTACTCTAACTTCAGGGCTCATTCTCAACATGGTTTTGAGTCCTCTGAAAGATACTATTAAACTACTTCAAATTAAATTGGCTAATATTTATTCAGAATTCCCCATAATAGAATGTTTATTATAGATATGTATGGCTTTGTGTATACACATGCATAATGAATCTTATTTGCTGCATAGACACATAGCTATGTGTATGCATATTATTTATAGATTTATGTCCAACTGAAATGATTTAAATGTGCTGCAGATAAACTAACGCAGCACAGAGTATTAGAAAGAGCGTCAGTTAATAAGTATAACATACTAGGAAGAGGGCTAGTTAATATGCTGGAGTTATTAAGATCTTGGTTCAAGTTTTACCTCTAACACAGACAAGCTGTATTACCATGGTCAAGTCCAATGGTCAGTGCTTCCCAAGAAACTCTTGACTCTAAGTTACCCTGTAATGAGTCCCTCCCTGACCCCCACCAAGTTCCCTAAACTGATGAAATCACGGACATGGAACCATTACCACATACCCTTTCATTAAAAGAAAAAAGAAAGGAAAACAGAGAAGCATACAAGAAAAATGAAATAGTTATAATTCCAGAGAATTTTCTAATAAAAAAAAACAATACTATAACATCAGATTTAAAGTTCTTTCCAAAAAGCAAGTTAGTATTATTGACGAAAAAAATATCAAACCATTTTCAGCCATTAGGATTTAAGACAGGTCTTTAGTGGTCTCATCTAGATCAACCTCCCTCCCAGTGCACGGCACCCAAGAGCTCATCTTACTCCCTGTAACACTGATCAAAAGACTATAACTGTTTGCCACTCAATTCTAGCCTATTTCATTCAGTAAGAACTTTCCCTCTAGTGTGCTAATCATTGACCCCAAAGATGGCGGTCCAAAGACAGAAACAAAATAATTCTTGCCCTTGAGGTCTTACATGCTGCCCCCCCACCGTTGACTACCAATGGACACAAGGACATTCCTCAATAAGAGAAGCCACAACTCAACGCAGTGGGAAGATTGCTTGTTTTGGAGTCAGATGTTCTGGGTTCAAATTCTAGCTCTGTGCCTTGCTACCTGGCTGATCTTGGGTAAATCCCTTCATCTCTCCAGGTCTCCTTCTCTCTCCTCCTGTGTGAAATAAAGGGACTGGACTAGAGTTCCTGAGATCCCTTACTGTCTAAGGGTGCCTTTCAAATGACTCTCCTCCCAGATTTAGCTCACTTCATCAGATTTTAGATTTTTAGGTAGAAGAGACCATCTAGGCCAAGCATCTGTGTTTTAAAGATGACAAACTGAGGCCCAGAGATGTTAAGTGATTTTTTCCCAAATTACATGGGTAATGTAATGTAAGAGGAAGATTTGGAACCATGTCCTCTGATTCTCATACTTTTTCCATTGTGTCATTTTTCTTCCTATGCCAGGAGGGGGGAAGAAACATACAAGCCAAAATATGTGATTTCCCCATTTCCTGTGCTTAAAACATATAGTAGGTCACTTAGATATAAAGGAAATGGAGTTTTCTGGATAGAACTTGCTCCCTGAACTAAAATGGATGGGAAAATAATGACAGTGTTGAGAGGTGATCTCAGTCTCAACTATAGCACTTTGTCAGAAGGAGGAAGCAATCACTGAACAGTATGTACTTTGGGTCCATCTAGACATTGTTCTGAGAACAGGCGCTCAATGACAGAATGACTGCATGCGCTTCAGAACTTGCAGTTACCCGGCGACTGTGACTGTCCAAGATCACCCCCATTCACCTCTCTATTTGAGTTTGCAGCTGTCTGATGGTGCATTTCTATAGAGTTTCACCAAGGTTCACCAACAGCTTTACACACAACAACCCGGAGAGGGAAGTTGGACAGAGAAATAATGAAGGCAGAACAGCCAGACCTTTGCCCCTTACACTGACATTTGGGATAACTGCTTCTTCGTCCCGTGGATAAGAGTGGGGTTTCATGCTTCCATCCTACTATGGCACAGAGGCCATTATCTTCCTGTCTCATGGTCCTTTGCCCATTGGGAGGTGAAGGAGAAGGCATGTGTGGAACAAGGCAAGGCAGTGGAGTTGCTGTTAATAGAGGCTGGAAAGAGGAGTGGGAGGGGAAGGGCTGACCCCAACCTCCTCAGGTCCATCTACTTTCTTCTTCTCTGTGAAACCTTTTCCCTACTTCTCTCTGTCCACATCTTCATCTCTCTCTGGCTCAGCCTTCTTTGTCCTTCTTTTTATGGTATACCCTTCTTGTCATTGTTGTTCTGTCGTGTCTGACTATTCATTACCCATTTGGGGTTTTCTTGGCAGAGATACTGGGGTGGTTTGCCATTTCCTTCTCCAGTTCATTTTACAGACGAGGAAACTGAGGCAAACAGGGTTAAGTGACTTGCCCAGGGTCACACAGCTAGTGAGTGTCTGAGCCTGTATTTGAACTCAGGAAGGTGAGTCTTCTTGGCTCCAGGACCAACACCCTAGAATGGCACCACCTTGAATCCCCTTTTCTCCTTTGACCTCCCCTCCTATTTCTTTCATTTTCTAGTGCTCACTGAAACACACCTTTCACACCTGTCTTGGCACCCACTCCAAAGTTTCCTACTCATTCTCTGACATTCAGGGCCAGGAAGGAATGCAGATATACTCGTTGTTTCCCAGGGACCCTTTTAAGCCTTCTCCTAGCTACCATCATTCAACAATACCTCTCCTCCGTTAAAGTTTATAGGATCACATAGCTAGGTAACATAGAGAGCAGAGAACAACAATTGAAAGCAGGAAGATCTGAGTTCATATCCTGACTTTGACATTCTCTTCTCTGACACTGCCACCACTCTGGTGTAGGTCCTCACTATCACACACTTGGACTATTGCGATGGCTATTGGTGGGTCTGCCTGCCTCCAGTCTCTCCCCATTCTAGTCCCTCTTCCAATTAAACTGTCAGATTATTCTTCCTAAAATGCAGGTCTGACTATATGTCTCCCTGACCACCTCCCAGCCCCATTCAATAAATTCTAGTAATCCTTTTTCAACCTCAGGATCAAATTAAAAGAATATCATTAGCTTTTAAAACCCTTTATAACCTGGATCATTCCAACCTTTCCAGTCTTCTTAGATCTTACTCCAGTCCACATATTTTTCTGTCATCCAGTGACACTGGCCTTCTCACTATTCTTGGTCCTCTCGGTCCATACAAAATACTCCGTCTCTCAACTCTGGTCATTTCACTGGCTGTGCCCCATGCCTGGAATGTTCTCTCTCCTAATCTCAGACTCCTAGTTAGCCTAGTTTTCTTCAAGTCTCAGCAAAAGTACCACCTCCTGTAGGAATCCTTTCCCAATATTCCTTTATCTAAGTGACTTCCCATCAAGACTATACCCAATTTATCCTATCAATAGCTTGTTGTTCATAGTTGATTATACTTTGGCTCCCCATTTAGATTGTGAACTCCCACAGGGCAGGAATTATTTTTGCCTTCCTTAGTAACCCCTGTGCTTATCCCAGGATCTGGCACATAGTAGGTGCTCAATAAATGCTAATTGATAGACCACCTAACTTTCTACCATACTATGGGTATGGGCATGACCTTTAACAAGAAGTGGGCAGTCAACCATTAGGAAAATAGTGATACCTTGTCAGCAGTAATCAAAGAAGAGGGAGTACTTCTCATTCTAGCAGCACTGGAAAGGATGGCCCAACAGCCACCATTTGAGTGTTAGAGGGGAGTATCAGCTTGGTTCAAACTTTGTAAATAAATGTCAAATAAAGACAGAGTCACCGTAAACTTCTCTCTAGATCCAAAGGAGAGGCAGGCAGAAAATAGAACAATCTGTATTGTTGAGTAACACTTGGCTTAATTTCTCCTTGATGCCTTCTTAAAATAAGAACTCCTGTAAATTCATTTGCATTCCCTCGGCTCAGCGCCTCACCCACAAGCCAGCTGTCATGGCGCCTTGCATGCCGCACACAGTTATGTGAGTCGTTCTTGGGAGATGTTATCTGTGGATCCCAAAATCTTATTATAACAGCAGTGTAAATAATCCCTTGATTTTATATATGGCTTTTCTTCCGAAAAGCTTAAAGTACTTTAAGTCTTCCATCCATATTTATCTTTCCCAAATCCTGCAAGGGAGATAGTTTATCCCCATATCATACATAGCTGGAGGAACTGAGGAATAGTGTTGGGCAGTGGAAAGAACACTTTCCTGGAAGTTTAGAGGCTTGTATCCAAATCTTTGGTCTGCTCCTTACTCACTCAGTGAACTTGTTAGTTTTCTTAAGCCTCAGTCTTCTCATTTATGAAATAAGGAGGTTGGACAATATGACCACTAAGGTCCAAATTGAGCTCTAACATTCTTTGTTCTAAGGGTGCTCTTAGCTCCAAATCACCTAACTATTCTCAGTTTCCTCATCTGTAAAACTGGGATAATAATTGTACCTACTTCTCAGGGTCATTGTGAGAAACAAAGGAGATATTAATGTGGTCTAAAGGCCCTTCCTAACTCTGACATCTTAGATTCTTTTTTTTCTCTATTTTAAAAATTATTTTCACTTTTTCAATTAACATTTAAAAAAATTGATTTGTCTCTCTTTCTATTCCTGCTTCCCATAAGTAAGTCAATAATTGTTGTTCAGTCGTTTCAGTTGTTGGGTTTTCTTGGCAAAGATACTGGAATGGTTTGCCATTTCCTTCTCCAGCTCATATTAGAGATAAGAAAATGATGCAAACAGGGTTAAGTGACTTGTCTAGGGTCACACAGCTAATAAATGTCTGAAGCCAGATTTGAGCTCAACAAGATGAGTTTCCCTGACTACAGGTCCAAGTCTATATCCACTGAACCACCTTGCTGCTGCCTCCCCTTCCCCAATACATGACTGCATAGCCCAGAAAAAGCACACACACCTTCCCACATTAGCCATGTCTGAAAGTATATGTTGCTTTCTGCATTTTAAATTCATTGCCTCTCTGTCAGGAGGTGAGTGGCATGTTTCATCTTCCTTCCTCTGGACTCATAATTTGTCATTGCACTGAACATAATTCTGAAGTCTTTCAGAGTTGTTTTTCTCTCCAACAGTGTTAACATTACATAGATGGTTTTCTGTGTTCTATATACACTTGGCTCTGCTTCACTTGGAGGCCTTCCATGTTGCCTCTGAAATTGTCCACTTCATGCTAGACCACTTTTGGTTTAGCCATTTCCCAATAAGATGATACCCCTAAAAGAGATGTTATTCATGTTTTTGTATGTATAGGGATATTTCCTTTCTTTGATTTCTTTTACAGGTACAATCCTAGAAATGAGTAGCTGGGTCAAAGGGTATGCACAATTTGGTAACCTTCTGGGCACAGTTCTAAACTGCATCCTAGAATGGCCAGACAAATTCACGGCTTCAACAGCAGTGCCACAGTCCACCTGCTTTTCCCCTGTGCCTCCGGCATTTGTCATTTTACTTTTTTGTCTTCTTTGCCAGTCTGAAGGGTATGAATTGGAACCTCAGTTTGCTTTAATTAACATTCCTCTAATTGTTAGAGACTTAGATCATCTTTCCAAATGATTGTTGAGAGCTTGGGTTTCTTTCTTTGAAAACTGCCTGTTCACATGCAGTCAGTCAATAAGCATTCATTAAGCATCTATTATATGCCCAGCACTGAGACAAAAAAAGCTAAAAGATAGTCCCCTTTCCTCAAGGAGCTCACAGTCTAATAAGAGGAGACACCAAATAAACGTGTACCAACAAATAATATACAGGGTAAATTGATAATTAACAGAGGGAAGGCACTAGACTCAAGAACAAATGAGCAGAACCCAGAGAACCCTGTATATGGTAACATCAATATTGTTTTGAGAACAACTTTGAGTGATTAAGTCATTTTGACTATTATAAATACCCAAATTAACTATAAAAGATCTGAAGGAAAACGCTATATGCATTCACAGGAAGAAATGATGAACGAAGTATGTATAGAATGGTTTTACATGTATATGTATATATGTATGTGTATATGTATGTATATGTGTATGTATGTGTATGTGTATATGTGTGTGTCTACTAATAGCCTTGGGGGCAGTGGAGGAAAGAAAAAAAGAAAGTTATACATTAACTTCATTATATATTTAAAAGGAATACCAAGTGGTACATAATAGATTTGCAGTTTCATGTACCTTTTTTTCCTATTCTATGTTATGGAAATTTGTTTTATTCCTTAACTTCAGAATAAAATAATTTTTTTTTAAAAAAGGTTTGGGAAAGGCTTCCTGTAGAAGTTAGGATTTTAGATGGGACTTGAAGGAAGTCACAGAGGTCAGTAGTTGGAGTGGAGGAGGGACAGCATTCCAGTCATGGGGCACAGAGTCAGAGAATATGCCCGGGGCTGAGAGATGGAAAATCTTGTCCATGAAACAGCCAGGAAGAGAGTGTGACTGGGTGAAAGAGTACATGTTGGGAAGTTAGGTATAAAACAACTGGATAGGTAGAAGGTGTCTGGTTATAGAGGGCTTTGAATGCCAAACAGCATTTTCTATTTGATCCCAGAGGTGAAAGGGAACCATGGAAGAGTGACTGCTTTTTAGGAAAACTGATTTAGCAGCTGAATGGAGGTTGGATTGCAAGGGTGGAGAGGCTTGAGGCAGGCTGTCCCACCAACAGGTATTGCAATAATCCAGGTGTGAGGTGATGAGAGCCTGTACTAGAGGGGTGGCAGGGTCAGAGGACAGAAGGGGGTATATTTGAAAGATGCAACAAAGGTGAAACTGTCAGACTTTGGCACCATATCGGATTTGGGGGGTGAGAGATAGTGAAGGATCCCAAATGACTCCCAGTTTGCGATCCTGGAGGATTAGGAAGATGGTGTTACCTTTATAGTAATAGGAAAGGTGGCACAGTTTTGTGGGGAGAGAAAATAAGTCCCACCTTGGACATGTTGAGTTTAAGATGTCACAGGAAATCTATTTTGACAGGTTTGAAAGGCAGTCGGAAATATAAGATATACTTTGACTTTTTTCTTTATTGGGGAAAATAGCTCTTAGCCTTAGAAATTTGAATAAATTCCTTATTTATTTTGAAAATGAGATCTTTATCAGAGAAACCTGTAAAGAATCCCTGCCCCCCCCCCGCCCCAGTTGCCTATGACTCTTCTAAGTTTTCCAATGGTAGATTTGTTTGTGCAAAAACATAAGGCCCTTCTCAACTCTGATATTCTGTCTTCTTAGCTTCTTCCTTAGGACTAGGGGCCTATCTTTGATAATTACCTTGTATTCTCTGTGTGTGCACGTGCACACACGTGTGTGTGTGTGTGTAGTGTATATGCATATGTTAGTATATATGCATATACACACATATGATATATCATATATTATGAATAACATGTCATATACCTTATATATTATGTGTGATATATCATATAGCTTATATAATAGATGTTCTATAGCATATACTTTATATATTATGTGCTATATATCATATACCTTATATATTACATGCGAAATATCATATAGCTTATATATTACATGTTTATATGTATGTGTTAATATATAATATATATCCTTATACCATATAATGTTTTATTCCCCATTGGACTATAAGCTCATTAAGTGCAGAGACTGCTTAATTTTTGCCTTTCTGTCCCTAGTACTTAGTATAGTACCATATTAATAGTAAGTCCTTAATATGTGCTTGCTGGCTGACTAAGCCTTAGATCCTTTTATCAAGAATCTTTTTATTAAGGGGATTTCTTTTGTGAAGTTTGGTTTCATCCAAAAGGCTTCACTTGAGGCCCTAAAGGTCCACATGTGACTTCAACGCCACAGACTCCCCACCCCTGAAGGTCACTCCCAGATAACATACAATGGGTCTGTGACCAAGGACACAGGGTCACTGTGACACACTGGATACTGCTTGGAGTCAGGAGGAACTGAGTTAGAATCCTGACTTGGGCAGTTACTAACTGTGTTAGCCTGAGCAGTTCACTTAACCTCTGTCTGCCTCAGTTTCTTCATCTGTAAGATAAAGATAATCAGATCTTTTACCACCCAGACTTATGAAGAACAAATGAAATGACACAGGTAAGATGCTTTGCAAATGTTCAAGTGCTCAACAAATGCTTGCTGTGCCTGCACCCTCCCTTTTAATTGCCTGTAGATTATAAACGCCACGTGGCAAGCTTGTGTTTTGTCTCTTTTGCCGCCTCTCCCTCCCCCTCCACACACACACACACACACACTCTCTCTCTCTCTCTCTGTCTCTCTCTCTCTCACACACACACACACACACACACACACACAAAACTAGCACAGCGCCTTGTGTACTGTTAAATTGAATTTGCAGGTAGGTAGGCTGATAAACTCTAGCTTTGGAAGAAAGACCCAGCACAATCTGTGCACTGTCACTCTCTTATTTGGTGATAGACACACATCAAGGACCCTAGGTGAAATGAAACTGGACTATTTAAGGGAGAGATCTGCTTGAACAAGGCACACAAATAACTATGGATGGATGCCTATTAACACACCAATTTAGATGTTAAGTTGAGGTGAGAGAAAGCAGAAAAGAGAAATTCCTTCTATAAATCCATTAAAAGCTACCTTTTGGTGAACTGCTAAAACTAATAGCAATGCTGATGCTAACCACAACAATGGAAGCAACAGCGATAACAACAATATCACCTAACATAGGTTATATATATATATGCTTTAAAGCTTGCACAATGCTTTACAAATATTTTCTCACATGACCCTCACAACTACTCTGGGAGGCAGATGCTATTATCAGCCCCGTTTTATAGATGAGGAAATTGAAGCAAATTGACTTGCCCAGGGTCACCTAACTGAGGCCAGATTTGAAACTCCAAGTGTGGCTCTCTGTCCCCTGAATCACTTAGCTGTTTCTATTGAAAGAGCAATTCGCTGCTTGTCATGCATGCTCCCTCACTCTCTGGGCTGAGCTGGGCTGTGCAATCAGCAGAAATCACCCAACCTCTCTCTGCATGATTTCCCTACCTGTACAACAGAGGGAATATCTACTCTCGATGCATCTCCAGTCATCCTGATGAACTTGTACAGCCCTCCCTCCCTCCCTCAAATCAAAGTCAACTGCAAGTCATGTCACCATCTCCCTGATCATGGTCCTCTTCAAGAACAAAGGGCAAATGCAACAACGACTCTAGAAGCACCTCACTTGTGTAGCAAGAGAATTGACTCTGTAGGCAGAGGTCCTGGGTTTAATTCCTGGATGTGCCACTGATGTATTTGAACTTGACCAAATCATTCAACCTCTGAGCCTCAGTTTCTTTCCCTGTCAAAAGAGAGGATTATACTGAATGGCCTCTAAAATCCCTAGTTCTAGTCCTCAGATCCTTTTCTTATCTCACTGAGATGCTGAGGGTTTTTCCTACCAGACATTATGAGGGTAGGTTTTATCTAAACATTGTACCTACACCTAGCACCTAGTATATTATTATTATTCAATTGTTTTCAGTCATCTTCAGGATCCCATTTAGGGTTTTCTTGGCAAAGATATTGGTGTAGTTTGCCATGTCTTTCTCCAGCTTATTTTACAGATGAAGATACTGAGGCAGACAGGGTTAAGTGACTTGCCCAGGGTCACACAGCTAGTAAGTGTCTGAGACTGGATTTGAACTTATCTCTTACTGACTCCAGATCTGGTGCTCTATCCACTATGGTGCCACCTAGTGGCCAGAAACTAGTCTAGTGCTTTGCAAACACTGGGTGTTTAAAAATGTTGAATGAATGTATATAGATAAATGAAATCACTAGTGTATAGAATATGGAGCACAAAGTCAGGAAGACCTGAATTCAAATCTGGTCTAAGTCATTAGCTATGTGACCCTGGGCAAAGTCGCTTAACTTCTGTCTACCTCAGTTGTCTCAACCATAAAATAGGGAGAACAATGGTACCTACATCCCAGGGTAGTTATGAGGACTAATTGGGATAATATTTATAAAAATATTCAGCACATAGTAGGTGCTCTGTAAATGTTAACTTGTTATTATGAATATTATTATTAGTTGTGTAGCATAAGGTATTCCTTAGTTAAAAAGGTAAAAAAAATAATAAACATAATGATATCTAACATATCTAATAGGCATCACCCAAGAAGCAGATGCTACAGGTGAGATAGTCCCCATTTTATAGAGGAGAAAACTGGACATCAGAAAGGGAAAATTACCCAGGATCACAGGGTTGGAAGAGTGATTTCCAAGATTCGAATCCAGGTCTTTCCTGATTCCAAGTCTGGTTCTTTTTCTTTTTTTAACCTGCTGAACATAGTTCTGATTTCTATACAAAGTGCATGATTTAATTACTGTGAACCATTTCCCTCTGTCATAATAGATATTTGGGAGGATTTAGCTTTCATTTATTATTTTTCTTTTATTTGTTGTTCTTTTTTTTCTGCTCCTCTTTGTTCAATGCTGTTTTGTCAATTACCAGTCAGATAACTGATTACCTAATCTCTAACTGGTGGTGCAGTGGATAGACGTTAGGGCCTGGAGTCATGAATTTAGGAAGATCTGAGTTAAAATCCAGCCTCAGATACTTACTTGCTGTATGACCCTGGGCAAGTCACTTAACCCTGTTTGCCTCAGTTTCCTCATCTGTTAAATGAGCTAGAGAAGGAAATGGCAAACTATTCTATTGTCTTTGCCAAGAAAACTCTAAATGGGGTCACACATGACTTAAATGACTGAACAAATCTCTAATCAGGTAGCTAAAGAAGTTGTGTTCCAAACTTCATCGCTGTTTCCTGCCTAGATTTATTCTTCTAATCTTGTTCTGACCTATTAACACAGGTTTTTGGTTCCTTCTCACATCAGAGATACAGTTGGGTTGGGAAGCACTCCAAGGAACATGGTGACTGGAGGTTGGAGATTTCTTTCTTTGTCTTCTCCATGGAGGCAGAGTTTGTCTCCAAGGCCTCAGTTCATCAATAGCATGGCTCCATGAGTTAAGAGATGTAAAGCTGGATTAGGAAATATAATATCTGTGTTTGAAGCTTGTCTTGGATCCTCAGTCTCTGTATCACCATGGGCAAGTCACTCACACCTTTCTGACACACAGTTAACATCTATAAAAAAATGGGCATCATAATAGTTGCTCTCCCTACTTGACAAGGACTAGAGAAAGTTTTTGCTAACCTTAAGAAGCTACAGTTATGAGTTATAGTTGTTATTATTCCCTGTTCTGAGCAGCCCAGAGAAGTATATACTTTTCTGTGAGGTGCAATGAGTTTCTGGTCTATTTGGCTATGAGATTCTTATTTGTTAATTAACCAGCAAACATTAGGAGTCCAGTGTCTTATAGACTGAGCAATTAAGGTCTGCTCAATAAGCTGAGTGTTGGATAATAGAGTATAGCTCATTCCAGCCTCATTCAAGTTTAATAGGTAGCCAAGCTAAGTAATTAAGGAAAAACACACAAAACAAAGCAAAACAAAACAAAACAGAAAAACCGGCAAAGCCTAGGAATAAAAAAGTAGCAAAAAGAACTCACAAAGTATTTCTGCTTTTTGGGATTCCTAGTCCATTCCAACAGCACCACCTGTATATCCTTCAATCACTCAGTTGAAGGAAGTAAGAATTCTCAACCTGGGGAAGAGAAGCCTTGAGGGTTCTGGGGGGGGGGGGGCGGAATAAATCAAATGATCATTTTTTCAGGTATCTGGAGGATTATAATACAGAAGGAGGATTGTAGCCCCAGAAGTTAAGACAAACAAGCAACAAAATTTGGAAGATGGCAAATGGCAGGTTTTGGTTCAATGTAAGGAAAAAAACGCCAACAACTTCCTAACAATTACAGTTGTTGAAAAATACAGTGGATTGCCTAGGGAGGTAGTGAGCCCCCATCACTGATGATTTCCAAAGGTTTTGGATGGCCACTGGATGAGGATGCCCTAGAGAGGACTGTCATTCAGCCAGGGATTGGAGGAGAATGCCTTTAAGATCCCTTTTGACTCTGGGATTCTTCGACCTTCGCGAATTACACAAGGACAGGCAGAGAAGCTATTCTAAAGCATCCTGTTCCTTACCAAAAAAAATAGAAGCAACCCAAATGTCCAATGATGGAAAAATGGCTGAATAAATTGTGCTATATCAATGTAATGGAATATTATTGCACCATTAGAAATGAAAAATGAGAAGAATTCAAAGAAATATGGAAAGACATCGTAAATGACACAGAGTGAAAAAGGCAGAATCAGAACAAAAATATGCACACTGATGAGAACTACATAAAAATAGTGATAAGAATAGCATGAACAAAATGGGAAAAAGAAATAAACAGGAGATGCATAGGCCAGAAGAAGCACAGAAGTCAAGAAGTTGTTTTTTTTTTTAAATCAAAGTTGAAATACATCGTTTAAAATTGTGTATGGTTTGGAGTTTATAATTTTGTCTGATTTCATTTTTTATTTTGTTTCTTTTAAAGTTGCTACGAATGTCAATAGCCTCCCCAGGTATCTGAAAGAGGAGAAATGATAAATTCTTGTTAAAAATGCATTGGTGTCTGTATTATCAAAAAAGGCAATAATTATGATAGCTAGCATTTATAATAGAGCTTTAAGGTTTGTGGAGCACTTTACAGGGAAGCTAGGTGCTATGATAGATAGAGCTTTGGGCTTGGAATCAGGATAATTTATCTCTATGAGTTCAAATTTGTCTTTAGATATTTAATAGCTGTGTGTCTCTGGGCAAGTCATTCAACACTATTAACCAGTTTCTTCAACTGTAAAATGAGCTGGAGAAGCAAATGGCAAACCACTCCAGTATCTTTGCCAAGAAAACCCCAAATGGGGTCGTGAAGAGTCAGACATGAGTGAAAATGACTGAATAACCACAAATTTATTGTCAACTAACAATAAACACAATAGATCTTATCTTCTCAATGATTTTTGGTTAGTTGTGTGACCATCATTATTAGAATGTGAATTTTTTGAGGGCAGGGATAAATTTTTTTCAACCGTTTTCTGTTCCATCAGCACTTAGTTCAATACTTGGCACATAGTAGGTGCTTAATTGTCAATTAATCAATTGACTGGAAAATGTAGTCTGCTGTTGAATGTTCATTATAAGAATCTGCATGAGGGGTGGCTAGGTGGCACAGTGAGTAGAGCATTGGCCCTGGAGTCAGGAGGACCTGAGTTCAAATCTGGCCTCAGACACTTAACAAAAACCTAGCCATGTGACCTTGAGCAAGTCACTTAACCCCAATTGCCCTCCAAAAAGGAAAAGAAAAAGAATCTGCATGTACTTTTCTCAGACATTAGCAATGGACAGTAACAATCACTATCTATCTATCTATCTATCTATCTATCTATCTATCTATCTATCTATCATCTATCTATCTATCTATCTATCTATTATTCTCATCAGTATTTTGTAGAGTTGGGCAAAGAGGCAAATGGTTCACTAGCTACTGATATTTAGTTTGTAAGCTCATAGAGCTAAAACTGGAAAGCCCTTCAGAGTCCATCTAGTCCAGCTCCTTTATCTTACAGATGAAGAAACTGGGACTCAGAGAGGGCAGGCCTGGGATTTGAACTGGGATTGGGCTGACTACGGGTTGAGCACTTTTCCACTGCCCCACGCTCATTCCCTTCATGAAATAATACATGTAAAGTGTTTTGTGGTTGTGCAGTCATTTTTTCAGTTGTATCCAACTCTTTGTGACCCTATTTGGGATTTTCTTGGCAGAGATACTGGAGTCGTTTGCCATTTCCTTCTCCAGCTCATTTTACAGATGAGGAAACCGAGGCCAGCAGGGTTGAGTGACTTGCCCAGGGTCACACAGCTAGTAAGTGTCTGAGGCTGGATTTGAACTCACAAAGATGAGTCTTCCCGACTCTAGTACCCACTCTATCCACTGCACCACCTAGCTGCCCCAGTGTTGATCCCCAGAGATTAGCACAATGCCTGGTATTTAGCAGGTGCTCAATATATGCTTGTTGATTTACTGTTAAATAACAAATGAATAATAACTAGTATTTATATGACTGCTTTAAGGTTATCAAAATATGTTACATATATTATCATTCTGATACAACAACCCAGTAAGGTAGGTTCTATTTTACATGTTACTGACATGGAAATGGAAGCTGAGAGAGGTTAAAGGTTTTGCCTAGGGTACCATGACTAGTAAGTTTCTGAAGTAGGACTTTAACTTAGATATTTTTGACCCAAAATGTGTACTCTATCCACTATGCCTCCAATTCAATTCAACAATCCAGGAAGCATTTGTTAAGTCCCTACTATGTTCCAGGCACTGTGAGAGACCTGGGACTACAAAGATTATTTTTTATGAAGTAACTAAAGTAATGCTAATTTTCTACCACTGGTGGAGAAGTAGAAGAGTATATTTTTCTCTTTTTTTCTGAGCACTTAGCTTTTAAATCTGATCAATGCTAAGGGGCTCATAGGATTATCAGTTCCAAAGTAGAAGGGCCTTCAGAAGCCATCTGGTCTAAAACCTTTGTTTTAAAAAATGAGGCAACCAAGGCAAGAAGTTAAATGTCCTGTCCAAGATCACACAGGTGAATGAACACAAGAGATGGGATTTGACAGCAGAGTCAATGGCTCTTTCCAAAGAACTGATCTTGCCACAGGGCCCGTTCCTGGCCTGATAAGTTTGTTCTTCCACATGTGGCTTTTAACACTGTAGAGTTTCCCCCAAGTCAGGTCCGATTCCCTCTTCTGACATTCATGCTTGGCCTCTGGTATTTTACCTCATACATGGCAATACAAGGTAAAAGGTAGCACCTGTTCCATCACCTTTGCACGCTTGGTTATGCTTTGCAAACTGGAATTTTGTAGGTGGTCCCATATTAGGGAGCATATATACTCCCATTAGGCGATGAAATTAATTGGCTATTCATACACATATCCTTAATGGAAATGGAATATTTATGGTGAGGACATGAGCTCTCCCATCTTCAACAATGTGCCTACCAGAGGCCTTCTTTTAATCATTCCACAGTTCCTCCATATGTTGTCTTATTACTCCACTGTATTTCATTGCAAATTTTTAATGTCTGACATCCTACATTTCCATTTTCAAATTGTCAGGGAAACTGATTTGCATCAAACATGCTGAGGAGTTTAAATACTTCCTTGCCCACAGTTTGGAACTAACAGATTTAGGGGGAAAAATCAGTTGGATAAAAAGTCCATTTGAACTGTACTATGTCTCCAGGCTACAAATATTTAAGAATTCAACTGTGGGGGCAGTCATTATGCTCCTTTATAATATATCTATTAGTATGAAAGATGGAAAGATAAAACAAGAGGTTCTCTGATAAGTTCCTTCTTTCCTAGCTCACTTTCCCAACTTCTTATAGCTTTTTTGATGTATCTATAATGCAGGAACCTAGATATCCATTTTCTCCATCTCAGGAGTTCCTCCTCTCCATCTGATCTGTCTTGCCTGTGATTCCCCAGAATCACATAATGTCAGGTCCCAAAAAGACCTTAGTCATTCCATGCCTACAAAGGGATGCTTTCTATAATATATAGTATCAATTGAAAGAACTCAGGATGTTGACCTTAGAGATGAGAAGACTCAATGAAAACACAGTAACTATGTTCAAGAAGCAAAAAGCCTGTATTATGGGGCAGACTCAAGATGGTGGAGTAGAAACAGGACTTCAGGACTCTGGCTTCCATCTCCTCCAATTCATGTAAAACATGAATCTAGATAATATTTGGAATGACAGAACACACAAAATGACAGAGAAAAGCTAACCTCCTGCTGAAGACAGCCCAGCAGGCCAGAAGGAAGGGGCAAGCTCAATGCTCTGGGAGCTGAGCCCAGCCCCACATGAGCCAGAGAATTTAGCCTCAGGGTGGTCTGACCAGCTGGCTGGAGGGACTTCAGATCACCAGCAGCTGTGGTGGTTTCCATATTTATCAATCCATAGATGCCAAGGACAAAGTGAGAGGTCAGTGTAGACTTTGCAGGAACAGGGAATTTGGGAGTGAGGTCCAGCCTTTGCCCCTGGGGCGAGAAGCAATTGGGGCTCCACTGGTGTGCAGGTGCCTGCCACGTGGCTGCTTCAGAGCCCCAGGCCTGCAGATTGTAGGGGGACCAAGCGACCAGTCTGAGGGGTAATCATTCTTGCTTTAACCTGCTTGGATTGGGATTGCTCTCCTGAGTAGAGGTCCTGGGGTGTGTGAACAGTTTGTCAGAGAGCACATGGGGCTTCAGAGAGGGCACCCAACTAATAGCTCCAGCAGCTGTGAAAACTCCAGCGTTTGGGATAAAGCTCCCCTTCCTGGTAGCAGAGTTCCACTATGGCAAAAGACTCAAAAGACAAGTAATTGAGTGGCAGCATGAGCAAGCAAAGGAAGCAAAGCAAACAGAGCAATCCACCATTAGATTCCCATTTGGGAGACAAAAAGGATCAAAGCATGGAACAGGAGGAAGACAGCAAAGTCAGAACTCTTTCACCAAAAGCTTCCAAGAAAAATATGAGCTGGTTACAGGCCTTAAGAAGGATTTTGAAAACCAAATAAGAGAAGTGGAGGAAAAATTGGGAAGAGGAATGAGAATGATGCAAGAAAATTATGAAATGAGAGTCAACAACCTGACTGAAGAAAATAACACCTTAAAAAATAGACTAACTCGGGGCGGCTAGGTGGCGCAGTGGGTAAAGTGCCGGCCTCAGAGTCAGGAGGACCCGAGTTTGGTTCCAGCCTCAGACACTTACCACCCACACAAAAAAAAATCGAGCCATGTAGCCTTGGGCAAGTTACTTAGCCCAAATTGCCCTCCAAAAGGCAAAAAAAAAATAGACTAACTCAAATGGCAAAAGAGGCTCAAAAAGCCAATGAGGAGAAGAATGCTATAAAAAGCCGAATTTAACAGATGGAAAAAAGAATCTCAAAACCTCACTGAAGAGAATCATTCCTTCAGAATTAGATTGGAGCAAATGGAAGCCAGTGACTTTATGAGAAATCAACATACTATTAAACAGATCCAAACAAATGAAAAAATAGAAGGCAATGTGAAATATCTCATTGGGAAAACCACTGACCTGGAAAATAGATCCAGGAGTGATAATTTAAAAATTAATGGACTACTTTAAAGCCATGATCAAAAAAAAAGAACCTAGAAATCAATCTTCAAGAAATTCTCAAGGAAAACTGCCCTGATGTTTCAGAACCAGAGGGCAATATAGAGGTTGAAAGAATACACAAATCACCTCCTGAAAAAGATCCCCAAAAATAAAACTCCTAGGAATATTATAGCCAGGTTCAGGAGTTCCCAGATCAAGGAGAAAATATTGCAAGCAAGCAAGAAGAAACAATTTAAATATTGTGGAAACACCATCAGGATAACACAGGATTTGGAAGCTTCTACAATGAGGGATCGAAGGGCTTGGAATATGATATTCTGGAGGTCAAAGAAGCTGGCATTAAAACCCAGAATCAGCTACCCAGCAAAACTGAGTATCATGTTTCAGGGAAAAATATGGTCATTCAGTGGAATAGAGGACTTTCAAGCATTCTTGATGAAAAAAACAGAGTTGAATAGAAAATTTGATATTCATATACAAGAAGCAAGAGAAGCATGAGAAGGTAAACAGGGAAAAGAAATCATAAGGAACTTATCAAAGTTGAACTATTAACTTTCCTACATGGAAAAACGATAATTGTAACTGATGAAACTTTTCTCAGTATGACAATAGCTGAAGGGAATATAAATGTGTATACATATACATATATATGTATATGAATATATGTATACATACATATATATGTCTATAAAGGAGGGTATATATGGGCATATGAATACGTGTGTGTGTGTATATATGTGTACAGGTATACATAGACAGAGGGCACAGGACCAATTTAATAAGAAGGGATGATACTTAAAAAATGAAATTAAGAGGTGAGATAGGAATATAATGAGAGGAGATGGGGAGAGAGAGAATGGGGCAAACTATCTCATATAGAAGTTTGAAGTACCCAGTTTTGAAAAGGGACAGGATCAAAGTAGAGAATAGAACAAGTCGGGGGTGGGATAGGATGGAGGGAAATATAGTCAGTCTTTCACAATATATCCATATGGAAATGTTTTGCATAGCTACAGATGTACAACCTGTATTGAATTGCTTATCTTCCTAGTGAGGGTGGGTGATGAGGGAGGAAGGGAAAGAATCTGGAATTCTCAGTTTAAAATCAAATGTTTACTATATGTATATATGTTTATATGTGTATGAATATATATGTATATATGTATATGTGTGTATGTGCGTGTGTATGTGTGTGTATATATATATATATATATATATATATATATATGTAAAGGGTGGCTAGGTAGCACAGTGAATAGAGCACCAGCCCTGGAGTCAGGAGGACCTGAGTTCAAATCCAGCCTCAGACACTTCAAAAAACTAGCATGTGACTTTGGGCAAGTCATTTAATCCCAATTGCCCTCCAAAAAGCCAAAAAAATAAAGACCCTATATATATATGCATATTATTATTACTGTACCTGTAACTGGGAAATGAGATATACAGGCACTGGAGCATAGAGTTTCACCATGCCCTACTGGAAATTTGGAGGGGCAATGGGGGAAGATCTGGGAGAGAGCAGATTGGGCGAGGGGATATTCAGTGGGATAGCTATTTTGGGGTGGTGGGTAGGAAAAATGGGGAGAAAATTTGTAACAGAATCTTGTGGAAATGAATGATATATATTAAAAAATTAAAGAGAGAAAATAATATTTTTAAAAAGCCTGTAATATGGAGGGGGTTTCAGGCTTCTTTTATTTGGATCTAGAGGGCAGAACCAGGAGCATGGGTGCAAGCTGGAAAGAGGGAAATTTAAGCTTGATAATCAGAAAATAAACACTAATGGTTACTGTTGCCCCAAAGTGGAATAAGGTGCCCAGTTTCCCCTTCCTAATGACAGAAATGATTTTTAATAGTCAATAATTTGGGGAGATTCAGAGTCCCTTCACCCTCCCCTCCCCATGTCTTTATTTTAAAAAGTTCAGTCTCTTGAAGGGCATCACTGATTAATGAGATTGGACTAACTTTCATGTTTAGGTCCCACTCAAATGGAGTACCCATTTTGTTCTGCTCAGGCTTGATTAGGGCATACATTCTTTCAATAGATTGCCTAAGGCTGGGGGTGGTCTGGGTATAGAGATAAGTTTCTCTGTCTAAGGGTGACATGATGTCATTCTGAGCCCTTCATTGAATACTTACTCTTGGAAGGGTATATAAACTGTGAGCCTACAGCCTTATTGGTCTTTTGTCTAAAAGAGATGACCAAATGACCATTCTTTCATTAATACCATGCTGGATTTATTAATAAAATGAACAAATTACCCAGAAACTATGTCTCTTGAAAAATTTTAATTGTCACACTTGGAAGGCTCCAAGTAGATACAGGATGACCATGGGTTGGGGATGTTATAGTTGGAATTTCTTTTCTGTTTGGGTTGAACTTGGTAGCTACCATGGTCCCTTCCAATTCTCAAATGTCATTCTGTGACATCTGATAAAATGTTCATCTAGCTTTTTCTTCAATGAGAGACAATTCACTTCTTCCTTGAAAAGTCTATTCCACTTTTGGACAGCCTTTTTCCCTTTGACATCCAGCTTAAATATGCCTTTATGACACTCCACTACATGCTCCTGGTTCTGCCTTCTGCAGCCCAATGGAGCAGAGTTAATCCATCTTTCACATGATAGTCCATCAGATACTTGAAGATAGAATTATGTCTGTTCCTTATTTCCCAGTCTGCCTCTCCCGTGGCATTTCAACTTTTCCACATTGAATATTCCACTATTCAAACAAGAATCCTCCCTATGAGCTCCTACCCCTCCCTTCCAAATGGCCACCCACCACTCTTTCCTTAAAAATTCTAGTAATCAGGAAATCTACCACCTTCTGAGGCAACTCATTCCATTTTGTGGTCACACCAGTAGTGAAGAAGCTTCTTCATCAAGCCTAAAATTAGGTTTTTGCAACTTGGACTGAATAACTGTGTCATCCTGAGCAAATCACTTAACCATGTTTTCCTCAGTTTCCTCATTTGTAAAATGAACTAGAGAAGGAAATGGCAAACCATCTCTGCCAAGAAAACCCCTCAAATGGGGGCACAAAGAGTCAAACACCATTGAAAAACAACAACCCCTAAGGTGACCCTCTTGGGCCAAGCAGAACAACACTGCTCTTTCTTCTTCTGACATATCTTTAATTACTTTAAGGTTGATCATTACCTTCTCCCCTGCATGGCAATGACTCTTTTCCAAGGGAAACATGCCCTTCCTCCCGTGCAGAGGAATTCCTTATGCAATAATCCAAACCAATGATCATCCAAGCCTTTGCTTGGGGTGATCTCCCAATTCTGCTTTTGGAAAGTTCGAATGTTTAGGAAAGATCTCTTGATATGAAGGCCAAATCAATCTCTGGGAAATTTCCTCTCATGTCATCTTATTAATGGCATGTTCTATTGCAAGTAATACAATGAGATGACCTAATGCAAGGGAGTCATCTTGATATCATAACTGAAACTTGGGGATTCCATTACAAATACAGTTTTTCAAACAAAACATGCTATACCTGGTTTCAATGAGTCAAGAATCTTTCAATATTATTTGGAGATAGCATTTGGCTACTTGCTGATTTTTTATTTATTTACTTATTCATTCATTCATTTACTTATTTACTCATTTATTTATTCATTCATTCATTCATTTATTTGCTTGTTCATTTATTCATTCATTCATTCATTCATTTATTTATTTTTGCCTTTTGGAGGGCAATTGGGGTTAAGTAACTTGCCCAAGGTTACATGGCTAGTTTTTTTGTGTGTATGTTAAGTGTCTGAGGCCGGAACTGAACTCGGGTCCTCCGACTCCGGGCCCAGAGTTCTTATTCACTGTGCCACCTAGTTGCTCCTTGTTGATTATTTATAATATGTGAAGAATCACATTTAATTCTGGATACCACATGATTGGAAAGGTATTTGTAACCTGAAACATATCCAGTGGTAGGAAATCATGATGGAGAGGGAGTTGGAATATAAGATGAAAGAGTTTTGATCTATTAGGGATTTCAGATATGATTTGTAGGAATGTGCTACTAAATGTTTAATAGCCTGCTCTCCAAAATACATATATACATATATATATATTTATTTATTTATATAATGCACTTTCAATTTTATTCTGCATTACTGACATTTTCTCCATCATCTTTAATTTAGACAATCGATAAAATAATAAATCAACTTCTGATTTGTAGCATTTGCCAATTTCAGAGGTGTAAATGATCACACACAATATTTAACAATCAGCTCTCGTGAGCTGGTTCAAGCTGCTGCAGCAGACTTCTGCTTAGAGTCCAACCCTTTCTTTTTAATATTAGAAAAAGCTGAAGCTCAAAGGAGTTTAGTGCCTTGTTCTCAGTCACATAAGTGGTAGTAGAGGGGGGTTTCATGACCAGATTCTCAATACTCATTGCTCTTAAATTACATTATTCTTTATCCCCAGCCATTAAATGATGAGACAAGTCCTCCACCCATTCAGACATATTGTCTCTAGGGCTAGGAAACAAGAAATACCTGATATTTTCAAGGCATTGTTCTTACATTTCAAAAGGCAGGAAAGAGAGATATATTGAAGGTGCTTAAACATCATTGCCTAGCCATCTGCTGAGTTAAAATATAGGGAAGAGGAAGAGAGGAAGAGCTTCTTTTGTTTACTTGACCCCAGACTCTGAGAATATACCTTGAAGAGAACACATTTTAACATTAGAGAGATGGATAAATCAGAGAATTACTGTCACTAATCCAAAGGAAATCAAATTAATTATACAGGAAGAATGATTATCCTTCTGAGAAATATAATTCAAGGTATCCTGGACTTAAGCTTGCTAGTTGTCAAATTACCCAATTACCCACTTGTTAAAATCTTTTTTCAGTGAATGTTTCATGATTCAGAAGTAAATACATTTGAAGCTTTCATCCTCAGCTTAAACCTAATCTCCCAGAAGCAGGAAGGTTTGGGGGATCATAAATGCAGAGTTTGAAGGGACCTCAGTGGACATCCAGGACAACTTCTTCATTTTACAGATAAGGAAACTGAGGCCAAGAGAGGTGAAGTGATTGACTCATGGTCATAGAGGTGACATGTGATAGGGGTAAGGTTTGAACTTAGGTCCTCCAACTCTTTCCCATGGTGCCATGCTTTTTTTCTTTTTTAGAGATCACTGACAAAAACACCCTACAATAGTCAAGCTGAAAATAAGGAGCCTTATCTTTTCCTTCCTTAAACTCAGCATGACATATGGCAATGACCAAGCAAAAAAAAGGGGTGGGAGGCAAGGGATGATTTCTGTTTCCTGTGTTGTGTAGGGAGGTCTGAATAATTAGAGAGAATTTGGATTCTTCCTTAAATCTTTTAATACCTAAGATGGGTTAAAGAATTTCTCTGTAGGAGAGGTGATGTGGATAATGGGTAAAGCACTGAGGTTAGAGTCAGGAAGACCCAGATTCAAATTCTGCCCTTACTACTTGCTACCTGTGTGACCTTGAACAAGTCTGCTCACTATTATATGCCTCTGGCAGGTCCAAAGGTAAGAGAATGTGCTGGAAAGAATGACTGAACAATAAGCCTTTATTAGCTACCTATTATATCCAAGACACTATGGTATGTCTAGGATATACAAAGAAAAAAATGCTCTCAAGAAGATGCTGTATTGGGAAGGAAACATGAAAGTGAGAAAAAAAAAACCTTGTCCATCCACATTTAGTAGATATGACATGCATTATAAGCCATCAAAGGAAACTGAGGAATGGTGAGACAGATAGAAGGAGAAGCAGAAGAGAGAAGAGTTATGGAAACCTGACATAAAGAAGTCATTTGTGAGGAGAAGATAGTCCACAGTACTGCAGGGAGATCAAGAAGGATGAGGATTGCTAAGAGTCCATTAGGTTTAGTAGTTAAGAGATTCCCATCATGTGGTTTGGAATCAAAGGGCTTTGTGTTAGAATTTTGGCTCTGCCACTAATTTCTTGTGTGACCTTGGGCAAGTCACTCCTCTTCCCCTGGAACTCATTTTCTTTATCTATAAAATGAAGGGTTTGAGCAGATGTCCTCTGGGGTTCCTTTATGCTCTAAACATATGATCCCATGGTTCCAAGTCTTAGGTAGGTCATGCCCCCTCTGTGAAAGAAATTTCTATACCTGACTTCACCCTTCAATTAATACACTGTTTCCCCTCATGTTTCCCATAGAAAATATCTTTTAGCCAGATTTACTAGTCATTCATCAAACAGTTCATTTGAGTTCACAGAATCAACCTTGCAAATATAGAATTGAGGAGTAATAGCTAAATAACAGTTTAATCTGAAAAAGATTTAGGGGTCTGAGAAGACTGCAGCCTCCATATAAATCAACAAGGTACTGCGGTGGTCAAGGAAACTAAGTCTTATGACTGTATTAAGCAAGGCATAGTATCTAGGACTACAGAAGTAACTGTTCTGTTGTGATCTAACAGTTGTCCATAAGGTGACTAGTATTTTTGGTCCCAAGGAGATCATATCAGGAGTACTGCGTTCAGTTTTGGGTGCCACAGTTTAAGAAGGTCATTGACTCAAGAGTATCCAGAGGAGATAGACCAGAGTTACAGAATTATATATCTAAAGGTAGAAGAGATATTAGAGGTAATCTAGTCCAAGCCCTTCATTTTATAGATTAGGAAGCCGAGGCCCATAGAAGTCATGACTTGCCCAAGGTCACACAGGTAGTAATGGGTCAGAAGTGGTATTTTAATCCAGATCTTGTGACTGCATTTTGGTCACTGTTTCATCTGCTTCCAATCACTAAATGAAAGAGCCTTCAGTGCATGTGAGATGAGGAACTAGGGATATTTAATCTGCAAAAGGCTCAGTGGGAAAAGACATGATAGCTGTTTTCAGGAATCTAAAAAGGTTAATATGTGGAAGAGGGGTGATATTTTCCTGCTTGGCACCCAAGGGCAGAACCAGGTACAATGAGTGGAAGTTGTGCAGTGGCAGATTTGGCTTGATGTCAGAAGGAAAACGACAATAACTATCATAAAAACTATAAGAATGATCATATTGCTGAGGTTCCGGTTTTTTAAAGAATTCACTTAGACCTTCTCTTAGGTAATGGGAGCTTTATTGACACAAAAGCATATGGGCCTGAAATTTGACAAGGACCAGACTTATATACATAGAAAGCTACATAGCCTGTGGGATGATGATGAAATTTTAGGGTTTCTAATGGGGATTGGCGATTTAGGGACAGGATGAGGAAGATGGATGACATAAGATAAGGGAGACAGGAAAAATTTCATGACCCAGGATGGGGGGAGAGGGGTGAGACAAGGAATTCCATGGTCCAGGACAAGGGGGAAGTTTTGTGGCATTTCAAGATAAGAGAAGAGATTTTAGAGTGTTTTCAGGTTAAAGAATAAACTAGGAGCTTCACAAAGTACTGGAAAAGCAATGCTTAATATTATCGCTTAGTATACCTTTGTATCCACATCAATATTCCCAAAGAGGAATAGGATGCCTCAGGAGGTCTTTCAACAGAGGTTGAATTGAATACTTGGGGATGTTATAGATGGGGATTCCTTTGGGGGTATAGGTTGAACTAGACCTTGGAGTTTCCTTATAGATTTGAATGATTCTCTGAGGATTTATAATTTTTATTGGTTGAGGGAGCACCCATACTCAATGACAACCACCACCACCACAAAATCACAGACCATCAAAAGTCTTGAAATAGGGGCGGCCAGGTAGCACAGAGGGTAAGAGCACCGGCTCCAGTGTCGGGATGACCTGGGGATCGAATCCGGGCTCAGACACTTAGCACCCACCCAGAAATAACTGGCCATGTAACCTTGAGCAAGTTACTTAACCCCAATTGCTTAGGGGTGGCCAGGTGGCTCAGCAAGTAAGAGTACCAGTTCCAGTGTCGGGATGACCTGGATCAAATCTGAGCTCAGATACTTAGCACCACACCCAGAAATAACTGGCCATGTAACCTTGAGCAAGTTACTTAACCGCAATTGCTTAAAAAAAAGTCTTGAAATATGCACAAACAGGTATGGACATACACACATTCAGCTTTATTAAAGAGAAGAATGTTCATTAAGGAACTGGTATATGCTACTACCACTAACTCCCTCATTATCACTAAATTTCGTGGTCAGCTCAAATAATTGGACTGATTTTAAAAGTAGATTGATGGCTTTAATTAACCACATGGGGTAGTCTTTGGCATTTTTTAGACATTGTCAAAGAATTATTGGAAAATTCATGGCCAAAAACCCAAAGGTGAAAGAGGAAACATTTCATGGTTATAGAACATGAAAGAGAGCTGTCTTTAATGAGATATTAACATTACATTTTAAAATAAATCTCATTGGGACAGGTAGGCAGTACAGTGGACAGAATGTTGGGCCTGGAGTCAAGAAGACCTGAGTTCAAATTAGGCTTTAGTAATTTACTAGCTGTGTGAGCAAGTTACAAACACTGTCTGCCTCAGTTTCCTCAACTGTCAAATGGAAATAATAACAGCACCTATCTCCCAGGCTTGTTGTGATGATGAAATGAAGTAATATTTGTAAGACTCTTATCACAGTATCTGGTGCATAGTAGGTGCTTTTAAATATTTATTTCCTATTTCAGATAATCTCAGTATTTATTAATTCAACTAAACATTTGTTGAGCATCTGTTATGTGCAAGGCACTGAGTTAGGCATCTGGGATACAAAGACGAAATCACTGCCCTCAAAGAACTTATATTCTGGGGTGTGGGGTGGTGATTGTGTTAAGGAGGAATAAAATGTGTACATGGAAATATAAATACAAAGCATGTATGTAACAGGGATTAGAAGAAGCACAGTCTCTCTATTGGTGCCTCCATTAGAGGAGAGCCTAGGAATTAGTTTCCAGGAGAGTTATGGTGTTGTATAATGGAAGTAATGTGCAAATACTATGGATTATTTGCAGTCATTCGATAACCGTTTCTGGTGAGTTAGTCATAGAGTGAATGGGAGACTCTTTGATTGGCTGTGGATGGCTTAAACTCTATCTCTTGCAATTTACTTTCTCCTTCTCTTCATGGGGTTGGACTCCCTTACTTATGGCAGCCAGTAAGAGGCAATGCTATAGGAAAGAGGCCTGGGGGTTTCCTCTCCTTTGAGGTCATGTGGTCCCAAGAACAAATCTCAGTCCTTGACTTCTACTTCTGTTCTTTTCCATTCCTGTGGAGGGGCTGGTTCCACTGATCTTGTGACTTTTCAAAGGTGAGAAGAACTTTCTAAGCATCTGGGCTTGGTAGCCAGTCTAGTGTTGGTGCCCAGAGGAGTAAAGAGTGACTTTTAGGAATGACCTTTTGGGCCCAACCCAGTTGTTGCTAAGAGAAGGCCTCATTCTACAGTGATGCCCCCTCTGGACCTTAACTTGGTGAAGCCAATGCTATGTAGAAACTGCTCTAAGTTTTGAGCCCATTCTCCCTAGAGACCAAGGCATAAAAAAATGAGAGTATGTCCCTGTGGATTTGGGAGGTGGAGAAGAAGGGATTTGTACCTTTGTTCTTGTTACATTTTCAAAGTATCCCTTTGTAAAATCTAATTGATAATAAAATAGTCTCACATTATGAGACATCCATGATTCTCTGGGAAGCTGAGGAGACAATGTCCAGGGCACACTTACTACATTTGTAAAGTACTACAATTGATCAATAAATATTTAATATCTACCTACTCTGTGCCAGGCACTGTGCCAAGCTTTAAGGGTACTAAAAGAGGCAAAAGACAGTCCCTGTCCTGAAGGAGCTTATAATCTAATGGGGAAGACAACAAAGTAATTTCAAGGAGGAGAGAAATCTAGCAATGGGGTGGGGCCAGGAAAGGCCTATGGGGAAAAATGACAGCTGAACTATGTTTGAAGGAAATGAGCAATCCTGAGAAGTGGAGGTAGGACAGAAATGCATTCTGGATGTGGGGGACCATCTTGTAAACCACCACAGATGGGTATATGGGGAATCATCTTTGACTGGAATGGAAAGAGTATGAAGGAGTGTAATATGAAATAAGATTGGAAAGATAAGTGGAGGGCATACTATGCAGGCTTTCAAACAGTATTCTAACGATTTTGTATTTCATTCTATACACAATAGGGAGTCACTGAATATTTTAGAACAGAGGAGTGGTGAGGTCAAATCTGTGTTTTAGGAATACCAATTTGGCACTATGTGAGCATTATTTGAGAATTCTTGATTCCAAAAACATTGGGGGAAAAACAATTTAAATCCTTGGTTGAAAAACAACCACTTAGTAACTTTTTTTTAAAATTTGCTAATTACAAAAACACTAAAACAAATTGTTTCTCATTAGGAAGTAATTTGGCATTTTGTGCCAAGAGCTAATCGTTTATTAATTTAGGGTTTTTGCGTGTATTCCTGTTTAAGCAGGCTATGCTCTGAATTCTCTTGTTTCAATTAGTTAGTGGATGTTAAATGGTCCTTTATGTTAAGACACAAGAAACAAACAAAAACAACCAAAAATAACAAAAAACAAAACCAAAGGACCTGGGAGAGTGACAAGAACTGACCACTCTGCCCCTTCTCTGGGAAGTCCTCCTCCCATACCTTCTTATGTGAGAGAAGGGATGGTGGGGTTGAGAGAATACTGGACTTGGAGTCAGGAAGGTTTAGGTTTGTAAGACAAATAAACACAGCACACAGGATAGCTGTTGGCACAGGTTCACTCTTGATCTGTTCAGACAGGAAAGACACTAGAAGGGGTTAATAATCTTATTCTAGTCACTTTTCTCAGAAGAAGATTGCTGATAATGGTAGCACAAACTCCTACAGCATTGCTTCCTCACCCAACTGGAGAGTCCGGCGAGAAGGGGGGGGGTCAACTACCCCTGCATCTTGATGGGGTCAGTCGAGACAGGCACTACTTGTGCATCCCCTAGATCCCCTCAAGCCTCAATGGGGGCCAGTTGAGGCACACATAGCATTTGTGCATTCAACCCTAAGGTTCTCCATTCACTGACCAATGACCATCTGTTTTATAGGGGCAACAGACAAAGAAGGCATATTGCCAGCAAAAGCCTCACAAGTTTACATCACCCCATCCCTGTATCTCACTGTGCAGTTATAGTGGATGTCTATATTATTCATCATTATATAATGCTGCACAAGTGCGGTGGAGATGTTTTGAATGATAGTTATGGGAACTCATATCTAACACCTGGGAACAAGAGATTGTTATGGCTATGGATCCTGGGAAACTGAACTCTAAGAAACAATAACAAAAGTCCAATTTACACACACTAAAATTCACCTTACTTACAAGTTTCAAACCTCTTTTCAGACCCTTATAAGCTATGGCAGTCAGACAAATCAATAAATGCTTGTTGATCGACTGACTAGTTATGTGACCCAGGGTAAGCCTCTCTGAACCTCAGTTTCCTCCTCTATAGAATGAAGTCTCAAATTAGGTAATACATGCACAAGTGCTTTAGCACTCTTAAAGTGCTATATAAAAGGTTGCTACTATTAATATTTTTCAACCTGATGGATTTTGAGGTTCCTTCTAGATTTAGCCCCATGATCTTGTGATTTCCCACCTCTTAGTCTTTGCTTTGACTCTCATTGTCCATACCTTCCCTGCAAATTACAGCATGCATATCCACATGTATGTATGTCCACACACATATGTGTATACATACAAACATATATTATGCATATATTTTGTATTTATTTATCAGGGTATATGTTGGCACTGCCACCTTCCCCAGTAGAACATAAGCTACCTGAGGGCAGAGACGATTTAATTTTTGTCTTCATAACCTCACGACCTAACACTACCTATCATATATTACAACGTATTAAGAACTTTGTGAATGTTTGTCGAATTGAATTGACCTGGGGTCAGGTGACACGGTGGATAGAGAACAAGCCCTAAACAGAAAGTTCAAATCTGACCTTAGACATTTACTAGCTGTGTGAATATGCTCACTTTGTCTCTGCCTCAGTTTCCCCAACTATAAAATGGGGATAGTAATAGAACTTCCCTCCCAGGATTCTTGTAAGGATCAAATGAGTTAATATTTGTAAAAATCCTTAGCACAGTGCCTGGCACTTACTAAATAAAGCTTAATAAATACTTATTTCCTTCCCCTTTCCTCTCTTATTTAATTGGACTCTAGTATGACAGGACCACAGATTTAGAGCTAGAAGGGCCCTTAGAGATCCTCAGATTCAACACTTTGACATTACAAATGATAAGGCTCAGAGTGGGTGTGATTTGCCTGGTATCACACAGCTCATACTGTGTTTCCCCGATAATAAGACCTATCCCGAAAATAAGCCCTCCCCTTACTGTGTAAGATACCTCTAAAATAAGCCCTCCCCCGAAAATAAGCCCTATTGAAATTGCTACTGTAGTGAAGGTGATTCCCCTGCGCTACACACTACATTACGGTACCCTCTATGTGCACCGTCTCCCCCCCTGTGAAACGCACTTCCCGCTCCAAGCTGCATCCAATCAGAGCTGCAGCAGTGAGCACGTCATCCTGTTCTTCCCCAGTAATTTGCTTGCTGGCGCCATTGAGAGCAGTGCCACAGAGGAGAGCTGAGGCAGGACAACATAAGCCCTCCCCTGAAAATAAGCCCTCTGGTGGTTTTCTTTCCAAAAAAATTAATAAGACAGTGTCTTATTATCGGGGAAACATGGTATATACAAGGGAAAGGTTGAATACAGATCTCCCTGGCTTCTCTTCCAGTGACTTAAAAACAAAACAAAACAGCATCCACTGGCCGTTCCAACTCTCAGATGGTATAAAAAATTAATAAATGCTTTAATTGAATTAAACTGGCTGTCAGGATTATTTTTTATTATTATTATTGTTAGTTTTTCCTCTCTTCTTTTTGTTTTTTTAAACCCCATGGTCCTTGCTGGGGGGAAATGGCAGACCTTAATGTTCAGAGTCATTTATTCAATAACTTTATTACATGGCTACTATGTGATCTTGAAAATGTTTTGGAGGGGGATGTTTCTATATCATAATGGAATGGCTGATCTTCTCAGTCTCACCCATTCATTTTGAGCTGGGGGAAAGTACATCACTTCTGGCAGAGAAAACGAATGGGTCGCTTTTATGGCTGGGAAATGAACGCCTCCGCCAGGTAAAATAGATGTAATTTTCACTTATGAAAATATCACAGTAAATCACACATTTACTCTGTAAATCCTCTTTCCTTCAGCTTTAATTCATCAGAAAGATAAGAAGAGGCACATTTCTTGTTCCAGGGGGACTGGTTTTTCTGACGCTCCTCAATAAATTGCCCTGTTCACAGTGGCTTTGCCAAGAACCAATCCAAACCCCTGCCATTCAATCTGAGATGCAGAACCAGCGTCTTCCCTACTGTCTTCTATGATTAGGAGGGATTACAGCATTACTCCTCTGGCAGCGGAAGCTCTCCAGTCATAGACCAAAAGTCACATGCAAGTATACTCTGGCTATAACTACCCCCTCTAAATTTATATCCTGGGAATTCAGTCAGCATAAAAGGACAGAGATGGGGACTGAACTGGGGATAACATTGACATAGGGATCTCCCAGATGTGGGAAGTCCCTCTACCAATACTTGTTGACCCCTTCTCTGCAATGTTATAGTTTTAGTTGCCTGGGAGCACTGGTTAATGATCAGTCTGAGGATGCAGTGTTAGAAAGAGATTTGAAGCTAGGTTTTATTGGTTCCAGCCAGCTTTCTATCCACTACACTATGTTATACTGCTTGTTAACTGATTAAAAGACATAGTATGCCTTAACTGCCATAAACAAAAATGGGCATTTCTTCTGATATCATAGCATCCCAATATGTTAGAGATGAAACAGACCACAGAGGCCATCTTGGGGCAGCTTTGTGGTACAGTGGATAGTGCACCAGGTCTGAAGTCAGGATGACTTCAGTTCAAATCCAGCCTCAGATACTAGCTGTGTGACCCTGGGCAAGTCATTTAATACAGTTTGCCTCAATTTCCTCATCTGTAAAATGAGCTGGAGAAGGAATGGCAAGCTACTGCAGTATCTCTGCAAAGAAATTCCCAAATGGGGCCATGGAGAGTTGGATGAAGCTGAAAAGACTGAACAACACAGGCCATTTGCTCTAAACCAGACCTGAACAATGAATTATTTCCTCTAAGATCTCCAGCAAGAGGTCATTCAGCCTCTCTTTGAAGACTTCTCCCTACCTCCTTTCCTTTCATTTCTCTCTCTCTCTGTCTCTATCTTCCTCCCTACCCCTCTCTGTGTCTTTGCCTCTCTGTCTCTCTTCCTTTTTTTTCTGTCTCTCTGTCTCTGTCTCTCCTCTTCCTTTGCTATGGAGAATGGCTCTCCCAGACTGGAAATGCAATGGCCACACATGGGACATATCCCACTATTGACTATCAATTGCTCTGTTTCTGGGCTCGTTCAGCCCTCTTTAGGGAATCTGGTGGCTTCTTCCTCCTAGGGAACATCATATTGGTGCCAGATTTGGTATAAACACTACAATATCCTAGCCCAGCATAGCTTGAAACCCTGAGCTCAAGCAAACCACCCTCCTCAGCCTCCCCAACAAAAAAAGAATACTTATAGGGGTATGCCACTGGGCCTTGCCTATTTTTGTGTTGTTTTTGTTGTTATTATTATTAATATTCATCCTAAAATACAATGTCTAGCTCCAATATGTGTTCTAATCAGGACAAAGGACTTGCCATATCCACATTTCACCTAAATCTGAATTAAATTTCTGCTCCTTTGTCTTTCTTTACTGGTAGGGACAATTTGTCAGCTGGATGGGACCACACAATTGCAAGCTATATCATTGAACTAACTACCTGTTCAGCAGCTTGGCTAAATGGTTAACTCTAAAGCACAAAACTACTATTGCTTAGCATTCATTATGCTAAGGATTTCAGGAATGCTGTTTTTAGGAGCCTCCAAGATCTCTTTCCTTGTGATGCAATAGAGAAGAACAAAAAGGAAGGAAATCCTTAATTCTGATTTATTTATGCTAACTAGTGAGCAAGCAAGAGCTTTAAATCCTAATTCCTACAGGAAACAGAAATGATAGTATTTGGAGCCAGGAGGGGTTCAAGATATCATTGGATCGAATGTCCTAATTTTATACATCTGGAAACAAAGTCCCAGGAAGATTATGTGAATTGCTCCAAGGTATAAGATTATTAATAAGACATAAAATTTAGATGGCTTTCTATAGATAGTGAGATAAAACAAACAATTATGAAATGCTGTGTTTATTGTGACTGTGTTCTCTAGTGCTAAGTAAGTGCTGGGGATACAAATACAAATACGCAAGCTAGTCACTGCCCTCAAAGAGAGAAAAGGACAGCAAATAAAGGAGAGCAGGAAAAGGGGTGGTGGTGGAAATTTTTGTCTCTGTATCAATATCCCAGGAGAGTTCCTGAGCCTTGAATATAATATTAGACCCCACTGAGTTCATTCTTTCTCGTTTTATAATTGAGGAAACTGAGGCCCAGAGAGACTAGGCTATTCGTACAATGTCATAGGGTTGTTTCACAGGATTCACATTTAGAGTTATTAGGGCTCTTGGGTGATCTGGTATAATCCCTTCCTGGGAAAATAATCAAATAGTAAAAGACTATTACAAATTTTACATTTTTCTTTTACTTCCTCTAAGGTACCACTAAACTGTATGACTAGCTTTATCTGCCTTCTGTTTCCCACCTCCATGCATTTGTATAAGAGTATCTAGGTGTCCAAGTGGATAGTGTGCCTGCCTGAAGGCAGGAAGAACTGAGTTCAAATCCTACCTCAGACACTTACTAGCAGGGTGACCCTGCACACTTCTTTACCTCTATCTGCCTCAGTTTCCTCATCTGTCAAATAGGGATAACAATAACAGCTACCTCTCAGATTTATTGCAAAGATAAAATGAGATATTTTTAAAAAGTGCTTTGCAAACCTGAAAGTACTATATAAATACTAGCTGTTATTATTGTGCATTTCATATCTTCCTTAGTAGATTCTGAACTCCTTAATTGCAGGGCCTATCTTTATATCTCCAGAGCCTAGTGTGGCATCTGCATGCAGTAGATAATGAATATGTGTTTCTTGAATTGAACTGAAAAAGATGGCTGGTCACTGTTCCTTAATTAAGAAGAGCAATGGGTGATCCCTTGGGGTCATCGTTGTTCAGTTGTTAATTGTGTCCAACTTTTTATGACCTCATTTGGGTTTTTCTTGGCAAAGATATTGGAGTGGTTGACCATTTCCTTCTCCAGCTCGTTTTATAGATGAGGAAACTGAGGCAAACAAGATTAAGTGCCTGGCCCAGGGTTACACAGCTCTTCAGTGTCTGAGGCCAGATTTGAACTCATGAAGATGAGTCTTCCTGACTCATTCTATACACCATGGCAACTGTCATATACCACCATTAGGGACCAACAAAACCAATTTTTTCTTTTCTTTTCTTTCTTTTTTTTTTGAATTTTTGGAGGGGGAAGCAAGGCAATTGTGGTGAAGTGACTTGCCCAAGGTCACACAGCTAGTAAGTGTTAAGGGTCTAGGCCCAGATTTGAACTTAGATCCTCCTAACTCCAGGGCCAGTGCTCTATTCACTGTACCACCTAGCTGACCCACAAAACCAATGTTTTCAAAACCTTTTTTTCTTCTCTCTGTGAAGACAGGGATCTGGACCAGATGACCCCACTGAGAAATCTTCTGTATAATAAAGGTCCAGCTGGCATACTAGAATTCCAGAATATCTGATACTCTTAAAGAGGTGACACAATGCCAAGTAACCACAAAAAACCCACAGATGTTGGACTGATCACTGTCATATAGTAGAAGGAGAATTTGATTTTGATTTTTTGGATTTAAATGATTAGAATAAAAGGCTTGGGTTCAAATCCTGTTTTTGCCACTTACTACCAGTGTGCCCTTGGAAATGTGCCTCATTTTCTTCATGTGTAAAATAAGAGAGTTGGAGAAGATGGCCGCTGAGGTTCCTTATTCTATCTCGGCAATATCAAGTCACTTAATCTTTATGGGGCTCTATTTCCCCATATGTAAAAATGAGGAATTTGGACCAGATGACATCTAATATCCTTTCCAACTCTAATGCTATGAGCCTTTGAAGTAACTTGCTTAAGGATACAAAGTAAATTAATAACATATATTTGCAAAGTGATTTTAATTTTGTAAAGTTTTATATATTTATGTATATATATATGTATATCTTATTTGAACCCCAGAATAACCCTATAAGGCAGGTATTTTCATTATCCCCAATTTACAGATGAGGTAATGGAGGCAGATGGGGGTTAAGTGGCTTTTCCAGGGTCACATAGCCAATGTAAGTGAGTGAGGTAGGATCTGAACTCAGGTCCTCCTGATTCCAAATCCACCACTCTATCCATTGTGCCTTTTAATTGATGGAAGAGCTAGGATAAGAACCCAGGTTTCTAATCCAATGTTTCTTTAAGTATCAACCTAGATTTTCAGTGTTGGACTTTAATATTAAGTCTAATATAGTGGAAAGAATACCAGACTTTGGGGCAGGGCAGCAGGGTTCAAGATATAGTTCTGACTTTCACTAGCTCTGTGACTTGGGGCAAGAGACCTAACATCTCATGGCTTCGGTGTCCTCCTCTGTGAAATAAGGAGGTGGAACTAGCGCACTCACAATGTCCCTTCCAGCTGCAAATCTTACTGCTCTGTTATCTAACACAATCCTACTTCCCTATTCTTCATGTCATATTTGGACCATAAGCAGCTACAAGCTATAACAGATAGGTCTTGGACTTGAAATCAAGAAGACAAAAGCACTTATGGGTTCTGTGATCCTGAGTAGGCCACTTAACCTAGGGCAACTAGGTGACTCTGTGAATAGAACTCAGGAAGACCTGAGTCCAAATCTGACCTCAGGCACTTAGTAGCTGTGCGACCCTGGGCAAGTCACTTGGGTTCTGTTTGTCTCACTTTCCTCATTTGTAAAATAAGGTACATAAGGAAATGGCAAATCACTTCAGCATCTTTGCCAAGAAAAACCCAAAAGGGGTCACAAAGAGTCAGAAAGAACAGAAACAACTGAATGACAACGACAACAACCAACCTTAGTTTCTTCATATATGAAATAGGGATTATAGTATCTACCTCAAGGGGTAGAGCATACTGAGCTCATATTGATCAGATACAGTGAGACACAGTATAACTGTGCTCTAACACAATGATGCCATTTTGGTCCTCTTCAAGAATGAAGGACCACAGCTTCCGCCTTCCCCAATCCATGTGAAAGGGGACTCTAAACAAACTTTGGAGCTGCAGAATCCACAAAATGACAGAGAAGCTAACCTCCCACTGAGGACAGCCTGGCAGGCCGGCTGCAATCAGCCAGCACAGTTCTCCGGAAGCTGAGCCCAGGCCTGCATGAGCCAGAGGTTTTAGCCCCAGGGTGGGCCTGACCAGCAACCATTTGTAGGGACTCCAGATCACCAGCAGCTGTGGCTGTTTCCAGATTTATCAACACATAGATGCGAAGGACAAAGTGAGAGTTCAGTGCAGTGTGGACTTTGGGACCAGTAGTTGGGAGAGCATTGGCTTTTGCTCCCAGGGCAAGAAGGCACTGAGACTCCTGGCACAGCCAGCCCTACATGGCAGCTTCAGCTCCTAGCCTGCAGAGGGTAGGGAGACCAAGCACCAGTCTGAGGGGAAATTGCTCTTGCTTTAACTGGCTTCAATTGGGATTGCAGTGTAGGGTGGAGGTCCTGGGGTATGTAACCAGCTTGCTAAAGTGTGTAGAGGCTTCAGAGAGGGCACCCAATTAATACCTCCAGCAGCTGAGAAAACCCCAGCATTTGGGATGAAAGTTCCCCTGTCTGGTGGCAGATTCCCACTGTGGCAAAAAGCCCAGGGGTCAAGTGACTGAGGGGCAACATGACCAGGCAAAGGAAAAAAGCAAACAGAAGATTCCAACATTAAATTCCTATTTTGGGGACAAAAAGGAGCAAAGCATGGAACAGGAGGAAGACAGTGAAGTCAGAACTCCTGCACCAAAAGCTTCAAAGGAAAATACGAGCTGGTTACAGGCCATACAGGATCTTAAGAAGCAGATAAGAGATGTGGAGGAAAAATTAGGAAGAGAAGTGAGAATGGTGCAAGAAAATTACAAAATGAGAGTCAACAGCCTGACTGAGGAAAATCACACCTTAAAAAACAGAATGACTAGGGGTGGCTAGGTGGCACAGTGAGTAAAGTGCCAGCCCTGGAGTCGAGAGGACCTGAGTTCGGTTCTGGCCTGAGACACTTAACACCCACACAAAAATACTAGCAAGTTACTTAACCCCAATTGCCTTCCAAAAGGCAAAAACAAACAAAAAACAGACTGATTCAATTGGCAAAAGAGGCTCAAAAAGGGAATGAGGAGAGGAATACCTTAAAAAGCTGAATTTTCCAATTCGAAAAAGAATCTCAAAAGCTCAATGAGGAGAATCATTCCCTCGGATTTAGACTGGATCAAAGGGAAGCTAGTGACTTTAAGAGAAATCAAGATGATGTTAAAAAGATCCAAACAAATGAAAGAATAGAAGGCAATGTGAAAAATCTCATGGCACAAACTACTGACCTGGAAAATAGATCCAGGAAGATAATTTAATAATTATTGGACTACCTAAAAGCCATCATCAAAAAAAGAACCTAGAAATCATCCTCCAAGAAATTCTCAAGAAAAAATTGCCCTGATGTTTTAGAACCAGAAGGCAAAATAGAGGTTGAAAGAATCTACCGATTACCTCCTGAAAAAGATCACGAAAAGAAAATTCCTAAGAATTTTCTAAGAAATTTCCTAAGAAATATTCTTTTCTAAGAATAGCCAGGTTCCAAAATTCCCAGATCAAGGAGAGAATATTATGAGCAGCTAGGAAGAAACAATTTGAATATTGTGGAAACACAATCAGAATAACCCAGGATCTGGCAGCTTCTACACTGAGGGATCAAAGGGCCTGGAATAGGATATTCTGGTAGTCAGAGGAGCTGGGATTAAAACCAAGAATCACCTATCCAGCAAAACTGAGTATCATCTTTCAGGGGAAAATATGGTCATTCAGTGGAATAGAGGGTTTTCAAGAATTCTTTTTTTTTTTTAATTTTTATTTTTCAAATGCTTTATTAACTTCTGATTTACATCATTCATTTATGCCAGATTTTGAGTTACAAATTTTCTCCCCATTTTTTCCCTACCCACTGCCCCAAAATAGTAGTCCCACAGGATATCCCCTCCTCCAATCTGCTCTCTCCCATATTTTCTTCTATACTCCTTTCGACTTTTCCAGTGTATCTCTATGCCCCAGTACCTGTATATCTTATTTCCCAATTACATGTAAAATAGTATTAATAATAGTATATATATATATATATATATATATATATATATATATATATATATATATATATATATACACACACACACACACACACACACACACACACACACACATATATATATATATATATATTTGAATATTGGATTTTAAAACTTTGAATTCCAGATTCTTCCCTTCCTCCCTTGTCACCCACCCTTACTGAGAAGATAAGCAGTTCAGTATGGCTTGTACATGTGTGGCTAATGCAAACAATAACATAGTAGATATGTTGTAAAAGACTGACTTTATTTCCCTCCCTCCTATTCCACGTCCCACTTGTTCTATTCTCTACTTTGATCCTGTCCCTTTTCAAAAGTGAGTGCTTCCAATTTCCCTCTCCCCCAGCCTGCCCTACCTTCCATCATCCTCCCCCTCATCCCCTTCCCCCCCTACTCTCCTGGAGGGTGAGATACCCTATTTAGTGTGTATTTCATTCCCTCCTCAAGCCAAATTCAATGGGAATAAAGTTGGCCCATTCCCTTTTGCCTTCCTATTCTTCACCTCCATTGTAACCATTTTGCCTTGTCTCTTCTACATGAGATAGCTGACCCCATTCTGTCTCTCACCATCTCCTCTCATTATATTCCTCTCACCTCTTAATTTCACCTTTTAAGTATCATCCCTTCCTGTTAAATTGGTCCTGTGCCCTCTATCTATACATACCTCTAAACATATATACACACATTCACATATGTATTCTTATGCCCATATACCCTCATATATAGACACACACATATGTATGTATATATATATATATATATATATATTTATATTTCTATTCCCTTCAACTATTGAGAAAAGTTTCATCAGTTACAATTATTGTTTTTACGTGTAGGAATGTTCATAGTTCAACTTTGATAAGTTCCTTATGATTTCTTTTCCCTGTTTACCTTCTCATACTTCTCTTGCTTCTTGTATCTGAATGTCAAATTTTCTATTCAACTCTGGTTTTTTCAGCAAGAATGCTTGAAAGTCCTCTGTTCCACTGAATGACCATATTTTCCCCTGAAACATGATACTCAGTTTTGCTGGGTAGGTGACTCTTGGTTTTAATCCCAGCTCCTTTGACCTCTGGAATATCCTATTCCAGGCCCTTCAATTCCTCAGTGTAGAAGGTGCCAGATCCTGGGTTATCCTGATTTTGTTTCCACAATATTCAAATTGTTTCTTCCTGGCTGCTTATAATATTCTTTCCTTAATCTGGGAATTCTGGAACCTGGCTAAAATATTCCTAGGAGTTTTCTTTTTGGGATCTTTTTCAGGAGGTGATTGGTGGATTCTTTCAACCTCTCTTTTGCCCTCTGGTTCTACAACATCAGGGCAGTTTTCTTCGAGAACTTCCTGGAGGATGATTTCTAGGTTCTTACTTTGATCATGGCTTTCAGGTAGTCCAATAATTTTTAAATTATCTCTTCTGGATCTATTTTCCAGGTCAGTGGTTTTTCCCATGAGATGTTTCACACTGCCTTCAATTCTTTCATTTGTTTGGATCTATTTAACAGCATCCTGATTTTTCATAAAGTCATTAGCTTCCATTTGCTCAAATCTAATTCTGAAGCAATGATTTTCCTCATTGAGCTTTTGAGATTTTTTTCCATCTGGCAAATTTGGCTTTTTAAGACATTCTTACCTCATTGCCTTTTTGAGTCTCTTTTGCCATTTGAGTTAGTCTACTTTTTAAGGTATGATTTTCTTCAGTCAGGCTGTTGACTCTTATTTCATAATTTTATTGCATCGTTCTCATTTTTCTTCCGAATTTTTCCTCCACTTCTCTTATCTGCTTCTTAAGGTCCTCTATGGCCTGTAATCAGCTCATATTTTCCTTTGAAGCTTTTGGTGCAGGAGTTCTGACTTCACTGTCTTCTTCATGTTCCATGCTTTGCTCCTTTTTGTCACCAAAATAGGAGTCTAATGTTGGAATCTTCTGTCTGTTTTGTTTCCTTTGCCTGGTCATGCCTCAGTCACTTGACCCCTGGGCTTTTTGCCACAGTAGGACTCTGCCACCAGACAGGGGAGCTTTGGTCCCAAACGCTGGGGTTTTCTCAGCTGCCAGAGGTATTAGATGGGTGCCCTCTCTGAAGCCTCTACATGCTCTAGCAAGCTGTTCACATACCCCAGGACCTCCACCCTAGACTGCAATCCAAATCCAAGAAGGTTATAGCAAGAGCAATTTCCCCTCAGACTGGGGTTTGGTCCCCCTACACTCTGTAGGCCAGGAGCTGAAGCTTCCATGTGTCACTGGCTGGCTGTGCCAGCATCTCAGCGGCTTCTTGCCCTGGAGGGCAAAAGCCATGCACTCCCACTTACTGGGTCCCAAAGTCCAGACTGGATTTACCTCTCACTTTGTCCTTCAAATCTATGTGTTGATAAATCTGGAAATGGCCACAGCTGCTGCTGATCTGGAGTCCCTCCAGCAAGTGGCTGGTCAGCCCCGCCCTGGGGCGAATGCCTTGGTGTGGGGCTGGTCTCAGCTCCCAGATTACTGTGCTGGCTGCTTGCTGCTGTCCTGCTGGGCTGTCTTCAGTGGGAGGTTAAGTTCTCTGTGTCATTTTGTGGGTTCTGCAGCTCCAAAGTTTGTTTAGAGTCCCCTTTTTACATGGATTGGGGAAGGTGGAACCTGTAGCAGTGGGGAGGTCCTGCTTCTACTCTGCCATCTTGACTCCCTTTCAAACATTCTTAATGAAAAAATCCAGAGTTGAATAGAAAATTTGACATCCAGGTACAAGAAGAAAGAGAAGCTTGAGAAGATAAACAGGGAAAAGAAATCATAAACCACTGATCAAAGTTGAACTATTAACATTCCTACATGGAAAAACGATAATTGTAATTGAAAAAACTTTTCTCAGTATGAAAATAGTTGAAGGGTGTATATATATATGTCTATATATATATGTCTATATTGCCGGGTATACAGGTGTATGAATACATGTGTGAATGTGTGTATATATGCTTATGGGTATACATAGACAGAGGGCACAGGACCCATATAATAGGAAGGGATGATACTTAAAAGGGAAAATTAAGAGGTGAGAGAGGAATATAACGAGAGGAGATGGAGAGAGACAGAATGGGGAAAACTATCTCAAAAAGAAGAGGCAAGGGTAAAGGGTTACAATGGATGGGAAGAATAGGAAGGCTAAAGGGAATGGGTCAACCTTATTCTCAATGAATTTGGCTTGGGGAGGAAATGAAATACACACTAAATAGGGTATCACCCTACAGGAGAGTAGGGTGAAGGGGATGAGAGGGGGGATGATGGAAGGGAGGGCAGGCTGGGGGGGGAGGGAAGTTGGAAGCACTCATTTTTGAAAAGGGATGGGATCAAAGTAGAGAATAGAACAAATGTGTGGTGGGATAGGAGTGAGGGAAATATAGTCAGCCTTTTACAATATATCTACTATGTTAATATTTTGCATTAGCTACACATGTACAATCTATACTGAAACGCTTATCTTCCTAGTAAGGGTGGGTGACAAAGGAGGAAGGGAATGAATCTGGAATTCAAAGTTTTAAAATCAAATGTTTAAATTATATATACATATATACTATTATTAATACTGTCTTACATGTAATTGGGAAAGAAGACACACAGGCACTAAGGCATAGAGATCCACCATGCCCTACTGGAAAATTCTAAGGGTGTATGGGAGAAGATATGGGAGAGTGCAGATTGGAGGAGGGGATATCCTGTGGGACTGCTATTCTGGGGTGGTGGGTAGGGGACAAATGGGGAGAAATTTTGTAACTCAAAATCTGGTGAAAATTAATGATGTAAATCAGAAGTTAATAAAGCATTTGAAAAATGAAAATAAAAAGAATGAAGGACCACAACCAACCGACCAACCCACCAACCTCAAAGGGCCATTAGGATGATCAGATGAAATAAGATATTTAATACACCTTACAAACCTTAGAACATTCAATAAATGGTAGAGATTACTGGTAATACCATTGACTCATAGATTTAGACCTGGAAGGGATCTTAAAGGTCATGGAAGTCAGCCCTCTCATTTTATAAATGCAGAGCAAATGAGATGAAACAGCATTTTATGACTTGCCAAGGATCAGATATTCATACAATTTGAGAGTTAGAAGGGATGTCAGAATCCATCTGTCAGTTTCCATCTGGTCTAGTCTATACACAAAAGGAATTCCATTATAAGATACCCAACAAGCAGGATTATCTAGACTCTCCTTGAAGACTGCCAAATAAGAGACAGTCTTCTCTCTCTAGTCTTCCCATTCCTCTCTCTGAATAGCTCTGTTAGGAATTTTTTTCCTTGATCCTGAGCCTAAATTGTTGTCTTTGAAACTTCCACTCATGGATCTCCATTCTGCCCTATGAGGCCATGTACACAATCAGGGATTCACATGACAAACCTTCAAATGCTTGAACACAACTAGCAAAGCCCCCCTAACCCCCCCTCCACTCACCCCTTCTTTAGGTTAAACATCCCCAGTTCACTTAACAATTTCTCATATGACCCTGAGTTAAGCCCTTCCACCATCTAGTTTGAGTTTCTCTGGTTATTCTCCAACTTTTCAATATATGTCTTAAATTGTGCTGCTCAGAATGGATCATAGGACTCCAGATGAGATTTGAGCACAGTGAGACAATCACTTTCTTGTTCCTTGAAGCTATATCCATCTTTATGTAGCCCAAGTTAAATCACCTTTTCTTGGCTACCATAGCACACTGGTGACTCAAATTTAGCTTTTGATACACAAAAACCCCCAGATTTTTTCCAGGAAAAAAATTGCCTAACTTTGCCTTTCCCTTAAACTTCCCTTCCTTTTCCCTTAAACTTGTGAGGATGACTTCTTATGCTCAAAGGCAAGACTTTACATTTTTCCCTAGTGAATTTCAAATTATTAGATTCAATTCAGTGCTCTAGCCTGGCAAGATCTTTTTGTATCTTGAATGATATACAATGTATTCATTAACCCTCCCAGCTTAGCCACATCTGCAAATTTGATGAGCACACTATCTATGTCTTTATCCAAATCATTGATAAAAATGTGAAACGAAACAGATCCCTCGGGTACTCTATTGGAGATTCCCTGCCAAGTTAACATTGGACCATTAACAGCTACTCACTGAGTCTGGCCATGCAACTAGTTTTTATTCCATTGTCTAATCCAGAGTTGTTAAACATAGGCTATATGGCCCACTCCAGTCCAGAAAGCTATAGAACCAGATTAAACTGTAACTGGGAAATATTTAACAAAATAAATAAAAATAAGAATAGAACATAATTAATATTAATATGTGGTTTTCTAAGTCAATATGCCACCCACAGAAATCCTTCTGGGAGGATAAGATACCCCTGTTTCTATCTGAGTTTAATAGCACTCATATAATCCATGTTTTTTTCCACCTTTTCCACAAGGACAGTGTGAGATTCCTTATCAAAAGTTTTGCTAAAATTGAGATAGACTTTACCCATAGGAATCCCCTCCACTATGAATTTAGTAATCTGGCAAAAAAAAAGAAAAAAGAAAAAGAAAGTTAGCTTGGTGTGACTTGTCCTTGATGACATTCTTTAATCTCATGTCAGCTCATATAGATATTCATATTTGAGGTGAGATTTGAATACAGGTCTTCATGACTCTATATCCAACACTTCATTAGGTTTGTAAATTCATCTAAAAAAGTAAAGGTTTTTCTTTATGTCATAGAGAGAACAAAAGAAAGCTGTGGATTCGGAAGCTGCTTGAGATGATGACAGCCTGGCATAGCAAATAAATGTTATTCTTGGAGTCAGGAAGGATATGGAGACTCCCAAATGACAAAAATCCCTCTTTGTAGGTACATAATACATGAAACTTATACAGCTTTTGAATAGTCTGAGACACTTTCTCTGCAACTTACAGAAAGTGGTCAGGAACAACAAGAGGTCAATGGAATCAACTAGGGTCACACAGTTAACTTTTATCAGGGGTGAGATTTGAATTCATATCTTCCTTATTACAAAACTAGCTATGTATCCAGTATACCAAGCTATCTCTTTTGGAATAAGAACGATTTGGTTTTAAATCTTGCTTCTGACATTTACTAACTCTGTGACACCAGGCAAGTCAATTAACCTCTCAACTTGAGTTTTCCTTATTTATAAAATGGGGATAATAATAATATCTTACTTTTAGCATTGTGGTAAGTCTCAAATGAGATGATGTATTAGGGGGCTAGCCCCTAAGGTCTCTTCCTAGTTCCAAATCTATGATCCTATATAAAATGATTTGCAAAATTTAAAGTGCCACATAAATGTCCATTATTATTATTAATGAACAGAGCTCTTACTACACTTGCAATCTGGAATGACCTTTCCATACATGGGCTTTAGTATCTTCTGGTTGCTACAGCAAAGACTGCTGAGGTTGTATACACAGCCAAAGTGGAGACCAGGATTTAAGTAGCAATGAGACTTGGATCTTGCACGTGGTAAGGTCTGGGAGTTGTAACCATGCTGCTAATTGAGTTTCCTGTTCTTCTTCCTGTCCCAATTTCATTTAATTTATAATGAGGTTAATTTGAAGGTTAACACCAACAGTAGAGCGAGCAAACAAACCACACACTGCCCAGCAGATTTGGCAAACAGGGGAAGAAGAAAGTTAATCAACAGATGTGAATGATATTAATTTTTTTTCTCCCTAAGACAGTATTTGAGATGAATAAAAATGAGAAGAATGGGATTTAAGCCAGTCTTGTGGAAAGGTGGAAATTGCTAATTTGACTCTGAGTGTCAGACCAGCTGTACTGTTTGCCAATGAGTTTAATTATCCTGGCTGCCTTAGCCTCAGGCAGGGAGTGAGCTGAGGTATTCACTCTGAGATGTTAATTGTGGGATCAATACTGGAGGCAATCCCAGTTTGCTGGCTACAGTTCTAGCTGGTCAGAATTCCCCTGAGGTACTTTACTCTGCTGCCAAAGAGATTTTCCTAAAGTACAAGTCTGACCCTACTGTATAAACTCCAGTAGCTTCTTTTTAACTTCAGAATTAAGTAGTGAAGGATATTTATCTGCTTACTCTATTTGGAAATATGACTGTTATGATATCCTTGGAATGAGGAGACTTTCACAGTTCAGCTGAGAAGCAGTAGGTAGGGAGGAAGAGGAAGCAATGAGGGGAGAGGGCAGCACCAAGAAGTGGACAGCTCCCTGGACTTGGAGTCAGGAGCACTTGGGTTCAGTTGCTGCCTCAAATGCTTGTCATCTCTGACTTTGATAGACTGGGCTCCTCTCAGAAATGCAAGGTTAAAAGACAACTCCAAAGGATTTGTGATGGAAAAGGCTATCCACATCCGGAGAAAGAATTATGGAGTTTGAATCCAGATTGAAGCAAATTACTTGCTCTTTCTCTTTTTGTCTTGTTTTCTTCTTTCTTTCTTTTTGTTCACTCCATTGGTTATAATCCTTCTTTACAACTTTACTAATGTTTAATGCTCAGGTATTTGTAGAACCTACATTGGATTCCTTGCCTCCATAGGAGGGGCAGGTTGGGGGGGGGAGGGGATTTGGAACTCAAAACTTTTGGAACTGAATATCGTAAACTAAAAATAGATAGACAGATGATAGATAGATACATAGATAGATAGATAAACAGACAGACAGACAGACAGATAGATAATTTCTTCAAAAAAAAATGCTTGTCATCTGAGTGACTCTGGACAATTTTCTTCACTCAGACTCACTTTGCCTATTTCTAAAAAATCTATAATAATGTTGTGCAGATCAGGTGAAATAAATGTATGTAAAATGCTTTGCATCTTAAAAGCTATATAAATGTTATCTCTTTTTACTAGCCAAAGACTCACGTTAGACCCTTGAACTAGTAGGGTGCATTAATATAGTAATCTAAAGTTTGCTAAGTATTTTATATATATATTTTCTCACAAGATCCTCCTAACAACCCTGTGAAGTAGTTATTATTGTCTCCATTTTGCAGATGAGAAAACTGAGCCCTAAAGAGATTCTCTGAATTGAATTTGGACTTTCCCATTGTCACAGAGCTACTGAGTAACTGAGGTGGGAATTAAACTTGGGTTTGCCAGTGTATAAACCCTGATACTCCATGATACTCCTGGTACTCCATGATAATAGCCAATAATAATAATACATTAATTATAATTAATTAGTAACAATAATGATAATTTTATAATAATAAAATTCACATAATGCTTTAAGGTTTGATAACACTTTGCAAATATCTCATTTTATCTTTCCAGCCACTCTAGGGGTTAGGTTGACTTATTCCTATTTTACAGATGCAAAAATTGAGGGGAGCAGATTAAGTGACTTGCCCTGGGTCACACAGCTTGTTTAGTGGCTGAGGTTGGATTTTAAGGCAGATCTTCCCGACACCAGATCTAGCATTCTATCCACTTCACCATCTAGCCTCAGTTATGCCCTACGGGGACATCTGCAGGCATTGACTAAGAGGAGATTACAATACTCCCTGACTTTTCTCCTACCACCTGTGTTAGCTCTGAAGTTCTCCAACATCTCCCCTTTCCCACTGGGCCTCTCAAGATGATAATAGCCTAATTTTGAACTTGGTACCTATAACAACAAATATATTCACCCTCAAGAACACTCACCTCCAGTATACTCACCATAAATCTCCTAGATTACCTCCAGGCTTTGAGAGGAGTCCCTTAATCCCAGAGCAGAGGCAAGGGAGTTGTCTTCATTTGGTGGAGGTATATGGTACAGCCCTTACTCACTTTTTGCTTTGGGTGGGTCAGAGTGAATAATTCGGGATGACCAAGTCAGTATTATTTTATCTTTCCCCTAAAATCCACCCATCTTCCCAACTTCCTTATGATTTACATTATCTTCCAGCTTTCCAGAGGCATCCTTGACTCCTCATTTTCACTTCATATATTCAAATAATTACCATATCTTTGGGTTTCCACCTCAACAATAGAGCTTGCTTTCTGTCCATCCATTCAGCCACCACCTTCATTCATATTCTCATAACCCATTTCATCACCAGACTATTAGTTTTCTAATTGACTCCCCCTGCCCTCCCCGGAAATCTCTTTCTTAAGTCCTCCTAGCCTCTAATCAGATGCCATAGAGATTTCCTATAGTAGAAGTCTGACCATGTCATTCCCCTACTTTATAAACTCCAGCAGCTTCCTTTTGACTTTAGAATTAAATATTATTTTATCTTTATCTCATTCCTTTTATGTTTCTTTTCTTTTTTTGTTAGTCAAGAAAATTATTTTATGTGTTTTAAAATGTAGTAAACTATAAGTCCAGGCATATGACATTAACATAAATTATATTCATAAGTACAGTCATACATCATTTCTAAATAAGTAAAAATATACATATTGAGGAGATGTGCTCAATTTTTTTTAACCGATAGGTGTGAATGAACAGAAAATTTCAGGGTTCTTTGAACTTTGCTATGCTCCCTTTCCAATATACACTGTATTTTAAGTGAAAGGACCTGTATTTGAATCCCAGTGTTGAGTCAAATAAAAAATCCTGTTTGGCATTAATAACCTCCCACCTTTCCAGTCTTTCCGCACATTACTGCCCTCCAGGCACTCAGATTCAGTTATACTGACCTCTTTGCTGCCCCCACAAATAAGAGACTCCATCTCTCAGCTCCAGGCATTTCCATTGGTTGTCCCCCATGTCTGGAATGCTCTCCTTCTTCATATCTTCATACTGACTGCCCTGGCTTCCTTTAAGTTCCAACTAAAATCCTATCTTCTCCAAGAAGTCTTTCCAACCTCTCTTAATTCTAGAGCCCCTTCTCTTTTCATCATTTCTTACTTACACTGTTTATAGCTTGTTTGCACATATTTGGTTATAGTCTTCCCATTAGACTGTGAATTCCCTGAGGGCAGGGTTCATCTGTTGTTGTTGAATCATTTCAGTCATGTCTGACTCTTTATAACTGCATTTGGTTGGGTTTTCTTGGCAATAATAATGCAGTGGTTTGCCTTTTTTTTTCTCCATATCATTTTACAGATGAGGAAACTAAGGTAAATAGGATTAAGTGACTTGCCCAGGGTCACACAGCTAAACAAATGTCTGAGATAATATTTGAATTTAGGAAGATGGATCTTCCTGACTCCAGGTCCAGCACTCTATTCACTGTGCCATCTACTAAAACAGGGATTGTCTCTTCTTTTTATATCTTCAAAACTTAGCACAATGCTTGACACATGGCACATAGAAGGTCTTTAATAAATATTTGTTGACTTACTATTGATTGACTGAATTTCTTCCTCTGTGCCCTTGGGTAAGTCTTTTCTAGTCTCTGCATCTCACCTACCTTCTCTGTAAAATGAAAGGATGGGATTATATAACTACTAAGATTGATGGGGCAGCTAGGTAGCGCAGTAAATAGAACACTGATCCTGGAGTCAGGAGGACCTGAGTTCAAATCTGACCTCAGACACTTGATACTTACTTGCTATGTGACCTTGGGTAAGTCACTTAACCCTGATTGCCTTGCCTTCCCCTCTCAAAAAAAAGCAAATAAACAACAACAACAAAAAAACACAGAAGATTGCTTTCAACTCTAAATCCTTGATTCCAAGTTTCTCCTTTGGCTTTCTGACCTGTTCCCTAGCTCTCTCACTTCTTAAACAACCTGATATTTCCTTATTTACCTGTGTGCTTTATCCTACACGTAGAACAGACCTTTGAGGGCAGGGATTATCCTGTTTTGGTATTTTAATACCTAATTCCTGAAAGTAGCTAGCATTTATATAACACTTTAAGGGGTTTCACATGTTATCGCATTTGATCCTCACAATAACTTTGGGAGGTAGGTGCTATTATTATCCCCATTTTTCTGATAAGGAGACTGAGGCTGGGAGAAGTTATAAGACTTGTCCAAGGATATAAACTAGTGAATATCTGAGATAAGACTGAAACTCAGGCTTTCTGGACTCCAAGATTAGTACTCTATTACACAGCAGGTGGTGCCCCAGAGTAGGAGCTTAATAAAGGTTTTATAAATTGAATTTATGTGCCCCAAAAGAGGAATTCTTTACTAAATTTGAATTAACACCCCTAAAATTTTGTGTCTACACACCATCAAATAAATTAACTGATTAGCATATGTAGAAAACTGAAGGCTGTGTCAACTTTGCTAACAGATTTAGTTCAATCTGGTTGACTGTGGTTTGAAGATAGCAAAAATGTTATCACAGTGAGCTTCTTCAGCTCATGTTTCCTCATCATCAGTAGCAGCAGAGTCTTTTTTTAATAGATTGGGGAAAAGAGTTCTTGGAAGAAGGAGGGAAAATGAAATCAGTGTGGAATGAAGGGGAATAGCCCTTGTAGACCTCAAACCATATTATAAAGCAATAGGTATCAAAACCCTTTGATAGAGATAAAAAAAATAATAAATCAGATCAAGGGACTGGACTAGACAAGAGAGAACCAGTAATTCAATAGTCTAGCTTTCCAAAATCTAAAAACATAAATGACCTAGGAAAGAACTCCCTATTTGATAAGAGCTGCAGGATAGTTACTTCGCAGAAATTAGGCCCAAATCAGCATATTATGCTGTATTCAGAATTCAGAAGAAGCTATACAAGGACTCTCTCAAGAACTGTGGAACTGATTGTGTGACATGAGAGACACTGGCACAGGACCCCTCAGCATGGTGTGCCCACATCAGAGAAGGTGCTATGCTCTATGAGAAAAGCAGAATTGAAACAGCTCAAAGGAAATGCAGGATGTACAAGTTTAGGGGATCCACCCCAAATGTTCACATGGACTCTTTGTGCCCAACCTGTGGTAGAGCATTCCAAGCTCATATTGGTCTGATCAGCTACAGTTGGACACATTGAAACTTGACTCTAGTGATGTCATTCTGGTCCTCTTGGAGAGCAAAGGATGAACAACCAACCAATCAACAACTATTATACTCTATTCTACAATAAATCCAATTATTTTCCATCAACATCTCTGTTTGGCTTCAACTCCAGGGAACATCATGCCTCACCCAGTATAAGATACCTGATCTTCACCAGGCAGATTGATTCAGTTTTTTGGTTATTCAATAGCTTCTCAATTCCCTCAGTTGTCCTTCCCCTCTGATTGGAGGTCTGGAGGGTGGACTAATAAACTCCTCTCAAAGCCTTCCTCTACAGGGAGCTCAGTTCAAGATTTTCCAGGTATTTCTCCATTTTCCATCAGCTGCTCTGCCTAACATAGACTCTATAGATTGATCATCAAACCCTGGTGCCAGCACCCCTGGTCTCTGCCACATCTCACTTTCCCTTTGTTTATTGTCTTCCTCATTGTATTACAAGTTCCTTGAGAGTGGAATGCCTTTCTTTTCCTTATTTGTATCCCATGCAACCAGCACAATGATTGGTACATAATAAATATTTGTTGAATTGAATTGATAAATGACTTGAATATATTAAGGGTCACAATTCAAAAAGAAGCAAATCATAGACTTTTCACAGACATAAATAGGTGAATTCTTAACTAAACAAGAGATAAAATAGATATATTTGACAACATAATTGCAAAGCATTAGCATAAAAAATAATGCATCTAAGACAAAAAGCTAAGCAGTAGATAAGAAAAAAATCTTTGTATAAAATGCTCTGATAAGGGTTTACCATCTAAAATATATAGATAACTAAGAGAAATATGTAAGATCAAAAGCCTTTCATCAATAAATAAATGGTCAAAGGAGATGAAAAACCAGTTCTCAAAAGAACAGTTGCAAACTATAGTAATAGTTAATATTTATGTATCACTTTAAAGTTTGCAAAGCATCTGCCATACATCATTTTGAGTCTCACAAAAGCTATGTGAAGTGGGGTATTATTATTTCCCTATTTTACAGATGAGGAAACTAAGATTAGAAGAAGTTAAGTGCTTGTCCAGGGTCACAAAACTAGCAATTGCCTAAGACAGAATTTTAACTTAGATTTTTCTGACTCCTCATCTAGAGCTTTATCCACTCCATCGACTAGCTAGTGAATACCCAAAGTCCTTTCCTAGGTAAAAAAAAATAGAAATTAAAGCAACATTGAGGCTTTGTGTCATACTCAGCAAATGTGTAAACAATAGAAAATTAGAATAATCAACGTAGGGGAAAGTTGGGAAAGACTCACCCTGTTGGCCTGAGCCAATGATGGAGGTTTATAGGTTGTATTGGCAAAAGGGGGTAAGGTTTATGGGGGTTTATTGATTCTACAACAGGCTCCTCTAGATGGGTTTAGGGCACCACCAAGTCCCTTGAGTTTTAAATGTTGGCTACTAGTTCTCTGGAGAATAATTTTGTTATTTAATTATTTGGTTTTAGGGCTAAGCATAGTGGGGTATCTAATCCCAGTTTGTTTCTTAGCTACAGTGTGTTCAGTAGGGTTAAAGTCACTTTAGTTGTATATTTTAATGTTAACTAGAGGGTATTACATTTTAGTTAGATATTAGCATTATTGTAGTAGAAGGCTTAAACACACTTTACACCATTTTTCTGTTGTTTTGCATTAAAGCATTGTTGGTGGAACTGTGGATGGGTGCAACCATTCTGAAAAGCAATTTGGAGTTAGGCAAACAAATTGCCTTAAGTGTCCATATCTTTTGACTGAGAAATTCCATTGCTAGGCATATACCCTAAGGAAAAAAAATTTTTAGGGGGGGAAGCCTCCATACACACCAACATAAGGTAGCACTTTTTTTTCCTAACAAAGAAGGTAGTTATTAACCAGGAAATGACTAAATCAAGTATAGTAAATGAGTGGAATGGAATTTTAATATACTTTAAGGAATAATAAATATGATGAATACAGAGAGGCATGGAATTCATGCAAGCAGAACCGGAAAAACCATATACATAGTGAGTACATCAATGTAAACTGAAAGAACCATCACAAGACAATTAAAGATGAATGTTATGGAAACACACACACATACATATAGACACATATACACAATATACACATATACTCAACTTGAACCTCAAAGAAAAGATATTGGAAGATACTTCCCCCTCCCAAATCCTTTGCAGGGGGTCCATCAATCCATTAGCATACATGGTCAGATTTTTTTCAATATATTGATTGGTTTTTGTTGTTTTTTTCTCTTCTACTTCTTTTTCTTTTCTTTTAAAATCTTTGTTAAAAGGGATGGCTTTCTTAGAAGGGAAAGAGAGAAGACATAGGTGAAAATGTTAATTAAAAACACAGATAGCAATAAAAATAATTTTTTTAAAAAAAGGCAACTGATTTTCGAGTCTTTACATTCTTCCAGATAACTAGAAAACAATGAATGTAAAATTTCTTACCTTTTTTGCAATTTGAGAGAAGGTATGGTACGTTGGAAATGGTATTGAATTTAGAGTCAGCATACCTGAATTTAAATCCTGGCTCTACCACTTTTTGTCTGTATGACCTTAAGGGAGTAACTCAATCCCTCTAGGCCTCGGCTGCCTCATTTATAAAATGAAGGAATTGAACTGATTTACCTCTGAGTTCCCTCTTAGTTTGAAATCTGTGGTTCTACATATGTGCCTTAAGAGCTGTCTATTAGTCACCATTTGTTAAGTACATACTTTGTCAAACATGGGGCTAAGTATGTTAGTATATTTATCTTGGATAGAGATTGTAAATGGACTAGGGATTGGGCCCAGAGTTGAAAAGGAGAAGAACAGACTGAATTGCTTTTGGAAAATTACACTGTGTTTTCAATGACCCCAGCTTCTCCCTTAAACAAAGACTAAATCTTTTTTTTTAAACAAAATTCCTTCCAATGACTTTCCTGTGAGCCATGAAAAACTAGAAACAAAGAATAACTGAATTTGTAATTTGTAAGTCACCCAAAGGACAATGGAGAAGCACATCATGGTCATGAACAGGCAGCAACATGATATAAATGGGAAAAAGTGGTATAAAAGATGTCCTCAGAGAGATGTATTATCAGGGGAAAAAAGCAGATCGGTCACATGTTGAGGAAGAAAGATAGTGGGAAGATTCCTTGTTTGCTACACTGGTATCCTCATAATGTCAAAAACAAAACAAAACCAAAAAAAGAACTTCTCAAAGAAGAGTCCCAGCACACTGAGTGAAGAGTAGATCAATATATTGTCCCATGACTCCTCTCACTATCTCTGTGATTTTGAGTCATAGATTACCTAGAATGCAGCTCCCTTCACTGATCACCACTCATTGTTTTCTCATATCCATTTAGGTTAGACCTAAATCTCCCCCACCTTTCTGCTGTGCCCTCTGGAAGTCCAGTTCTATCATTAACAGGCTCACCTTCATATTAAGCCTGTGCCCTCTCTCCAGAAATTAGTCTCTATTTTATTTTTACTTATAAGTGTGGTCCATGATCATAAGTGTCAGGTTTGGGACTGAAGAGGACCTTAGAATACATGTACTCCAATACCTTCACTTTACAAATAAGGAAACTGAGGCATAGAGATTTGAAGCGACTTGTCCAGAGTCATACAGCTAATGTGGGCAGGAACTGAAGATAGATCTTCCTGATTCTAAATCCATTGCTTTATTCGTGATGCCAAATTGTTATCTTCCAGTAGAAAATAAGCTCTTTGAGGGCAAGGACTGCTTCATTTTCCTCTTTACATTTCTAATACTTAGTATAGTAAGGTGCTTAGCAAATTCTTGTCAAATTGAATTTAATTGGGTGGACTCACTGAACACAGGGAGGATTTTGAGTTCTCAAAGGTTATACTAATGAGGCCCAAGTTCTGATGGGTCCCCCCAAGCTGAGAAGGATGCCTGTCTAGACTTACTGATGGGTTGTATGTTAATAGTCCAAGGATTAGCCACACTACATTTGTATAACTCATCCTCATGCCTGCCACAAAGTAATGATCTGGTTGGCTCCAGCACCTCTTAAAGATCATCTACATCAGAGAGAAGCTATAATTTGCCCAGGAATATGATAGACTTACTTAATAAATCATAGCTCTTTGAAGTAATTAATAATAGGAGCCACCATTTATATAGTGCTTCAAATTTTGCAAAAGTCTTTACAAATATCATCTCATTTGAATTTCACAATGATCCTGGGTAATATTATTAACCCCCTCTTGACAGATGAGGAAACAGTCTGTGAAAGGTTAAGTCACTTGTCCAGGATCACACAGCTAGTGTGAGGCTAGATATGAACTCAGGACTTCCTGAATACAGGTTCAGTGCTCTTAAGCAATACACCACCTAGCCTCCTCTAAGTATTGGAGTACCAAAGGTACCACTTTGTAATAATACTTTGAAAGAAATCTGCGGGGGGGGGGGGGGCAGAATCAAGATGACAGAGTAGAAATAGGACCTTTGCGAGGCTCCAGCTTCCACCTTCCCCAATTCATGTAGAGGTATACAGACTAGACTAATAACCTAGAATCAGCCAGACCTGGGCTCAAATCCTATCCTAAATAATTACTAATTATGTGACCCTTGATAAGCCATATAACCTATCTTAGACTCTGTTTTCCCATCTGTAAAATGGGGATAATAAAATTAACTACCTCACAAAATAATAATTAATAATAATAATAATAATAGCTAGACTTTATATAGCACTTGAAGATCTGTAAAACACTTAATACTTACAAAGTTTTGGGTGGTAGGTTTTATTTTACAGAAGAGAAAAACAGACAGAGAGAGGCTAAGTAACTTGTCTAGCGCCACATAGCTAATGAGGTTCTAAGGCTAGATTTGAACTTACCTCTTCCAGAAAGACTTCCTACCCACTGTGTCACCTAATTGCTATTATTATTTTGATGGTGGTGACAGTCACAGAAGGTAAATGTAAGGTGCTTTGCAAACGGTAAAGCATGATATAAATGTTAGTGATTAATATTATTAGACACTTCATGAATGTTCACTGAATTGAACATTTAAGTTTTCAGTGTTAATTGGAGCATTGTTAAACATAGAAATTGAACACTGGCACCAGAAAAACTGTGTCTTAAGTTTGGATGGGATCCATGATGGATGGAAGTTTTGATGAGTGCCTTTATTCCTACTGTAAAATCATGACATCACAGATTTATAGCTGGAAGGAATCTCAAATCATCTGACTCACCTTCTCTTCCTGCCCCGGTTTCATTGGTGAGGAAGAAGAGGAATTGCAGGTTCCCCAATGTTACATAGCTATCCCAGACCAGGGATCTGAACACCATTTCTCTGAATAAATCCAGGGCTCTTCCTAACATGCCCCCCCCCACCTCTTGACCTCTCAGTCCAGGAGGGTGTAGGCTGGAACTGGCTTTCATAAATCTTAAACACCTAACTTAATTTCTTTTTGCTTTAATTTAAGAGTCTCAGTACCTGTAACTGGAAATTCATTACATAGCTGTGTGACTCAGGCCACATCTCTTTCCCTCTTTGGGCCTCAGTTTTCTCATCTGTAAAATAAGGAGGTTGGAACATCAGAGGTTCCTAATTGTTTTTAAAAGCACCCTATAATACTTTGCTTGTCTTGTGAAGCATAGACATTTTTTTTCAGAAGAATGTTTTCTACATGCATAAAATGAAATACATAGGATTACAAAGGGAACCATTATATTGAAATAAACCTAGCCATCTATCTCTATTCATATTTATCTATGTATCACCAATCAATCAATCTGTCTATCTAGCTATCCATCTGTCTCTATCTACCCATCTTCATCTATGTATCTATGCATCTACATATCATCTATGTATCTTTCTATGTATCTATGTATCTATCTATCTATTTATTTTTCATGGATATGGATAAGGATCTTTGGACTAGATGAGTCCTTCCAGCTCTGACATTCTATGAATCCATCAGGGCTTCCTCTTCCAGCATAAGTCCCACTGAATAGTCCTGGCCAGCTTGATGATATTCTGTGACTATCTCCTAACATGAAAGACAATTGGCTTGCATAATGTTGAAACCAAAGTTGAGATTCTTCTTCTTAAACATTAGAAAAATTTAAGAACATCACTATGGATTTATCACATTTTCAAAGTTAGTTATGATACATAAACCACTTTTCTTTCAACCCCCTCTGTGAGTAGGTGGCATAAATATTGACAGAATCACCAAATCTCAGAGCTGAATGGACAACAGAGGTATCTAGCCTAATCCACATTGAGTGGGCATCATGTCTTTCTCTAATATATTCAACAAGTGGCCAACCAGCCCCTGCTTGAAGACTTCCAATGAGGGGAGGTCTCTGACTGTTATGATAGCCCAATCTAATTTGGGAACATTCTAATTATGAGAAAGTTCATCCCCCCTTGCATTAAACTTAAATTTGTGTCTCATAATACTCACTCATTGCTCCTTGTTCTATAAAATTAGGAAAACTTATGAAGAGGGAATTATGATAGACACTTAAAGAATTGAAATGTCTTGTCCACAGTGGTCTAACAGAATAATGGCAATAGCTTTTGAGTTCAAAATCTGTATTACACTACCTCTAACCTTACACATCTGCAATTCATTTCCAGAATTCTTTGTTTCAGCAAGACATGGAATGAAGGGTTGTTGTTTGACAAAGGGAACCAGCAGCTACATCTAGAAGACTAAAAGTCATTAGTGAATCTCTCTCTAAACAGAGGAAGGAAAATCCAGACAATGATCTATTGCCCTGGATAAATGAGCTCATTAATGAGTCTTAATCAGTATTTAAAGACCTTTTCTCCTGGGGTGATTTTTTGCCTGGAACCCACGGGGCTTACATGGGGAACCACTGTTAATGAATCAAGATTACCTGGACGTTCGAATCACTGAAATGTACAACAACCTGTCATTGGCTAGGGAAAAGGACTGGTGAATTTCAGTGCATCTTAGCTTGGAGGAGAAAAAAAATCTCCCTGAATAATAAAGGTGAAAACCAAAACAAAACAAAACAACTACTGCTTCTCTTGAAAATTAGCTTGGAGTATAAGAGTTCAACTGCATCTTACTCTAGAGTCTTTTCTTCAGGGAAAATTGGACTTTTCCTCAAGTAATGTGGGACCAACTACAGTTTTACCTGGTGCTAACCCCAACTTGTGGCCATTGGAATTATAGAAGTCTATGGGCAACTTCTCTCTAAATATTCTGGGTCAAGGGTAAAAAGGTTTTTATTTTTATTTAAAGGTCACACTATGTGCTGATGTGTTTCAAACGAAATAACATATGTAAAGCACTCTGTAATGTCTGTATACTTTAGTGTGCTGTAAATATTAATGATTGTTCTTATTATTGTGATAATGAATGTACCTATAATTTCACTATCATAGAGAACTTGCTATCAAGAAAACTATCAATGCAGATCAGTATCTTCTCTGCAACTTATAGCCTTAAGGAAGCCTGCAATACTGAGAGACTGTCAAGCCAACAAGTCATGTGAATTTGCATTTATTAAGACCTTACTATCTGTCAGGCACTGTGGCAAACTCTAGCGATACAAAGAAAGGAAAAAACAGTCCTTAACCTCAAATTGCTCACGGGGTAATAGGGGATATTAAGTGACTTAAAAAAAGTTAAATGTATCAGGATATGTGAAAGGTAGGACTTAAGTCCAGGTTTTCGTGGTTCTGAGGCCAGCTTTTTATCAATTTTATCATAGTGACTCCAACTTTTCTTCTTCCTTTTTCTCCTCCTTTTCCTTTTTTTTTCTCCTCTTCATTCTCCATGTCTTTCTCCTCATTTATCTCTTTCTTATTTTCTTCCCCTTCCCCCTCCTTCTTATTAAAATGTTGGGAGATTTTGGTATGTAGATATGAGAAGAAAAACGTGATTATATCTAAAGAAATAACTTTGTGAAATGGCTAGATAACTGATCTTGGAACCAAAAAGACCTGAGGTTGGATTTCTACCTCTTACACATACTAAAAAGTGTGACCCTGGGAAAGTCACTTAACGTCTTAGTTCCCCCAGGCGACTCTCTCAGGCTATAAATGGTATTGACATCAATACCACTGGTACATTGGCATCAGACTTCTCAGTCTCTTTTGCATGGAAAGTTTCCCAGATTGCACCCTCTAAACATAGGTGTCTCACAGGTTTCTCTCCTGAGTCTTCTTTTCTTTGCCCTCTATTTGCCCACCTTCATTTGGTGATCTCACTAGCTCCCATGTATTTAATTACAATCTCTATGCTGATGATTTTGAAATCTCAAATCTCCCTCTCCTGCCCTAACATCTCTGCTAAGCTCCAATCTCAAACCACCTTTTAGATATCTTGAACTAGATGTGCAGTAGATATCTTAAACTCAGCATTGCTAAAATTGAACTCATTATCTTTCTCCCTAAACCTTTTCTCCATCCTAATTAGCTATTATGTTTTTAACTTTTTTTGGAGGGAGGATGGCAGGGCAATTGGGGTTGAGTAATTTGCCCAAGCTTACATGGCTAGTAAGTGTTAAGTGTCTGAGTCTGAATTTGAACTCAGGTCCGCCTGACTCCAGGGCTGGTGCTCTATTCACTGTGCCACCTAGCTGCCCCAAAGATCATGCCACAGCTACATTCAAATAAGATTCTTTCATTCTTTTTTTTCTTTTTTTGAGGGGAAAAGCAAGGCAATTGGGGTTAAGTGACTTGACCAAGGTCACACAGCTAGTTAAGTGTTAAGTGTCTGAGACTGGATTTGAACTCAGGTCCTCTTGACTCCAGGCTGGTGCTCTATTCATTGCATCACCTAGGTTCCCCTGTCCTTCATTTTCAAAAGAGGATGATGGCATCAGAGAAATGATGACATGATTTGCAGTTAACTTGAATTTGAATGAGGGAGGGATGTACAAGGTCACCAGCTTCACTTTCTCCTCCAGAGCCATCTTGATCCAGTGACCAGATATTCATCAGGATACATGGAGATGACTCAGGACACAATGGGAGACCCTGGCCCTTTTAGACTAAGTCCTTTTTAGGTGATCACTTAGTGTGAGGTAATACTCATTCAGTGAATAGACCTCTTCAAGAAGTGAGTCAAGGAATGGCCCCTTTTATTAGAAAAAAGGAAAAAAATCAAGCTGGGAGGGGAAGACCCTCAGGGTCTTCAAGGTTGAAACAGTTATCATTGACTTTCACTCCAAACCAGGAGGGTCCAAAATATAGCCACTAAGTGGAGCTTGGGCAGAGAACTATTGTGATCCAATCTATTAGAGAGAAGGGGGAAAGAAAGAAAGAAAGAAAGAAAGAAAGAAAGAAAGAAAGAAAGAAAGAAAGAAAGAAAGAAAGAAAGAAAGAAAGAAAGAAAGAAAGAAAGAAAGAAAGAAAGAAAGAAAGAAAGAAAGAAAGAAAGAAAGAGAGGAAGAAAGAAAGAGGAAGGGAAGGGAGGAAGGAAGGGAAGGGAGGAAGGAAGGAAGGAAGGAAGAAAGGAAGGAAGGAAGGAAGGAAGGAAGGAAGGAAGGAAGGAAGGAAGGAAACTAGCCTTATTGTCTAGGGTACCACCATCCTTCCAGTTGTCCAGACTCCCTTGGTGTCATCCTTGATTCCTCACTACCTTTCATCCATCACATCCAATCTTTTACCAAGTTGTGTTGATTTTACCTTTGCAACATCTCTCAAATTTGCCTTCCTTTTCTCTTCTGACACTACTACCACTCTGGTGCAGGCTTTCATTACTTAATGCTCAGACGATTGCAATAGCCTTTTGGTATATCTTACTGCCACCAGTCTCTCTACAACTTCAGTTCATCCTCCATTCAGTCACTGAAGTAATTTTCTTGAATAATAGTTCCAAACATGTCACACATAAATACCCCCTCCTCAAACACACTCAATAAAATCTAGTGTTTTCCTCTCCCCTCCATGAACAATACATCTCTCAGCTCTTGATATTTTTTGTGGTTGTCCCCTATGCCTGGAATGTTTTCCCTCCTCGTCTCTGCCCACTGGATTCCCTGGCTTCCTTTAAATCTCAACCAAAATTTCACCTTCTATAGGAAGATTCCCTAAACTTTCTTAATTCGAGTTCCTTCCCTTTTTAAAATAATTTCCTACTTAGTCTGTATATATGGCATCTACACATCTGTTTGCTTATTGTCTCATCCATTACATTGTGAGCTCCTTGAGGTCAGGGACTGTCTTTTGCCTCTTTTTGCATCCCTAATACTTAGCACAGTGCCTGGTACAAAATGCATACTTAATATATATGCTTTTTGACTGACTGACAGTAGTAAGAGTTACCTCACTAATAGCTCCTTATGTCAATGAAAACACAGGGAAGTCCAAATAATAACTGACATTCATAGAGAGATTTGGACAATATTTCATGTATGCCATTTTATTTATTCCTTACAACAATCCTGTATGGTTGGTTCTATTATTATCTCTATTTTACAGTTGAGGAAATTGAGGCAAACAAAACTTAAGTGACTCTCCAAGGGTCACTCAGCTAAGAAGTGTCTAAAGCTAGATTTGAACTTAGGTCTTCCTGACTCCAGGCCCAATGTTTCTTCTACTGTGCCACCAGTTGGCTCAGGTAGAAAATAAGGAACAGCTTCTATAAAGGAATAATTTCATAACAGTGAAATGGTAGGTAGTGGGTTCCTGCTAAATAGAGATCTTCAAGGAGAAAGATGATTTCTTATTTGGCCTGTTTTATAGGTAGAGAAATGGTGAAATGGATGGAGCCTTGGCCTATGAGTCAGGAAGACCTATGCTTAAATCCTCTCTCAAATGCTTACTTTCTATGTGTCCCTGATCAAGTTAATTTCTTTCTGATTCAATTTCTCATCTATAAAATGGGAGTAATTATAGAACCTACTTTGTAGAGATGTTGTGAGGATCAAATGAAATAATGTATGGAAAGGACTAAATGAATGCTAGCTATTATTAATAATATTATTATATTAAATATTAATAATGACACTATAACATCATATTTATTGCCATATAATTACTAATATAATATGTGATATATAATAATTAATAATATGATTATGGATTGTTGGACTAGATCACATCTGAGACCACCTTTCAGCTCTGTAATTCTGTATTTCCCAAGGGGTATAGTTTCAATGAGGATGAGAAAATCTTGAAATTAGAATTGGGGTAATTGTTATGCACATGATATTGTCAGTTCATTTTCTAATGTCCCCTCTGGAATTACCTTATTCCATTTCAAGTCATGTGAATACTCATTAATTGGGTAGCTACACAATTTCTTGTTCTCAGTTAGGCATTACCTAAGTTGGAAGAGGATATCACTCAGTTTTCTTTGTCCTCCAAAATCCCAGGATCTCAGCCCTGAAGGGAATCTCCAAGGCCATATGGTCAAAGGTCCACCTAGACTTCAACAAGAAACCCTTCTATAGGGGCGGCTAGGTGGTGCAGTGAATAGAGTACCAACCTTGAAGTCAGGAGGACCTGAGTTCAAATGCGACCTAAGACACTTAACACTTACTAACTGTGTGACCTTGGGCAAGTCACAACCCCAATTGCCCTGCCTTTTCCCCTCCAAAAAGCAAAAAAAATAAATAAAAAGAAAGAAAACCTTCTATAATATCCCACCCCAATGGCCATCTAATTTCTTCTTGAATACTTATAGCAAGGGGGAACTCACAGCCTATAAAAGTCGCTCATTCTACTTGGACGTAGCTGTAATTGTTGGAAAGCTTTTCTTGGCATCAAAATCTAAATCATTTGTGTCTCTGTAACTTGTTCCTAGCTTTTCCCTTTGAGTCAAGCAGGACAATTCTCATCCCTCTTCCACATGAGAAGCCTTGAAGATTGTGATCATGTCCCTACTACCTCTAGTCTTCTCTTCTCCAGGATAAACATTCTCAGTTCCTTCAACCCATCCTAAGAGGGCATGGGGGGAGGGGCCTCTCCAGTCATCTTGATCTATATCTGGCCACTAGACCCAGATGGCTCCAGAGGAGAAAGTAAAGCTGGTGACTTTGCACAGCCCTCCCTCACTTAAATCTAACTCACTTGCAAGTCATGGCATCACCTCCTTGATGTCATCGTCCTCTTCAAGAACAAAGGACAAGGGCGGCTAGGTGGCACAGTGAATAGAGCACTGGATCTGAAGTCAGGAGGACCTGAATTCAAATCCAGCCTCAGACTCTTAACACAAAGACTAGCTGTGTGACCATGGGCAAGTCCCTTAACCCCAGTTGCTTCCAAAAAGCAAAAAAAAAAAAAGTACAAAGGACAAGCAACAAGATGGCATGATAAACTTGGCTATCCTCTTCTGGTCATTCTCTAGTTTGTCATTCTCTATCTCAAAATGTGGTTTGTTGCTGTAGCTTGTTGTTGAGTCATTTGTATTTGAGTCTTTGTGACCAGTTTTGGGATTTGCTTGGTAAATATACTGGAGTGATTTGTCATTTGCCTTTCCAGCTTATTTTACATGAGAAACTGAAGCAAACAGAGTTAATGACTTGCCCAGGGTCTGAGGTCAGATTTGAACACATGAAGTCAAGTCTTTCTGATTTCAAGCCCAGTGCTCTATCCACTGTGCCATCTAGCTTCCTCCAAAGTGTGTTACCAATAACTGAACACAAAAGAGGGAATATTAACTTCATTATGACTTACAATTTTATTGACAAAAAGGATTTATACCCATGAAATAATTAGAAAATAATTTTAAAAACCTTGACTTTTATCTGAAAATGATAACTACTATTGATATAAGACTGAAGATTTTTTGTTTTGTTTTTTTAAAATAAAGCAGTTGTCATAAATTTTCTCATTTGCACCTTGCAGCCTTTCTGTGAAGTGAGTTCTATACATATCAATATCCTCACTTCATAGGTAAGGAACTAAAGCTCAAAGAGACTTGTAGGTTTATAGATATAAAGTTAGGTGGCATCTTTGGGGGTCATCTAATTCAATTGCTTTATTTTATATCATAGATGAGGAAACAGAGGTTAAATGATTTACCCAAGGTCACATAGGTAGTAAGTAACAGAGGAGAGATTTAAACACAACTCCTGGGTGTTACCTAGACACCTAAGTGGCATATACATAGATCACTGGATTTGGAGACAGGAAAACCTGAGTTCAAATCCTGCCTCAGACATTCCCAGCTGTGTGACCCTGGACAAGTCATTTAACTTCTATTTGTCTCAATTTCCTCAACTATAAAAGAAGAATAAAAACAGCACTTACCTCACAGGGTTGTTGTGAGAATCAAATGAGATAAAATTTGTAAAGTATTTTGAACAGTGCCTGGCACAGAGTAGGTCTCATTTATTTATTTTTTCATATTAAGATATTTATTTTTAAAAATTTTATTTATTTTATTCAGAACTTAAGAAATAAAACGACCATTTTCCATAATGTATTAGAATAGAAAAAAAAAGATGATTGTGCATGGAACTGCAAATCTAACTTCTCTCTTCTGATTCCAAATCCAGTATTTTTCCCCCTAAAATGACTTGCCCAAAGTTATAAAACTAGAAAGAGTCAGAGATGGAATTTGAAGTAGTGTTTCTTCCACCTCCATATTCAGCATTTTTTCCTCATGAAAACCATGTTTCCAGTCAAGTCAGAGAGAGCTATGGCTTGATAAAGATGACTTAGCTTTGGAAGACATGTATGCTTCCAGCATATAGTATACAGTAAGTACTTAATATATCCTAGGATTGCAGTGGATTAGGATTAGACTTGCTCTGCTTGATTTCCCTAGGGCAGAACTAGGAATAATTAGTAGGAGTTGCACAGGGGCAGATTTCCACTTAAAGGCAGGAAAAAACTTCCTAGTAATTAGAGCTATGTAAAAGTGGAATTGAGCTGCCTCGGGAGGTAGTGGGTCTGCCCTCACCAGGGGGTTTTGGGCGATGACTGGGTAATTGTTTGCTGGAGGGTGTGGGCTTGTAGGAACGATTCTTATTCAGGCATCAGTTGGACTGAAGGGCCTCTGAGGTCCCATCCTCACTCTGAGATTTTGAGATTCTGCAGATGGGAGGAACACTTCCAGGCAAAGAAGAGAGTGGGGATGTGACCCCCTCCTCTCCCCAGCCAGAACAGAGAGAGACTGCCAGGGAACAGTGCTAAAACTCATCAGAACAAAGGGGCTGAAGAAGAGCAAATTCAAATAATTACCTATTCAAGATAAATGGCCTTGTCTTCCCCTGTAATGGAAACAGTAATAGCCTGAAAGGAGAAACAGTCTAGTCCCAGGTAGAGGGAAGGATGCACCAGGGGAAAATGTGGTGGCTTTAAAAGTGAGCTAGTTAACAGCAGCCAGCCCTCATCCCTTTGCTGCTGTTTCAAAGCTTACGATAACACCCTTACCTCCTGTAATGAATGGCATAATAACTAACTTGCTGTCACTAGGCAACTGTCCATGGTCCTTTTTTTATTGGAAGATTGATTTTGGGTTTTCTTTCAACACTTCATAAGAGCACATGCCAATATTTTCTAATAGATGGTCTGGGAGGAGATAGCAGCCAGTCACCAGATAGGTCAACTCATGATTCATTTCTGACAATAAGGTAATTTTGTGACAAGGAACAGTATAAGATACTGTATGTAGGCGAAAATGTAGTGTGCCCTATCATCTTCTTTGGGGAAATTCACATGGCTTATTTGTTTTCCTGTTGTTTTCTTCTCTCTGCATGGGGCTCTGGAGAGATATGGGGAGAGAGACAGAGAAGGAAAGCTTTGTGGGGTATCTGTGAGTCTGTTAACATGGGGTATCTTTGAGTCTGCTAATCAATCAGTCATTCAATCAACACACACAGAAGCTGTGGTGTACTGACTAGAGGGTGACCCCTGGAGTCAGAAAGGACTGGGTCCATGTAGGACTTCTGACACCTGGTAGCTGTGTGACCCTAGCTAAACCTCTCAACCCCTCAATGTCCTTGAGAAATTCTCCAGCTCTACTAAGTTACTGGTCTCCATGGGTAAGAGTTTCCTTAAGGGGTATTCTCTACAACATGGAAGTTAGAGGCCTGTCTAAACAAATAATGTGCTAGGGGCTGCCAATTAATGTAGACTTAAGATGAAAGAGAATTTGGAGAAAGTGAATGAAAGTTCTACAGGTGGGCTCTGTGTTATTCCAACTGTAGATTTCAAGAAATACATAGATGGTAATAACCACCTCCAATCTACTTAGTTTGTTGACATAATAGAAACCACTGCTAACCACTCACAATCAACCATTCTATAAGGAGCTATTAGGCACCTACTATGTACCAGGCCCTATGTTCAGTGTTGGGATACAGAATCAGAAAAGCAATAATCTCTAATCTCCAGCACTTTATACTCCATTGCCAAAGGAATAGATTTAGTGCTGGCAGGGACCTGATGGGCTGCTGAGCCCAACCTCTCATTTAGAGATGAAGAAATTGAGATAAGAAAAAGTGAACTGATTTGTCAGATAAATCAGATAACTAGTAAGCATCAGAGGTAGAATTTGAACCCTAGTCTTTCTGACTCACGGGGCAGCAAAATGGCTCAGTGGATAGAGCACTGGTCCTGGAGTCAGGAAAACCTGAGTTCAAGTCCAACCTTAGACACTTATGGGTGGTGTGACCCTGGGCAAGTCACTTAACCTCTGCCTCCATCCACTGGAGAAAGAAATGGAAAACCACTCCAGTATCTTTACCAAGAAAACCCTCTGGATGGTACTGTCATGGTATGGGCCAGAAGTCATGTAGAGTCAGCTGTGACTGAATGGCTACAGAGTAACAAGTTTCTGACTTGAGGTCCAGATCCCTTTCCACTGTACCAGAAGTGTGAAACACATAATGCCACAACACTCCTGAGGGCTGTCCAAACTGGATTCAAATGTAATTGGAGAATATTTACTAAAATAAATTTAAAAAAAACCCAAAAATAGATAATGTTACATCTTAAAGCTAAGTCAATATGTAGCCTGAAGGGATCCTCATTTCCATTTAACTTTGACACCATTACAATACAGCTAAGTGATAGAAGTTTTCATCTTACCATCACCCTTGGATCTTGGTGTTGTGTTCACAAAAGCAAGCTGTACAGGCAGCCATAACCCAGAAATTCAAGCTTACCCAGAACAATAGACTGATCAATGTGGTCTGAGGGAGGTTGGGTCTTACAGGATTGGACTCTTTCACAAACATACCAGTTTTGAGTAAGCTGACCCAGGAATTTTTGAATGAACTCCTCACAAGCAGATTAGATATGGTAGCACTGCATGGATTGCTTTAATTATTTGTGTGTGTGTGTGTGTGTGTGTATGTGTATGCACACACATAGGTATGCTTATAGACATATCAGTCCATCTAGGGAAGGGGACAGACATTTATAAAGTACCTACTATGTACCAGGCATTTTGCTAAGTGCTTCACAGATATTATTCATTTGATTTCTAGATGATAGATTCTTAGATTTTTTAGTGGGCCATAGAATCCATAGTCTAGGGAAGCCCATGGCCCCCTTCTCAAAGTATTTTTAAATACACAAAACAAAATACATAGAATTCCAAAGGAAAACAATTATAATAAAATAGAATGAATTTTTAAAAAGTCTGTGGCTCTCAGTTAAGAATCCCTGTTCTGGATATTACAGTCTACTTGAGTCTCCTCTGCCCTCCCCCTGAGGGATAGAGCTCAGTCTGGTCCAACTATATCAACTATCCATCTTGTACTCTAACCAACCACTGGGAGAAAAATTCCTTTCAGGAATAGAAAATATACTCCCGACTCCACGCACACTCTCCCTAGAGAAAAAAAGAAACAAACCAAGCAGTCTAGCTGCCTTTCTTTCCTTTGATGACTTAAACACATTTTTTTATAAATCACCAGCAATTTTAAGCACAGATTGGCAGCTTGGGAACCATGGGTATAGTAATGATGGAACAATAATTTTAAAACAGAGGAGAGCCATGAGCCTTGGCTCATGGAGGCTGGGGTCTTTCCCCAACAATACAGATGAATCATCCCCACTCTCAAAGGGCTTATATTCTACCTTGGGTATCCAAAAGACACACAGGGAAATCAATGTCGAGAACCCCATGTTTCCAAGAATCTGGCTCCCTCTCTGTAGATAAATCCTTACCATGGCTAGTGGGATGACTCCAATCAAATCCTTCTGGCTCACATAGATTTTAGACACCCCCAGGTCCGAGGTAGTCTCTCCAGGGTATTCAACCTGCCACGTGACTAGCTGCGTGGCTGGTAGGTCACTCAGCTCTTCAATTTCTATATCGATCTGCATGACTTCATTGGATTGACCATCCGCACTGGAGGAAAAGATAAAAGGAGAGTCATGATGAATCATCAGGGGATAATCTGGGGTTCCCATAAGTGACATTACGATCTCTGTGTGTGTTTGTGTTAAGATCATCTCTTGTGAAATACAAATGAGCGATTTAACTGTAAAATCAACAAAGTACCTTTAGCCTCTTCATAAGGAGATCATGGCCCAAGCTCTCCATATCCTCAAGTTAGATTGTCTTGCTGAGAGCTAGGATTTGCATTAGGGTAAACACAGGGAAAAACAGTAAAAATTCATATTCATGAAGCTTGAGGATGGGCACATGAATTTTTCATATCCTAAGGAGGTTTCATGATTCTCCTTATTCCCCTCCTTCCCCCACATCCAAATAGTTGCTGAGTCTTGTCAATTCCACCCATAAAACATTGTGCATCAATCACTAATCACCACCTTCACATTCTCTCACTTTTTACTACCCTATGACAGGTTGTCACCTTTTATCTAGACTATTGAAATAACTTCCTAACTAGTCTCCCTGTTCAAGTATCTCCCTTCTACAATCTATATTCAAATGAAAAAAATAATCTAAAATAAAGGAGTATCCATTTTACTCCTTTACTCAAAATTCCTCAGTAGTTCACTATTGCCTCGATGAAAAAATACAAAATTGTTACCCTGGCAATCCCAGATTAAAGATGCCCACTTCTTTTCCTAAACTTATTTCAGATCATGCCCCTTTACACACTCTGTTAGATCTCAGCTAACAAACAAACCAAGTGAATTTTCCTGAAGCACATGATGCACATAATTCCACCTCCTTCCTTGGTGTCTGTGTGTAGGTGTTCTCTCTTCTTTGGAATCCACTGCTTTCTCACCTCCACCTCTAAGGATCCCCATATTCTTATATAGTATGGCTCAGGTGCCACCCACTACCTTAGACATTTTCTCTCTGACCTTGGGCAAGTGATTTGACCTTCTAGGCCTCAGTTTCTCCATTTGTAAAATGAGAGCATTGGACTAGATTGCCTCTGAGGTCCCTTCCAGTTCTAGGTCTATGATCTCATTATCCTTGAACAATTTTATTCATCCTTTCTGAGCCTCTGCTTCGTTATCTGGCTTAAAAAAACACTATATCAGGGATTCTTAATCTGGCATCTATAAATTTGTTTTTTTCAATATCTTATAACTGTATTTCAATATATTTAGTCCCCTTTGTTATGTATTATATGTATTTATTTTATACATTCAACATTAGTCTGAGAAAGGGTCCATTAGCTTCACCTCAATGCCAAAAGGGTCCATGAAGCAAAAAAAAAAAAAAGGTTAAGAATCTCTATACCAGATGATGGCTTCAGAGGGTGCTTCTAGCTGCAGACTGCGAATGCTACAATCCATTGACTTTCACATGGGTACTACTCCCAGGGATCAATTCAAACTTTTTTTCCCCTGTCTGCACTGATGTGTGCTGGGGTCTCTTATGAGCCTCATACTTAGTTTGTACATAATTGCTGGCTCTAGAAAGTCTCCTCAGAGCCTTTCCAATGTTTAGTTTCACCTGGATCTTAATTCTCTAGGAAGAAATCCCATGCTACACTCCAACCTCAGGCAGAGTAGAGAGGTGGGTGCCAGAGCCCCATATAGCAAAGTCTACCATCCATGTTTAAAGGCTAAAAAAAATAGGATAAGCTTGGAATGTTTAGGAGTAGAGTAAGCCAGGACTTAGGTCATAGAATAATAATGAAATCATGCAACATTCCAACTAGAAAGCCCTGGCACTGGGATTTGCACCCTGGCCATCTGACTCCCCCAGTCCTGTGCTTTCCCTCCACCAAGCCCTGCCTGCCTTTCAGGACAAAGCCCAATGTTGGAAACAGACATTTCACAAGGACAACACCCCCAACTAGTCTTGCTACCACTTATTTTTGTCTCCACCACAGGCTACTTCTCCTTCACTTCAACAAGCTTTTAGAAAACGTTCATTGCAGAGTCTAGAAGGCTACATGAAAGAAAGCTAGGAGAGCCAGCAATCCCAGGAAGGGAATAATAGCTACCTGAAGAGGAAATGAAGGCCAAGGAATTGAGAATTACCCAGCAGCAGTTGGAGAAGTGGTGGAGGGTAGCGGGGTGGGCAGGCTCTTAAGGAAACTTCACATAGCTAATGCAACTCATGCCTCTGAAATGATTCTATTAAGATTCTAATTCTGTATTTCACCAGCATGAAGGTCAGACTACAGCAATTCCAGAATGCCAGGCAGGCCTCATCCTATCCAGCAAAAGTGCTGAAAAGCCTTTCTATATAACCAGCCCTGGCTGGCTCCATGTAGATCTGGATGCTTTTATAACTAGGGACCTCAGACAAGGCAGAGAGGCATTCAGAGATCTCTGGGGTTGATGAAGATTGTGAGATAGAAGAGTCAGGGACTATTTTTGTAACAGAAGCCCATCCATGAGAACTCCCGGGACAGAGATTAGATGGTGTGATGACCAGAAAAAGGGAAAACCACAATGACAGACTGTCTCTGTAGCGCTGCTTCTTTTCAATGGTCCAAGGAAGATAGAGATCAAGGCATCTGACTTTTGGAGGAGGAAGAGCAAAGGGATTACAGACCATCCAAGCCTCCTTCTTGGCTCCAGGAGAAAAGAAATGCAGCTCTTTGATAAGCAGCCCTTGTGCCAAGAGCTTGATTCTGAAAAAATCCCCCACGGCTGAGGGTTTTTTTTTTTTAATCATCATTTAAGATACAGTAAATCTGCCTCTTAAAAGCCACTGCCTGGAGATGTTATCTGAGAAGTGTTTGGGCCTAGGGTGACAAAGTGACAGTGAATCTCTGTTATCACATTAAGGAAGGAGAGGGACTTTTCTACAGATTTCCCACACACAGGTAATGGTTAACTTGAAACTGTTTTTATTGCATCTGGGTCAAGGCTACACTGTGGGGCTTCAATGGGGTCTAGGATCTCACTGAAGCAGATGGAAACCCAGAGCTTTTAACAAAGGTTGAGCAACTAAGGCTTTGTCTCAGGGTGCTAACATTCCTTGGAGTGGGGAGGTATTCTCTGGGTAATTTTCCCCTACAAATACAGATCAACAGCTTTCTGTAAATCTTAGTCTAAGAGACTTGACTCAGAGGGGTGGAGTAGTAACTAAAATCTACATAACATTTTTACATTCTCAAAGTGCTTTACATATATTACTTCCTTTGACTCTTACAACAATCCTGTGAAATAGGTGCTATTATTATTATGTTTTATTATTTTAATATATTAATTCATATATATATAATATATATAAAATTTAATATATTATATATAATATATTATTATTATGTTACAGATGAGGAAACTGAGTCAGAGTCACATGGCTAGTTATCTGTCATAGGTAGAACTTGAACCTGGGGCTTTCTAACCTCATGATAGATTCTCTCTCTACTTTCCCATATTCCCTCTCCCCAAAATATGAGTTAGTTTCATCCCCCCCATAAGTATCACTGCCCTGCAATTAGTGACCTATTCTGCCAACTGTGGAGCTTTCATGGGTCCCAGAAGGAATGCTTTTAGGTAGCCCCATTGTAACAAAGCTCTATTTTTATGCTGTATTTTGTGAGGGACTGTCTGAGAACCTCTTATCTTTGAAGGTGACTGAACTTGGATTCCGAACTTGAAATGAAAATATTCACTTCCACTCTGACTGGGGCAGGGAGACATTTCTGGACAAGCTCAGCTGTGAATTTTAGCATTTTAGAAAGGAGTCCTGATGTCTGGGGAGGTTGCAAAGCATTCTGCTGCTCCCAGGGGTTAATTCACTTTTTTGTTGTTTCTGTCTGCACTGATGCATGCTGGGGTCTCTGATGAACCTTATTATGTCTGTATATGGTTGCTGGCTCTGTAAAGTCTCCTCATGGCCTTTTCAATGTTTAGTTTCACCTTAGTCTTGATTTTCCTTTCTCTAGGAGGAAATCCCACCCCCATCTCCATCCCCCACCATGCCACACCCCAGACTCAGGTAAAGCATAGAGGTGCAAGCCAGAATACTCTATATTAAAGTCTACTAATCATGTTTAAAGGTTAAAAAAGTGGTGATCTTGAAAATTTTGGGAATGGAGCAATCCAGACTTTTTATGGAATCATAAAATATTACAGCTAGAAAAAACTTGGAGATCATATAGTTTAAACGAATTTTAATGATGGGTAAACTGAGGCCCAGAGAGAGACTATGTTTTCTATTAACCCTACAATTCTACTAATAATAACCCACATTTACACAGCACTTTAAGATTGGCAAAGGGTTGTATACATACAATCTCATTTGATCCTCACACCAACCCTGTGAGATAAGAGCTTGGATTACCCCCATTTTACATATAGCAAAATTGAATCTTACAGAGGTTAAGTGACTTTCCCACGGTCACACAGCTAATGAGAATCTGACCTACTCAAGTCTTCCCCACTCCAAGTTCAGCTATTTGTCCACTTCTACCCTTTGCCAAAAACTCTACTAACCTTAGCTGCTCTCCTGAACTCCAGTTCCTCCCATGTAACTAGCCATTTATTAGACATTTTGCATAGGATGTCTTGTAAATGACTCAAACATAATACATCCCAAAGAGAATTTATTTTCACCTCCTGCCAGACCAACCAAATTCTAAACTTCCCTGTTCCTATGGAGGGTACTATCTTATACCCAATCACCCAGGTTTTCAACCTTTGTGTCATCCACAACTCCTCCCTCACTCAGCCTGTATATAACATCCTCAGAGTTCCTAAGCCAGCCTTTCTAGGGTATCATGTGCAACATAAATCGGTCGATCAATATCAGAGAAGGAGGTTGGTTTCATCCTAAAGGGAATAGGGAGCCACTCAAGTTTTTATAAACAGGGGGTTACCAAGATATGAGTGTTTCTTTATTTATCCCAATCCTAACATTTCAGAAGCACTTTGCTGATGCAATGGCTTATTTTTGATACTATCTGAGCTACGTTACATATTCCCAATTTTTCAATTTTCCCTCAAGAAATTTAGTTCAGGAAGCACCAAGGATACCTCCAAAGGAGAAAAAGAAAGCCACTGAATTCAACTGTGTTTCATTCCATTCCATTGTATGAATATTTACTAAGAGCTTAATATGTACCAGGCACTGTGCTGGGTGTGTAGGAATAAAAAGAAAAAAGAAACATGCCCTGCCTTCAAAGAATTTTCATTATATTATTTCATTTGAAAGGGAAAAGTGAAAGGGAAAATGGTGAACTTTTGCAATAATTCAACAGACATTTTTATTTAGTCCCTTCTATATGCAAAGCACCGAGTTAGGGCTACAAATACAAGGGCTAAAACAAAACAAGTTCTGCCCTTAAGGTGCTTATCCCTGTCTATGAACTTCTATTTATAGCCCAAGGGGCTAGTATGTAGAAGAGGGGAGATGGAATACTGCTTCCTTTTGGGTCAATGGGGAGGTTTAGAAGTCTGGCTATAAGTGTATATAGGTGTGCCTCTGGTTTTTTTTTTTTTTAATTTTTTGGACCAAGCTCTCAATAACTGACTAAATCAGAGAACTAGATGGGAGGCAATATGAGACAGTGAAAGGACTCCTGATGGGTTCTGAGTGCAAATTCTGTCTCTCTAGTTCACTATTGGTGTGAAGTAGGATAAAACACAACTTTTCTGGCCCCTCAGTTTTCTCAACTATAGAATGACAGGGTCAGACTACATGAACTCCATGGATCTTTCCATCTCTACATCTATAAACCCATGATTACTATATTACAGAAACTGTTAGAAAATATCCCTCATAGGGGCGGCCAGGTGGCTCAGCAAGTAAGAGCACCGGCTCCAGTGTCGGGATGACCTGGAGATTGAATCCCGGGCTCAGACACTCAGCACCACACCCAGAAATAACTGGACGTGTAACCTGGAGCAAGTTACTTAACCCCAATTGCTTAAAAAAAAAGAAAGAAAATATCCCTCAAAATGCCCATCAGTTGGGGAATGGCTGAAAAAGTTGTGTTTTGTGATTTCAATGGAATACTATTGTGCTATAAGAAATGATGAGGAGGATGCTCTCAGAAAAACCTGGGAAGACTTACATGAAGTGATGCAAAGTGAAATGAGCAGAACCAGGAAAACATTGTACACAGCAAAGGCCATTATATTGTATGATGATCAACTGTGAATGACTTAGCTAGCATAATTAGCTATGCATGACTCAGCAATACAATGATTCAGGACAATTCTGAAGGACATATGATGAAAAATGTGCTATCTATCTATAGAGAAAGAACTGATAGAGCCTGAATGCATATTGAAGCATACTTTTTTAAACTTTATTTTTCTTGTTGGGGTTTGTAATGGGAATGCAAATTTGGAAGATCTTCCCTGCCCCTAGGCTAAAGTGCACCAGGAGCCTGGGGTGGGAGGCTTGTTTGTCAGTAGATACTTTCTGATTGGCCAGTGGGTCCAAAAGGTTGTTACATTCTCTGAGCCAGGAGAAGGCTATATAAGCCCTGATGTGAGGCTTTGTTTTGGGGGCTCACTTTGAGAAGTGTTCTGTGATTTGATCTGTATTCTGGGAAGCCGTTGTCCAGGGCCCCCCCGGCTTTGAAAAACCCAGATGTTGACTGGGTATGGATGTAATGGTTGGACAGTTTGAAATCTGTCTACTAGATCTGTTTCTGTCTCGATAATTTTGTCTGTGTACTTTGAAGTTCGGGGTGCTGACCTTTTTCCCCTGAACAAGGTAAACGATATATGGTCTGACTGATTAAAATAAGCTTGTTAACCCATTTTGAGTTGCTTTCCTTTAACAAAGCAGATCTAAGAACCTGTGTTAGCAGCAAACCCTGAGTACGCTTGGGGGTGCTTGCTGCTACAGGGTTTTTTTGGTCTTCATTTTTTGCAACATGGTTAACAAGGAAATATATTTTACATGACTGCCTATTTATAATCTTTATTAAATTGCTTGGACTCTCAAAGGGGAGGGAAGGAGAGAATTTGGAACTTAAACTTTTAAAAGTCAAATGTTAACATTGTTTTTGTAATTACAAAAATATATAAATTAAAAAAATATCCCTTAGTCATTAATGGTAGACTTGAATGTCCTACAGTAGGCTGGTGAGATATTGTTCCAAAAGGGATATTTCCCTAATAGCACTTAAAAATGTGAATGGGTGAAGAAGTCTCTTAGAAGCAAACTGAAAAAGAGGAAGAAAAATCCGAAAAGGCAAATCAAGATTCTTAATGGCTCTGTCTTTGGCAAATACCCCAAGCCACATTCCAAACACTTAGAGCACTTTCTAAAAGGTCAGGCTGGTAACTGAAGTTTAACTTTGGGCATAGAAATTATTTAGTAAAAAAGGGCAGGAGAAGCAATTAGCAAATACCACCTGCAAGATTCTGGCTGCCGAGGAGCCAGCATGGGACCTTATGGGAATAATAATAATAGTGATATTAAGCACTGGTAGATAATAAGCACTTTCAACTTTACAAAGTTCTTTGGAAACATGATTATGGCCTCAAAGATCCTGCAGCAACAAAGGAGGTAGGTTCTATAGGTGTTATTATCCTTGTATTACAGATGAGGAAACTGAGGCTCACTTGCTGAGGTCAGATGACTTGCTCAAAGTCACATAACTATGAATGAATGAAAAAGTGAGTGAATGAATGAATTTTAACCTACTTGGTTCTAATAGTAGCCATATCTGGGGGATGAGAGAAGGGAAGAAAAAAAAGGAAAAAAATTCCACTATTATTTTGCTGTATATTTGAAAGGAATAGCAAGTTGTATATAGTAAATTTACATCTTCATGTGCAATCATCTTTTTTATCATACTACATTATGGAAATGCTTATTTTATTCCATAAATTAAAAATAAAATAAAACTGGGGTGGCTAGGTAGCACAGTGAATTGAGCACTGGGCCTAGAGTCAGGAGGACCTGAGTTCAAATCCGGCCTGAGACACTTAACACACTTGCTAGTCATGTGACTTTGGGCAAGTCACTTAACCCCAATTGTCCTCCAAAAAAAGCAAAAAAAATTTAAATTAAATTAAAAATTCATAAAGTGCTTCCTATGTGCCAAGAACTGAAGATACAAATAGAAAAGCAAGGTTATCACTGCTCTCAAGGAGCTCTCATTAAATTAGGTGAGACAACTCATATAAGAAAGCTTGGTTGCATGATGGATGAGAAGGCCAAAGAGTTCTTGGGTTTTATTATCAGGACAGATGGGTGGATCAACAGTGTAGGGAGTGTTAGATTCAGAATTTGAACCTAGGCCTTCCTGTTTGCAAGTTTAGCACCCAATTCACTATCCCAACATCCCTAAAAGACATCACAGAATCAGAGTCTAAAATCTCAAAATTGGAAGGGAAAACAGAGACCATCTGACCCAATACATACTTGAAAAAGTCTCCACTACCCAAAGAGTATACATCCAGCTTTTGAAATAAGATATCCAATGAGACAGATCCCTCTCTCTCCTTCCCCCTCTCTTCAAAGTGATTCTACTTTCAGAAAGCTCCAATTGTTGGGAAATTTCTTGATTACAAGCCCAGTTTTGCTTGGAATCCTTTACAGCTTCTATGCATTGTTCCTAGGTTTTCCCTCCAAGGCCCAAAAGAACAAGTCTAAGATCTCTTCTCTACGTAATTATTTATATGTTGTTTCCCTCATTAGATTGTGAGCCCCTTGAAGGCAGGGCCTTTCGGAACCTTTCAGTCTTTCTTTGTGCTTGCTTAACACAGTACCTGGCACATAGCAAGCTCATATCAAATCCTTGTTCATTGATCGACTGATTTATGTTGCACATGATATTCTAGAAAGGCTGGCTTAGGAACTTTGAGGATGTTTAAAAGATTCCTCCAGGTACCAGGTGACCCTGGTCTTCTTCCAGAACCAGATATAGCATTTAGTCCATATTCCCTATAGGAGCAGAAGGCTTCAGTAGTTATGGAATTTCAACTTACTCAGATGTTCAACTTCAGAAGCAGGTACAAACCCCTTGGGAAAAGGAGGCTACCAAAAGCACCACAAAAGAAGGCAGTTATTCGCTGATTCCCCTGTGCCTTCCCACCCCACATGTATTTCCCAGGGGGGATGCATTAAACAGACATTATCACAGGAGTCAAGTTTCTGGTGACCTTCCCTCTTTTTTAACTTCTTCATTAGCATTTTCAACATAGAAACATCTTTTTTATGAGGAAGTAAAATTGTCCATTCCCTTAATAGCTATGCCTGGATCCATCATCATACATGTATTTGTCCTTTCTTGTCCTTGATTCTCTTCTTTTTATATCCTGGAGGGGGTCTAATATCAAAGGGCCCTTCTAGCTGGATCTGGGGCCACAGGTTCCATTTATACTTTACCACTACTTCCAAAAATGTAAAAATAAAGCTAAAATCTGAATGAGAGAACCTCAAGGTCATACATCCAAGGAAAAACAAATAATATGGTACGGTGGAAAGATCCTACCTCTGACACTACCTCTAGGACCTTAGGTAATTCATGAAACGTTCTAAGCTCCATTTTCCTCATCCATAAAATAAGAATGTTAGACTACATGGTCTCTGATGTCCCTCAAAGATAAAAATTTCAATACAATTATACATGCATAAGTCATCCAAATGGTCTCAAACAGCTTAAGGGGAAAGTGAGAAGATTGGGGAAAGTAGCCCTTAGCTGCTTTTGGAAAATATTGACAAAGTTGTCTGAAGGTGGTGGAATCATATACCTAGGTCTGGACGAGAAGAGTCCATCTGGTCCAACCTGCTCAATTTATCTTTAAAATTTATTTATTCATTTATTTTATATGTGTTATAATCTCTCTCTCCCGCTGCCTTCCTCCCCTCACCAATTTAACAACAATGAAAAATAAAGACCTTGCCATAGATATTCATAGTTAAGTAAAACAAATTCCCATACTGGTCTTGCCCAGAAATATCTGTCTCATTCATCACTGTAAATTCATCACCTCTCTGGGAGGAGTGAGTGGCATATTTCATTTTCATTCTTCTGCATGCATGGTTTAGCATCGCATCCATCAGAGTCCTAAAGTCTTTCAAAGTTGTTTTTTCTCCGTGATGTTGTCATTGTCATAAAAATTGTTTTCCTAGTCCTTTTATTTCACTTTGCCTCAATTCATAGAGATCTTCTTAATTTCTTCTGAAATTGCCCATTTCATTATTTCTTATGATACAATAATATTCCATAACTTTTAGATCAATTAACTTGTTTAGCCATTCTCCAGTAGGAGGGCACCCTCTTAGTTTCTATTTTTGGCTACTAGGAAAAGAGCTGCTATAAAAATTTTGGTATATATAAGCCCTTTGCCTCTTTCCTTCATCTCCTTATATCCAAGGCCTAGTAGTTGGAATAGCTGGGTCAGAACATGAACAATTTCCTAATTTGGGAGCATATTTCCAGAATTATCGGTCCAACTCAGCTCCACCAACAACGCATAAGTGTGTCTGTTCCTCTGCAGCCTTTCCAAAGTTTATCATCATCCTCTTTGTTATCTTTGCCATTCTGATACAATATGCCCAATTTACAGATGAGGAAATGGAGGAGTGGAGCAATGAATTCATTAATTCAACATCACTTAGGTAAGTGGATGAGCCCAGACCTGAACCAAGGTTGAGAGAAAAAAAATCAGAGGTGTTAAGTCAGGGTTCCGGTTTGGAATGCATGTTCTGTCACTCATTCCATGACATTTTGTCATTTATTTAATCTACCTTGGCCTCAGTTTTCTCATATATATTCCAAAGGTGTTGGCTTCGAGGACTTATAAGGACCCTCCGAGCTCTAAGTCTATAATCGTCTGGCTTGAAATCTGGGGTTCTTTCCATTGCATCACATAATGAACAACTATAGTAATGATTGCTGCTTACAAAACACTTTATCATTTGAAATGTGCTTTACACAAATTATCTTATTTGAAGGAAAGAAGCAAATTAGCATTTATTGAGGGCTTCTATGTGTTAGGCACTGTGCTAAGCATTGAGTGTAGAGCTATAAGGGGTGAGGGTGAGGATGGAGGGAGGCAACCCTAGCTTTAAAAGAGTTTATATTCTAATGGGGGAAGATTACACAGAGAGAGGTTGGAAAGAAGAATGGGGGAGGGGAAAGGAAAATATCTGACTAGGAGTCAAGGTTTTAAATACGGAATATCTGGAACAGGGTCAGAAGGAGAATGAAGACAGTTGTCCTAGGTCCTCCAACAGAATGGAGGTTCCAGAAGGTAGGAAGGTGAGGGAATGAGCAGGCTGTAGGGGAGTGGTAGGCTGTTTAAGGACAAGGAGACTCCAGGCTCTGAGGGAAGTTCTAGGATGAGCCAACTAATTGGTGAGGTAGATTAAGGACAGGATCTGGAGTCAGAAAGATCTGAGTTCAAATCCAGCCTCAGATCTTAATAACTGTGTGACCCTGGGCAAGTCACTTAAACTTTTGCCTTAGGTTCCCCATCTGTAAAATGAGCCAGAGAAGGAAATGGCAAACCATTCCAATATCCCTGCCAAGAAAGTCCCAAATGGGGTCATGAAGAGTCAGACATCACTGAAATAACTGAACACAGAAAAGACATGGTTTTGAAATCCAGAAAGTCAAGGACAGGATAGGGAGGAGAATGAAGGCAGACCATCCTCATCTCTTCTACAAAAGGAGGCTCCAGAAGAAACTCATCGATAGGATAAAGGTGACAAAATTTGGTATTGCCAACAACTGTGAGGTAGGCACCATAGGCATTATTATTCCCATTGCACAGATAAGAAAACTGAAGCTCAGAAAGATGTGTGATATAGTAGATATAGCACTGGACTTGGAGCCAGGAAGACTTGGCTTCAGATTCCACCTCAGACACTACAGTAGCTATGTGATGTTGGACAAGGTACTACCTCTCTCTACTTTATTTTCTTCTATAAAATGATAGGTTTGCACTACATGGCATCTAAATTTTATTCCAGCTCTAAAGTTATGACCTCATGATATTATAGGATTATGATACTGTGATATAGAGAGAGGAAGTGTCAGAGGCAAAATTTGAAACTGCATATTCCTGACTCCAAAACTAGTAACCCATCCATTGCACAACCTTATCTCTCCTACCGTTTTTGGACTGCAATGTGGACAAGGGCAAGACACATGTCTTACCTAAACTTTGTATCCCCCATCCTGTGGAGTGAAATACACAGTGCACTGTACACGGTGCACAATGCCCAATAAATGTGCATTGAAATAACTCCATTGGCCATTATAGGACTAAATAAGGGGGAAGACAGGAAGCAGGCAAAGGCAAGCATATAATTGAGATTCATGTGACTAAGTATCCTATGGCTGAGAAGGATCAGTGAGAGAAACGAGCCCAAACTGCTCCTTGAAAAGGAAATGACTTTGAACTCCCTGAACAACTCTCTCTAAAAATGTTCCCCAAGGGGAAAAAATAGATGGGTTGCCAAATGCAAATGTAAAATAGAACTTTACAGGGCCAAGTTACTCATCTTCACATGAGGATATATTCATAAACATAGTCACTTTTAGGTGAGGAGAGATGTTTCCCTCCAGATATTTCTTCCTGTTGAAATCTCTTCCAAAAAAACTCAATGTGCAACCTCTGAGATAGTGAATATTCTTGCCATGGTAATTAGCAGGATACATTGGTACCTGAGATGCTATAGACTTCTGTTTAAGATCTCAGATGTAGCCCTAAGGACTAGTTGGTGGAGAAAAGAGAATTAACACACCACTTAGATCCTCCTGCATAGCTAAAGGATACATTAGATAGGACTGGGTATCAAATCAGAGGACTTGGACCCAAATCCCCACTTTGTAATTTGGTACTCGAATATACTTGGATGAAGTACTTTTCTGGACCTTAGTTTCCTCAACTGTAAATTGAGGTTGTTGGATTGGTGACCACTTCTAGTTCTAAGATCTCAAAAGGGAGAAAGGGGGTAATATTGCCTTTGAATATTTATTCAAGACACTAATGACCTTGGAATTCATGAAGTATATTTCAGCTTCCTCTTTTGTGTTGACCTCAGAAAATCATTTCACCTCTCTCTGAGCCTTCATATCTTCAACTGCAAAAGTCAGGGGAACAGGAAGAGATTGACTCAATGGTTTCTAATTTACCTTCCAGTCCTAGATCTATGATCCTTTGAACATTAGTGCATCTCTCTTAGGCATTAGGAACTGGCCACATGAATCCCCTCTTTCCATCTGTGCTAAAAGGCGAGTCACACTCTTTTTATTCCATTTTTATCATTGGTCTCTACACAAATGGCAATTTAGATGATTTTGGGTACCTTTGAGCTATCTCCTAAGTGCCCTTTTAAATTAAATATCTCATTAGGTCATTCCCTGTGCAAGAGAGATTGCAAGAGGATAGGCAATTTAAAAATAAGAATGCTTGAGAAGAAAGCTTCAGTAATACTGGAATCAACTTAGACCAAATATTTATGGCAGAAGGACTATTTTCTCCAAAACCACAAGGTTAAGGGTTAGCTCAGACCTTAATTCCTATACCCAGTAGTCATGCAGTTAAGTGATAGGAGAGTATGGCCCTGAACTCACAACAGACACACACAACACAAGCAGTTCAAAACCAAAACAAACAGACAGAAAAGAGTATCCAGAAGAAGCCAACTGATAGGGCAGGGCCTAGAGATCAGGACATATCCAAATTAGTTGAAAGAACTAAAGGGTTAGCCTAGAAAAGGGAAGATAAGGTAAGGATGTGGTGGATCAATCAATCAACCAATCAATCAGCATTTATTAAGCACCTGTTATTTGCTTATGCACTGGGAATACAAAGAGAAAAATGAAACAATTTTAAGGAAGTTACATGGCTCTCTGATTAATGAAAGGTATCAGCACCAAGAGCAGATTAAACTAGTGTTTTACCTGTGAGATTACCTCCGGCTGATCCACTAGGTGGCACATAGGTACCACAGTGGATAAAGCACTGGCACTGGAGTCTGGATGACTTGAGTTCAAATCCAGCCTCTGATATTCACTAGCTGTGTGACCCTGTTTGCCTCATTTTCCTCCTCTGTAAAATGAGCTGGAAAAGGACATGGCAAGTCACTCCAAAATCTTTGCCAAGAAAACCCCAAAAGGGGTCACAAAGAGTCAGACATGACTGAAAAACAATAACAAAATACTCCCTTGAGTGCGCGTTATCTCCCCCAGTAGGATGCGACCTCCTTGAGAACAGGGACTGTTTTTCTGCTTTTCTTTGTACTACCAGTGCTTAGCAAAGTGCTATGTCTCTAGTAAGGGCTTTAATAAATCTTTGTGGACTGGCTATTTGGCGTGAGGGCAGAAATAGGAACCGGGATGGAAGATACAGAGGCAAATTTAGGATCAATATAAGAAAATGGTTCTTAAGAGTCAGAAATGTCCCAAAGTAGAATGTGCTGTCAGTGGAGGTATTCTTCCTCCCACCCCTCCCTTATCCCTCAATGGAGGACTTTAAACAGAGACGATGATCACTTGCCATGCATATTGTACGGGGGTGGGTAGCCTTTTGGGGGGAGGGGTTGGATTATGTGAAACTTGGTGGGAAAGAGCTTCAGTGGACTTGAAGCCTGCAATAAGTTTTCATCTTAACTCCATCCAGCACTTCCTTGCTGTGTGACATTGGCCAAATCCCTTCATCTCATTGGACATTTTTATCTACAAAAATAATGGAAACTGGCTAATTCTGTATCTGAGATACAGTTCCAAGAGCTTAAGATACTTGGAATCTTCCCTGAAGCCAGCTGTGATCTCTTATAAATGTTGTTTTCAATTGGTCAGGAGGAAAAAAAATCTTCGTATAATCATTTGGAAATACCAGAAAGATTATCAGTAAATGGAAATAACAACAGAATAATGAGGTTGTTAACTTTTATCTGACCTAACCAATGGAAATTGTGCTAGGTACCAATGTTTTATTGTTTTGTGAAAAAGATAAAACTACATACACATCCATTTGGTTTCCAATATTAAGAAGAGTTTCTGTCGCTTTGGGTTTAACTATTTAACCCACAAGTAACACAGACAAAAAAAATGACTTGATATATCCTGTGGTCAATACATAATTGTGCTGTAGCCTTCCAGCTCTCAAAGTCCAATGTTAATGAATTAATTTGTCGGCTGAGGTTAATAGAATGTCAATTAATTCCTTAGTGTAAATGTCAATACATTCAGTTAAACCTTCTGATTTAAATATAATTAAAGATAAACTTCAAGTCAATTTTTTCTTGGTGATTTTGGGGTGTGATAGCTATTTATCAAATCCCATTCACATAAGAAGAATGGGTGCAAAAGATCTTAATTATGAAGTACCCTAAAATTTGCAAAAGGTTATAACATGCATTTTCTCATTTCATTTTCACAATAGTAATGAAAGGTAGTTAATACAAGTATTATTCTCCACTTTTTAAAATTGATACTCAGAGACTTGTCCATGGTCATATATCTAGGAAGCATGAGTAGGAGGATTTGAATCCATGCCATTATGACTGGTCCTTGATCTACTGTGCCAGGCTGATTATAAGGTATATTGGATCATTTCAGGTTTGTTCTATTTTGGGACATACTTCATGTGGATTGTATCCTTCATTAGAGGAGGAAGAGGAGGAGGAGGAGGAAGAGGAGAAGGAGAAGAAGGAAGAGGAGGAGGAGGAGGAGGAGGAAGAGGAGGAGGAAGAGGAAGAGGAAGAGGAAGAGGAAGAGGAAGAAGAAGAAGAAGAAGAAGAAGAAGAAGAAGAAGAAGAAGAAGAAGAAGAAGAAGAAGAAGAAGAAGAAGAAGAAGAAGAAGAAGAAGAAGAAGAAGAAGAAGAAGAAGAAGAAGAAGAGATTACCCGAGTTCAGTGTGGACACTGGTAGAAGGGGAAGACTTTCAGTATGCCAGGTGGGAGACAGGGCAAAGTCTTGGAAAACATAAGAGGAAAAGTTTCAAATTGGGAGATGATAGAACTGGCCATGTGTGGGAAGAATAAAAAGACAGAGAGGAAAAAAGAATTCCAATGAGCATAATTCTAGAGGTATTCCCTAGGCTATATCTCTTCTGATGGTCTGATAGACATTGGAGTATGTGTAAATTAATGGTAAAGCTGGACTTGAAGGCATTGATGCAGTAGGCTGTAGCAGTCGTTTGAGAGGTTTTTCCCTTCCCATGCCAGAAAACAATGGCTGAAGAAATCTTCAGATTCATCAGTCAAGTGCCTAGAGATACCAGGTTACCAGACATTTCAAAATCGTATTCTTCAGTGTTCATTCAATGAACAAGTGATGAATTCACCTTTCACTGCTCCCCAAGATTGAGTGCTATACTAAGTCAACAGTGAGCATATGGAGACATCTAGAATTTCATCTTTTTAACCCCAGAGCCTAGGAGGAGACTTTAGGGCATGGGTAGTGAAAATGTCTATTGTTTATGTCATAATATTGGATTTCTATTCTAATTAAATCTTTGCATTTACTTCATGCTTAACCAAGGAAACAAATATTATTCATTGTGAACTCCTGCCATACCACCCTCAATTCTGTACCTCAAATCCTCTCTACATTGTCCTTCATTTTCTCCTTCTCTGATTTAGGCTTTAAGGAAGATGCCAGTCAGTCAACTAGCATTTATTTAGAAAACTCTGTGCCAGGCCCTGCGCTAATTCCTGGGAGTTATTGCTCATTCTTTGTTTTTGAAACGGACCAATGACATGTGATGATGTCTTTACTTGAGCATGAATTAGATTTAAGTGAGACAGAGTTGTGCAAAGTCATCAGCCTTACTCTCTCTTCCTGAGTCATCAGGACCAAAGTCAAGATAATTGGCACTGTTGATGACCAAGGATGCAGTGGATGATGCATCTTTGATGTCTGACCAAGTTCGAAGCATTCCACATTCACCTGCTTTGTTATCCTTTATGGCTGTCTCCTCTGCCCATTTCACTGGTGGAAGTCTTCACAGGCTTGTTGTAGACATTCCTCTAACTCACCAATAGGTTTGAGGTTTCTCTGTTGCCCTCAGCCTGGGTATAGCCCATCTGATGAGACAGTTTACCAGGGTATGGCTACTATTCATTCTATAGATTCCTGGAGCCACAGGTAGATAAGCAGCCCCGAAAAGGGATGTTTAAGTCTTCTCACCAGAGGGGCTAGTCCTCCCTGAGTACTGTGACAATACCTCCATTTCCTGGTGGGTACAAAAAAAAAAAGACAAAAGTCTCTTTCTCCTCTCAAGTAGCTCACAGTCAAATGGAGCAGGCAACATATAAACACCTATGTACAAACAAGATAAATATGGGAAAAATTGGAGAAAACTAATGGAGGGAAAGCATTAGAGCTAGGATGGACAGTGGATAGAGTGCCAGACCTGAAGCCAGAAATTGAAATCTGACCTCAGACACTTACTAACTGTGGGATCTGGGAAAGTCACTTAACCCTGTTTGTCTCAGTTTCCTCATCTGTAAAATGAGCTGGAGAAGGAAAAGGCAAACTACTCCAGTGTCTCTGCCCTTCCCCCAAAAAACCAAATGAGATCATGAGGAGTTAGACACAACCGACAATGACTGAATAAGAACAGTGTCTTTTCTGATTTCCCCAGTTGTCGGTGCTTTGCCTCTCTCCCATAATTATTGTACATATTCCTAGCTCTCCCACATCCATTATACCTGATTCCTTTTCTTTACAAACATTGTTATGACTTTAATTCAAACTCCATTATCATCTCTCACTCCAAATGCCCTAGCCTAACTGGTCTCCCTGCCTCCAGCCTCTCTCCACTCCAGCCTCTGTCTACTCCCTGCTGTCCATCCCCCACACAGCTGCCAAGTGATTTTCCTCCAGGGCAGATCTGAGCATGACATGCCCCTATTTAAAAAGTTTTAGTGACACCTTTTTGCATTCAGGATAAAATATAATTCCCTCTATTTGTCATTGAAACCCTTCACAAGCCCAGGCTCAATCTATCGTTCCAGTTCCATCATGAATTACTTCTCTTCTTGTTGTCCAGTCATTTCTTCATGACCCCTTTGGGGGTTTTCTTAAGAGGGAAATGGTTTGCCATTTCCTTCTCCAGATCATCTTAAAGATGAGGAAACTGAGGCAAACAGGGTTAAGTGACAGCGTAACACAGTTAGTAAGTATCTGAGGCCAAATTTGAAGACAGGAAGATGAGTCATCCAGAGATCAGGTGAGCATTCTAGTCACTACCCCCACCTTGCTTGCCCATCAATACTCCTCTACTGATATGCTATAGACTCACCAAACTGGCTTTCTCTCTGTTCCTCACACACAATGTTCCTTCAATCTCTATGCCTATCCATGCCTCCTTTACATTGGGAGCTCCTTGAGGGCACAGACTATCTTTTGCCTTTTTTTTTTAGTACAGTGCCTGGCACACAGTAGGTACTTAATATTTGTTGACTGACTTATGCGGCTGTCCTATATGCCTGGAATCTATTCTCTCTCCAGCTCTGTCTCAAGAATTCCTTACTTCCTTCAAGAGACAACTCAAGCACCCATCTTGTATAAGCTCTCCTGCCATTTCTAATCCCCCTATCCCTGCCTACCTTGTATTCAACTGCTGTGGATTGATTTTATATTCCTTCTGTACATATTGATTTTATATATACACAAATATGTACATATTGTCCCCCATACATAAGGCTTTTAATGATCCTCCAGCTGCTAGAGTCCCCCCTTCTCTGCAAAATTACCTTATATTTAGTTTGCAAATATTTTATATTCACTTATGAGTGCTTGGTGTTTCCCAGATAGGTCAGTCACTCAGTTAACAAGTATTCATTTATTCAGTGTTTACTGTGACAGGCACTGTGCTCCATAGAAGCAGGGATTATTTCATTTTTATGCTTTGCATCCATAATGCCTGGCAGAGAGACGGACACATTGTAGACGCCAAATCAATGCTTGTTGACTGATCAATTTCTTTTTCAATGTTATGATCTATATATGTGTTTAAGCTCAACTAGGGAAGGGGTTATTTCCTTTTTGTCTTTGCATCACCAGCATGTAGTACAGTGCCTGGCATATACTAGCAGCTTAATAAAAGCTTGTTGAATTGAACTATTGAGTTTCCATTCCTGTGCTGCCATGCATGCATGTAAATGTGACCCTGGCTAGCTAAAATTCAGGGACAAAAGGGGACATTCAATCAACAGAATACTTACTGAATACTTGCAGGTAGCATTTAGGGATGTGATGACTGATAGATAGATGGATAGATATCACATAATCTTGTATCTCTGTATCTGTGTGTATACATATCTTATCTGGGACTTGGGGCCATTCCTGATGTATTTTTGGCTAACTAAAAGTTTGTTTTAATATTAATCTCATCTGAACACACACATCCCCCCAGGCCCCAGTGTCCTCATTTTGAGCTATGAATGTGAAACTCAAAGAAACCTAGATTTCTGGTGACCATTCAAGATGTCATCTGGTTCTGTGTCCCCCAATGAGAATAGCAGATATTAGAAACTGGATAGAAAGGATGGTATCACTGATGCCCTGTAGATAGGATTGTAAGATTGTGTCATAACAATGACAGATCTAACGCTTTCAAGATGTGTTATACAATCTATTGTACAGATGAGAAAACTGAGACCCAAAGAGATGAAGTCTGGATTCCTTAATATCTCTCACCCTCCCATAGCTAATATGTTGCCAAGTATCACTGCCACCACCCTAGTGCAGGCCCTTACCATCTCACATATAGATCATTGCAATAGTCTACTGGTGGGCCAGCCTGCCTCAAGTCTCTTCTCCCTCCAATCCCTCCTCCACTCCGCCACCAAAATGGTTTCTTAAAGCACAGGACCATGTCACCCCTTACCCTCTAAAGTCCAATGGCTCCATATTATTTCCAGGACAAATACAAAAGGCTCTATTTGGCATTTAAAACCCTTCACAACCTAACCCTCTCCTTCTCCACCCCCACCTACTTTTTAATCCAATGACACTGACATCCTGGCTGGTCCACAATCTTGACTCTGGGCATTCTTTCCTGTCTGTTCACCATAAAGGGAATACTCTCCCTCCTTTCCTTTGACTGCTGACCTCCATAACTTCCTTTAAGTCCCAACTAAAATTCTACCTTCTGTAGGAGGTCTTCCCCAATCCCACTTAATTCTAGTGGCTTTCCCCTCTGAATTATTTCCTATTTATCCTGTGCATAGCTTGCCCTGCATATATTTGTTTGTTTCACATATATGTATGTGTGTGTATTTGTTTCATATGTACACACACAAATATACATATATATTATCTTTCTCACTAGATTGTAAACTTCTTGAAGGCAGGGACTGTCTTCTGTCTCTTTTTGTATCCCCAGTGCTTGGCATAGTGCCTGGCACATAGTAGACACTTGATAAATATTTATTGAATGAATGAATTAATAATAATAGGTAGCATTTCTATAGTACCTTAAGACTTGTAAAGTGACATATATGTTGCCTCATTTAACCTTACAATACAACCTTCTCTTGTGGGGGGAAGGGGGGAATTAGTTGCTATTATAATCCTCATTTTACAGAGGAAGAAACAGACTGACAGAGGTTCAGTCACTTGAAAAAGGACACAGCGCTAGATTGAGGCAGGCTTTGAACTCAAGTCTTTCTGACTCCAATAGTAATACTGCACCCACTATACCACCTAGATGCTTAAGTAACTTGCCCCCAGATACACAGCTACAGAATGTCAGTGACAGAATTTGAACCCTACTTCAAAAGACATTGAATGAGTCATGGGTCCTATTTCTTGGGTAGACCATGAGGTTTTTATTTTTTTTCCTGTCATGAACCTTGGTAAAGGGATACATTTGTTCCTTGGGAGGGCATGAAGTCAGGATGGTGAGTAGATGGGGAGTCCTCAGACTCAGGGAGTTCTGACTCTCACACATATTGGCTATAGGACTCTGATCAAGACACATGAGATCTCGCATCCTAAGATTGTAAATTGCATTTGTTCAGTCATTTTTTCAGTCATGTACAACTCTTTGTGACCCCATTTGGGGTTTTCTTGGCAAAAAATGCCAGAATGGTTGGCTATTTACTTCTCTAGCTCATTTTGATGATGAGGAAACTGAGACAAGCAGGGTTAAATGACTTCCTCAGGGTCACCCAGCTATTAAGTGTTTGAGGCCAGATTTGAACTCAGAAAGATGAGTCTTCCTGACTCTGGACCTGGTACTCTGTGCACTATGGCTACCCTTGTAAGTTGTATACTAAGTATACTATATAAGTATACAACTTATATAGTTGTATACTAGCTGTATACAACTTATATAG